>NC_059119.1:321944-643888 GCF_020740685.1 Jaculus jaculus
GGTAATTGCTACATTGCTTAGACTGCATAAAGCCCTAGGTTCAATTCTCAGTGCCACATAAACTCAATGTGGTGGTGCATGCTGAAACTCAGGAGGCAGAAACAGGAGAACCAAAACTTCAAGGGCTTTCTTGAAGGCCACCCTCTGACTCATAAGACTGTCTCAAAAACAAAACAAAACAACTCAAGAAAACCCTGAATACTGAAAAAAAAATAGTCAAAATAATTAATACAATTTAATTTATAGTGCAAAACATGAATCAAAGTAAGCTATACTTAAAATTTAGTAGCAGTGAAAATTTATTTATAGAAAATTTGCATATAGTAAAGGCTGAAACTATGAAAGAACCATAATATCAAAAAAAGTAGAAATAATAAAAATTGAGTAAAGACAGTAATAATTCTCTAAAAACTATAGTTTGAATACTTAAAGTATGGCTAGGGCTTGCCACACAAGTATGAGGGCCTGAGTTAGGATCTCTATATGTACATACAAAGACAAGAATTGTGTATGCCTATAATCCTCACCTGGGGAAATGGAGGCAGCTGGGTTCCCAGGACCTGTTTATAAGCTATTTAGCTAAACTGATGAGCTATGGATTCAATGAGAGACCAATCTCAAAAACAAGGTGAAGTTAATTCTACAGAATATACATTCTTATTATCAGCCCCTGTTAAGATCTCTGCCCATTCTACAAACCTGGATTTCAGTTCTTCCTGGTTTGAGTTCTCATCCAACCTAATCAATCTTTAGTTTCCTATGCTTACTTCTTTTACTTCCAGCATTAAACATTTATGTTTTATGTATGCAGTATACATTGGAACTTGTTTCTAACTTCTGTTTTCAATATATATTTACTATCATTTCACTTCTAATGAATGTATGTGACAAAATTAAAAAAAAAGACTATTGTAAGAAAATATAAAGCAACGTATTACTGAACATAAATAAGAAAACTAGGTGAACATTTATAAAGTTAAGCAAAGTAGAAGAGGACTTTTGGGGCATGATTTTTATAATTTCAGCTTCAAATTCCAACATTTTACAGTATGGCCTACTGAAAAATTTCTTGTTTTCATAAGAAAAGTAAATATGTTGATATTCATATGGCTCCAATTTCTAAGTATGTTTTAAATACTTATTGTAGATTATATATCATCTCTCATAATAAAACCTAAAATACAATATTGCATTATATAGAAATAATTAGACAGCTTTGGTCACATATTTGCCAAGGGAATAGTTTCATGTTCAGAATGTCATGTAGTGGAGAAGGTATATAAATAGCATCACTTGGAGTAATAAGGAAATATATTTTAGATCAACTCTATTAATTTACCATCCAATGTTATAGAACTTGGCTCTTGTTTCTAATAAGTATTTGCAGACATTGCACATTTCTCTAAGGGGAAGTGGCAGTGACTGGCCTTTCACATCTTATTCATTTTCTCATCACATTAGTAGTAATTTCTTTAATTATGTCTGCTTTTCTTACAGACATCTTAGATATATAAAAATTAATTACTTGGAACTCATATCTTTATAATTTTAATCTTTTTATGTTTCAATTGTTTACATTGACATTTATATAAATCACTTTTAGGCAACTACATGGGGTACAGTTCTGGTTTATCAGAGAAAGGGGAGATGAAAGCAATGTGAGATATTAGGCTTTTTTATAGTGATTGTGACTTTCCTAGAAACCATGGGCTAATCAAAACTTGTTTTGACATTATTTTAAAATATGATCCATCAAAATGATATTAATGCAAGATTACTGCTGTCATTAGGCTATAATAATACAAATTATACATTAACTGCTGACAAATGTATTTAACTTCTTGTTCCTTTACATTTTAATTAAGATGAGAAACTTTCCAGGATTTTGTGGAATAATTAAAGTAAATGGAATCAAGGACATTTACAAAGTCATCCCCCCTTTCTTCAAAGTATCTTTCCGTGCACTCCTCCTGGGGCCCTGCCCACACAATTGCTGACACCATCTCCACTCTTAACAATTAGTTGTTATATTCTTTCTTTTATTGTTTTTTTTTTTTTTTTTTTGAAATAAGGTCTCACTCTAGCTCAGGCTGACCTAGAACTCATTCTGTTGTCCCAGGCTAGCCACAAACTCACAGGGTTCCTTCTAGCTCTGCTTCTCAAGTGCTGGGATTAAAAGGGATGCACCAACATTCCTGGCTTTTATTGCTAATTTTTAAATGAATATGTATATGTAGAATAATACCTTTATTAGTTTTACTTTACTTTGACATCTGTATTTTCTAGTTCTTAGTGCACTGATTGCTCCTTTATCTCATTCAAGTGGTCATTGTCTCCTTTTTGTAGATGTTCCTGCATCTACAAAATCTACCATCAATATCACAGGAATTATCATATGCAAGGATTTATTTATATTAAGTACCTGCTCTGTTTCTCTGTTTGCTATAGGATTGATGAAGATATATGAAAATAGTGATGGCAAAGTAAATTTTCTGTACATGAAACTAAATCTGTCTCCATGGAATATTATAACAAAAATGCATTTACCTTTTCTGTAATAATCAAAAAATCCCATGCTTAAAATGAAAACAATTGATTTCTAGTTCTAAAGACATATACTTGTAAGTTGTTGACAGTGCAATGCAAAATTTTTAAAATTTATTTATTTGAGAGTATGAAAGAGGCAGAAAGAGAGAGAGAGAGAGAGAGAGAGAGAGAAAGAGAGAGAGAGAGGGAGAGAGGGAGAGGCAGAGAGAGAGAGGGAGAGAATGGACACACCAGGGCTTCCAGCCACTGCAAATGAACTCTAGATGCATGTACCTGCCTTGTGCAACTGGTTTACTTGGGTCCTGGGAAATGGAACCGAGGTCCTTTGGCTTTGCAGACAAATGCCTTAACTGCTAAGCCATCTCTCTAGGCAACAATCCAAATTTTAATTTTGTTAAAGTGTCCCAAACCTTGACATGAAGTTAATTATATGAAAGATCACAACCTTGTCTTCATTTACATGGAATTTTTAGCCTGTGTAATGAACTATTCCCAACTTAAAAAGGAGGTTTAAATTTTTTTTGACATTAGCAACTTTATCATTTTCTGTAAATAATAAGAAAATAAAAATTTCAAAAAGTTTCCAGATTAAGAATGCCACATGGAATCCTGTAAAAGTAAAATGGGAAAGATCTTTGTTATCCAAAGGTATTTAAAATATTTAAAATATTTCTCTTTGCTTCCAACTCTTTATTTTTATTTTTGGGGTTTTTGAGGTAGGGTCTTGCTCGAGTACCGGCTGACCTGGAATTCATTCTGTATTCTCAGGGTGGCCTCGAACTCACAGCAATCCTCCTACCTCTGCCTCCCCAGTGCTGGGATTAAAGGCATGTGCCACCACACCTGGCTCCAATTCTTAATTAATATGCTTTATCCTTAGAACTAAATGACAACATGAGCTTTAATAGTAATAATACTCTGCCTTGCAAATCCAAAATATAAGTGAAACGTTCTCCCATAAAGAGCCTCATGAGACCATAATATCATAATTAAATGTATTCAGAGTACCCCATGGAAATAAAGCTTGTGTATAGAAAACATGGACCTTTTTGTTTTAGAATTTACTTGCCAATTTCATCAGGTTAGTATTTTAAGTCACAAGTAGATATCAATGATGCCAAGATAGCTGCAGAGAGAAAAACACTTTCACCTCAGCTATCTACATATGAGATTAATAAATCTTGAAGTAAGGCACTGTATAATTAAATTGTTAGTCTTGTGCTAGCACAACCTATTATATAATTGCAGATAAATATCAGACATTTAATTCAAAGTAATATTGCAAGTATTAAAAAAATAATTATTTAGCATTTTTTTTTTTCCAAAAATGTCCTCTTACCAAGGTGATGAAGGCAGTGACACTGTGCATAGCCGTTTTAATAGACTTTAATTCGGTTCTTTAAAGGAGTCAGGACCACAATCTTCAATTATTGTTTGATTTTTGGAGCCAATCACTGCAGTTTATTTTGTGGGCAGATTGGATCCTCTCATATTTAGTACTAAAAATCTTTGTTAAATACAGCTTCACCCTTCATCCATGGTATAAATGATATAACTAGTTACCCATGATGGAGTTAAGGACGTTGTGTCACAGGGAATCTTGCAAATTCTCTGGCTTTTAACCTAGGTCCACTGAATCTGAAATCTGTTTACAACCCACTCACTGATGTTTCAATAAGTTCTCCAAACCAATCAGTGGAAGAGAAAGGGGGGTGATGAGGCAGTGAGGAAGAAGAGAGAAGGGGAAAACAGGAAGAGAGATTGGAAGGAGAAAGAACCACACACACAGAAAAACAGACAACTCCCGGACTATCCACTGCAGTAGAAAACAAAGCAAAATTTTGCAACAGGTAAAAAAATTTAGAGATAAGTAATATCTGAGATTTGAGCACATGAAAAGGAAGTTTTTGTGAATATAAACAACTTTTCCTCATGTTATTCAAAATTACTTTTAATCCTGCAATGGGTTTCTACTACCAAGTAATGTAAAAAAAAAAACCAAAAAAAAAAAAACAATCAGTCTGGAGAGACAGCTTAGTAGTTAAGGTGCTTGCCTGTGAAGCCTAAGGACCCATGTTCTATTCTCCAGATCCCATGTTAGCCAGAGGCACAAAGGTGAGGCAAGCACAAGGTTGCACATGCCCACTAGGTGCACAAGCATCTGGAGTTTGATTGCAGGGGCTGAAGCCCTGGTATGCAACATATACACACTCTCTCCCTCTCTTACTTTCTCTAAAAATAAAATTAAAAAAAAAAATTAAATCTACTGGGTATGATGGCACACACCTTTAATCCCAACATTGGGGAAGCAGAGGTGGGAGGAGGATTTCTGTGAGTTCCAGACCAGCTTGGGTGTACAGAATAAGTTCCAACGGAGCCTGGACTAAAGTGACAACCTACTTCAAAAAACAAAAACACCTCCCCCCAAAAAACAAAACCAAACAACAACAATAAACAAACAAAAAAAATACAAGCAACCCCCCCAAACCATTAGGGACTGGGGAGATGAATTAATAGATAAGACCTTTCTGCCCAAGTCTTCATATCCTAACAATAACAAGAAAGAGACACTGCCTCAAACCAGGTGAAAAGTGCAAGGTCATATCCTGCAAAATTGTCCTCTGACCATCCCAAGCACAACGCGGCAAGTGCATTCTAACATTTGTACCCATGAACACACATGCACATACATGCATCAAACACACACAACAAATAAATAAATAATAAATAACAGACATTTAAAATGACTTTAACTTTTTTCCATCATCATTATTATTGTTATCAACATATTTCATACGGATATATCATGTGTTGGTACCCTCTTTTTCCTCATCCCTGCCCCTGTTCCACTGGGGACCCTTCTCAGTGGGGTTAGAAGTATTCCCTATAAGGTTTTGGGTTATGAATTTTGGGAGCAGCAGGCAGTTAGTTATTTGGTGGGGGCGTTTCTGTTTAAAAAATAATTTTACTCTCCTCAGCTGCCTCCAGGGTGCTCTTTTTCAGAGGAAGCTAAGGATGCGCTGAGGTGAGGCCCTCACTTCATTCGGCTGCGACTGGTGTGTTGGACAGTCCTCACCTTGGCCTCAGTCTCCAAGCTGGCCTGCATCTCCTCAGCTCTCATCCTGCACTATGGTTAAGTGACCGTCAGGGAGGATAAGATCAACGTCTTCATTAAAGCAGCCAGTGTGAGTGTTGAACCTTTTTGGCCTGGCTTGTTTGCAAAGGTTCTGGCCAATGTCAACATCAGGAGTCTCCCCTGAATTGTAGGGGCCGGTGGGCAGCTCCCCCTGCGGCCGGTGCTGCATCCACAGGAGGTCCTGCCCTTGCCACCGCTGCTGCCCCAGCTGAGGAGAAGAAAGTGGAGCGAAGAAAGAAGAGTCTGATGACGACATGGCTTTGGTCTGTTTGGCTGAACCTCTTGTAAAACACTCAATAAAAAGAACCCTGTTGTTGCTCTTAAAAATACATACATACATATATATATATATATATATATATATATATATATATATACACACACACACACACACACACACACACACACACACACACATATATAATATATATACACACACACATATATATGTATAGAATCAAACCCATGTGGTTAGGTTTTGCAAGCAATACCTTAACTATTAAGCCATCTTAACAGCCCCTTCTCTAACTTTTTTATGTTCATAAGATTTAAGTTAATCATAACATCTGAATTTATAATTAAGGAAATGAGTCTCCACTTGAGGTAGAAATAAATATTTTATTAGATTTGTCATAACTCTGCATAGTTTTAATGGCTTACTGTCTTCTCCAAAAAGAAGCAAATAACTATATTGTAGATAAAAGCATTAAAAAGATTTAGAAGTTCTTTATGACAGGTGAGCAGTAGTCAGTGTCTTTGGGAACACAATAAGACAGCTTCTATGATTATAAAAATAAAATGTGGCAATTTAAAATGTGGATAAGAGAATAAACCTACTGGCAAAGAGAAGTAATTAATTCTCACTTATAGTACAAGACAGGAAACCGAGTTTTTTTAAATCAATGAATCGGTGTAGGTAACCACTAGATGGTAGTAATAGAGGGACTAACCTATTATTTGCAGTATTTTTGAAGAGTGTAACTCTACTGCATTAGTATGGATAATATTTTTGATAATCAGGGCTCTGATATGGGCCCATTTTCTTCATCTTTAGCTTTAGCTTTTCTTTTTACTTGTTCATTTTTAAAATTTTCCTTTCATGATGCATGGGAAATAACTGAACTGAAAGCATCCCTTAATGTGATACATTTAATCATAGTTTCTGTTTAAGTAATGCTCTCCTCATTATGCAGAAAAGAACTGTGAAGTAAATGAGCCCAAGTATCAACACTAAATGGATGGCTCTGGAAGTCCATTCTCACTGAAGGAAGATTTTAAGGAATCTATCCATCTGTGTTGGCATTTTTCAACAGCAGAAGTAAAGGCATATTTTTATATTATAAAATTATAGTAATTAAAATATTGACTAACAAAAACAAGAAAGGAAAAATATGAATAAAACTCCCTATATGCGTTTTATCCTGGAGTTTTACACTAAAGTAACAGCTGGCAATTTGGCATTCCCAATGAGATGAAATAGATAGTCAACCTGGCTCACTTGGCACTTCAGACATCAGTAGAGCTGTGGGGGATACATGAATTAAGTAAAGAAATGCCAAAATTAAAATTATAATCACAATTTTAAATGAGATTTAATAATATGAAATAGAGCCAGACCTGGTAGTTTATATCTTAATCCCAGCACTTGGCATGCCAGGAGTTGGAAACAGGAAGAACAGGAGTTGAAGACCAGCCTGTACTACATGAGATCCTATCTCAATAAGCAAAGAAACATATAAATAATAAGAATGGGTAAATGAATAAGACTGGATTTCAAAATTTTCACTAGATTTGAGAGTATTTGTATATAGATGTTTGTTAAATATTTTTTATACGTGCATGTGTGAGTGCTATGCCTGCATGTCTGTAGGCCTTTGTGTGTGTTAATACAGATGTACTTGTGTACAAATGTGTGTGTAAGGTCTATCTGTAAACATCTGTTCTCTTCCTCTATCACTTTCTACCTTATTGTTTGACAGGTATTTAACTGAACCTGGAACTCACCAACTCAACTAGATTAGCTAACTAGCAAACTATTGAAGTCTCCCTGTCTCTGCTTCCCAAGCATTGAGAATATAGCTATACCCATTTATATAACTGTACATATTTTATGTGGGTGCTGGGGATCCCAATTCAGGTCTTCATGCTTATGTAGCAAGTACTTTGCCCACCTAGCCGTCTCACCACCTCTATACCTTTGAGACAATTAAAACATTGTATTGTATGAAAGTTGCTACCTTTTGGTTGTAATATTTTAAAGTAGCAGAGTCTTTTCCAAATTTACCACACTCTGATTTATATTACATTGTTTTAGGAACTAGCTGTAATGGCTAATGTGGTTAGGCAGGTTTGGAGATTCTTTTGCAATGTATCAAAAACCTACTAATAAATTGATAATTTTAAAGATTTAAGCAGGACTAAAAGTTCAAGGAATTCATTATTTCATTTCACTGATAGCTCTTTGATACCAGTCATCCAATGTTCATAAAGATCAGAAATAAAAGTTGAATTCTTGTCAGGAGACTTTTATGATGCACTGCAGAATATTCTAGTCCTCTTTCAGGATTCTCTGAACCCTGCTGTATAGGATGCAGTACCCAAAATTGTAAGAAACAAATGTGTATCATATAATACCCACCCAGATTAAGAATACCTTTAATGATGTCCTGAACACACTAAAATTAATTAGAACTGTATTGTAATAAGATATTTTATGTAACATAAATCATACATAGAAGAAACTCTAATAATAGCCTTTTTCTTTGACCTCAGGCTTTTGTTTGGGTCATTTGTATATTTTTATTTAAATTAGTTTTAGTTCACTTTAACACTAAAGAAAATATTAAAACATATACTATTTAAACTGATTTTAATTATATTTGAAAAGGAAAATTTATTGTGTGATGAGATTTATTTATATCTAGATTTTTCTCTGGTATAAGAATAGGTACAGGGGCCTGGAGAGATGGCTTAGCAGTTAAGCACTTGCCTGTGAAGCCTAAAGACCCTGGTTCGAGGCTTGATTCCCCAGGACCCACGTTAGCCAGATGCACAGGGCACACGCATCTGGAGTTCGTTTTCATTGTCTGGAGGCCCTGGTATGCCCATTTTTTCTCTCTCCCTCTTTCTCTCTCTCTCACTCTCAGCTAAACAAATAAAAATGAACAACAACAAAAAAATCTGTAAAGGCATAGAAATAAGAATTGCTCGACTCAGAGTGACACCTCAACCTACGAGGTGCAGGCCTATTTTACTAGCCAGAGAATTAATGAGGATATAATGTCAATCTGCTATTCCATACGTAATCTTGGAATATATTTTTACTAAAGTAAAGTGTATAAATTTCTTCAGACTCAAAAAAAAAAAAATCTAAAATCAGCCGGGCGTGGTAGTGCACACCTTTAATCCCAGCACTCAGAGGTAGAGGATCACCTTGAGTTCAAGGCCGCCCTGTGACTACATAGTGAATTCCAGGTCAGCCTGGGTTAGAGTGAGACCATACCTAGAAAAATCAAAAAAAAAAAAAAACAAAAAAAAAAAAACAAAAAAAAACCCTAAGATCAATAGTGATATTATTTCTAAGAAAAAAAAAGTCCTATTTTCCAAATGCCTAGTTTACAAACCAATTATTGGAGCTTAATTATTTTGAAAGTAGGTTACTACCAGCATTTCTTTTAGTACTGATATGCATATATGCCTAAAATCCCCTGAAGATTCCAATGTGTGGAAATATGTCACTATTTTATACTAACATCAATTTAAGTTTGAGACTAGAAAAACATAACTAAAGGTCATATCACACTTGCTTTATTGGTTACCTATTTTGCAATGTGTTAAAAAATAATTCTCAGGGCCCAATGTGAGTTACCAATATGACATATCCCATCATTAAATACTGTGGGATAAAATTGCATCTGAACACAGGAAATATTTACAATCACAGTATTCAATTAAAGACCTTCCTTACTGTGACACTTCATATCAAAGCAACCAGATTGAGAAACAAGTGTAGATAATAGGATTTTAAATAACTCTCAAACCCAAAGCATGCATATGATACTGATAGGCACAAACTTTTCTATGACCTTAAATCATGTCAGAGATACTTCCTGCAGAAGCCCACTTATGTCATTTACATTTCCTCCTTTTCCTCTTTTCTGAAAACGTCACCTTATGAGCAAGTTTTCAGGAAGAAGTTTCTTCATATAAATTTTCTGTCGAAGTTCCTGATTAGGGATGTAGAGTTCTTGGATGCTTACCATAATACTTTGGCATTATCACAGTAACTGCTTACAATGATTTTGGCAATTATTCTTTGATTATCGAGTATGTCAAGATTTTGTTTCAATTTCATGAAGATGAAATCAGCTGTGTTATGTATTATTTGTTGACATAGATCATCAATATGACTATGACCCACTTCAAGCACGACATATCATTTAAATTATAACAGAAGTGTCATGAATTCTGTTTATTTTTATATAGCAATTGAAAATAAATACAACCTTTTAAACAATTTGGATCTTTTTTGCAGCAATCTACTTTAGAATGGTTGTTAGGAAACAGAACATGATACTGTTTTGTGAAACATGATTTCATCATGAGAATATACTGACCACAGGTCAGACTCAGCATGAACACAAACTATGTGAACACACTTAGAAAGTCCATGGAACAAAATAAGAGCCATGCCAGAAGAGGCATGGATTAAATTTTGTGTTGCCCAGAACCCTTATTTCAACATTGTGACATCATTCTTGCTGTAACTGGAAGCAATTAGAGTTTAACCAGGTATTGTATAGCTATATTATTCTAATTGAAACAATCCTATATTGTCCCCAGTGGGAGAAGAAGAGAGGTTCATAAGACATATAAAGTTAGTTGAACCTGACTTGGGAAGCTCAGCAAGCTCTAAGACTCACAATGTCCCCCTCCTAAAATAATAAACAATTACTACAGGAGACCTTTCCATGCAGTATACTGAAAATTAGGCAGGAAGCTCCAGAGAGGTATCTTTCATGATCCACCATCATGTCTGGATTGATCTTTTGTTGCCTGGGTCACCCATACTACTATAAGCCACCCCTACCCATGCCTTTGTAAATAACTCTTTAGCCATGTTACGGTAAGTAACCTTTTTTCTTCTTTAACCATTGTTCATATAAGTAAAACTCTCTCATGCTCCTGTAAGTAACTCCTTATCTATGTTCCTTTAAGTAACAACTTCAACCTTGTTACTGTAAGTATTCCCAATAACCTCATGAACTCAACAAGCTAGACTTGAGTGAAATCATTTATTTTGCTTGCAATTAGTGCTCTATGTGAGGTAAATAGATATTTGTTTATGTTTTCTCATAAAAAGTAACACAAAATGAGAGCAAGTAACTTGTACTAATGTATGCTGTTAACAGCATAGTCTGGTGTGACAAATGAGCTAAAGAAACAAAAGTAGAAGTAAGGACAAGAGTAGACCTTGGCTAATATGTCATATGTCCTCAAGGTCTCAAAGTCATCAGGAACTAACAATACAAGTTGAAAGCATTATGGCGCCTCACCTAGAGTGAATTTATTAAGCATCCCTGTGTTTCTCTGTAGGATATATTAGTAGACAATGTACAATCAGATGGATCTTTGTTCTGCAGCTTGAAAACCAAGTAAGTTTAGAACCACTGTATCAGAGAGGTAATCTGTTTTCAGTAAAATAGCCTTATGACTCCCAGGTAAGATAGCAGGCTAGAAACTTCCTAAGTGTGACCTGGTAAAAGACAGAATCAGAACAATAAAAGATGGAAACAATTCTTTGAACAGATAGAGAAGAAATGAAAGCACACCAGAAAGTTCAGAGAAAATGAAGGAAGCTGAAGACAACTCAAGCCATACACCTCCCTCATGTGCAGCAATGCAAACACTTCCCAAAAGTGGCCACCAGTCATAATCAGCCCTCCCCTCAGAAGAAGCCAGGACTCTGAAGACAAAAAGAAATTTCTAGTACTTCTTAACTTTTAGCAAAATATTGTATTTTCTTTTTACCACTGTAGTTCCATTACTTATTAATTTATTACTATACTCCAGTACTTGGGACAATGGTAGAAAAAATAAGCCCATTTTTTTTCATTCTACATCACCTGAAAGACAACAGGGAGGTAGTCTTGAAAGAAAAATCTTTATTAAATCCTGAGCTATCCCAGAGGCCGTAGATCAGGGATTATCTACAGGAAAGGGAGTCTTAATTTGTTCTGCCACAGCCCAGGGGTGGGATAAGGTCTAGAGAGGCAGTTCTGGTGAACTGGAGGGCAAACACTAGTAAGTTTTAGGCAGGAAGAGCTCAGGCTCATACAAAGAAGTGCAAAGAAAAAGACAGCCCCTACCTTGGTGGCAAGGCACAGGTCTTATCAGCTGAGAGTAACCCTGGGGTGTGAGGCTCTGAGGTTGAAGTGAGGGAGAGAGGCAATCAATCATGTTGACATCTATCTAAAGATCCCAGAATTAGAGCCTGAACACTATGAAGTCTCTGTGCTGTATTGATGCAACAGAAACGTTGAGGCAGCTCTGCAGAATGAGAGGCTTATTGGAGTAATTTCAAAAACTTTATTAAAATCCTTTGTTTTTATATTTCTTTAAAAAAAGGAAAGAAAATGAGCAAGATGCATGCTTTTCAGGTTGAAATCTAGAATGTGGTTCATTGATGTATTTTTGGCTTCGGTATTAATCACCTTGTGGCATTTTGCATCAGTCATTGCCTCTGCACAAAGGGATAATGCATTGCATAATTACCTCACCACAAGTAGTTATAGTGCCAAACCTATTTAAAAAAATACTGCTAATGATCTTCCCATTGTTTCATGGGGCTAAAATTATACTGAATTAATTACAAATATCAACAAAACTCAGTTTCTGAAGTAGAATTCTAAAGAAATACAGTCATGTATTTAGAAATTGATTTGAATTAATTGCTTTCAGTGAGTCATCAAGTAGACACACAGCCAGATGATAAAATTTGAGCATCATTGATAATAGTAACAATAATTGTTATTAAACTCTATATGTTTGCCAGATAGTAGTTGTGTTACATAAATCTTTCTTAGTACTCATGAAAATCAATGCTTACTTATACAAATCAACAATTCCAAAATTCCACAGATTTCCCACTCATACTGGGTTCTTATAATTTGCCCTACATTGTGATAAGTAAAATCTCTAATTTCTTTCCACCAGAGTTTCAAAATGTATGTATAAGAAAAGTTAACAATATTCACCACAAGTTAAGTGACTTGCATTTTTTGTTTTCCTATAAAATAGAGAAGCATAGTATAAATGTTATTGCAAATTAATACTATCCTTCATAAGGAAATGGTCTTATCCCTCAGTAAAAGAGTTATTTTCATGATTCACCTATTGTAACAAACTCAATTCATTTATTGTTTCTCATACTTTAATTGGTCTACTGAAAATTGCTAATATTTTTCATTACCTATAATTAAGATATATTGCTGTTGAATCTATTCAGGTTTTCAGACTAATGATCACAACAGTGGATACCCTTTCTCTCTGTGATTCACACAACACTGGGAAAACTGTACAATAACTTTACATCGGTATCATGGTTGACTGAATTCTGCTCTAGTTGTTTAGATATTTGTTTCCTCTGCATGAAATTGAAGGTGTGGTGGATTGATTCATATGTCCCCCATAAACTTAGGTGTTCTTTATGCTAGGTTCCCAGCTGATGGAGATTTGGGAACTAATGCCTCCCAGCATTAGTAGTATTGTTGGGGGTGGGCTTATGGGTATTAGAGCTAGTTTCCCCATGCTAGTGTTTAACACAGTCTCTTGTTCCTGTTGTCCACCTTATGTAGGCCAGGAGGTGATGTCCAACCTGTGCTCATGCCATTGTTTTCCCCTGATATTGTGGAGCTTCCCCTCAAGCCGGTAAGCCAAAATAAATCGCTTTTTTCCCACAAGCTGCTCTTGGTTGGGTGATTTCTATCAGCAATGAGAATCCGACTGCAACGGTAAAGTGGTACCGAAGTGTGGAATTGCTGCTAGACACCTGATTGTGTGGCTTTGGCCTTTTGGAGCTGATTTTCAAGAGGAATGTGGAAGGATTTGAAACCTTAGCTTAAGAGACACTTTGAATTCTGTAAGTACAGCTTGATGGACTATTCTGGTCAGAGTTGAAAAACCTGAATGCAGTAAGTATTATAGACTGTGAGGTTTGGATTATGAGGGTGAGAAAGAGTTTACTTGGACTGGGCTAGGAACAGTTTGTGTGGGAAGCTTGCTGTTATGCTTGTGTCCTGAGAAGTTGTGCAGGGTTGCTTTGTGTAGAAATGAAATGGTGTGAGCAGAGGGATATGGCATAGAAATAAAAATCTTTGGGTGAACTGCTGCCCGTTCAGCTGCAATTGAGAGATTACAACCTTTGAGATTGGGCCAGCTGACCTTCACTGGGGCAATAGGAAGAATGTAGACTCTTCTGAAGGGGCCTGAGTACTCAAGGAGTGTCCTGTTCTTCAAAGTCTGCTTTATCTGCCCCCTGGATTTACATGTTGGCACCCTACCTGGTATTGTGGAGTATAAGAAATGCAGGAAAGAGAGGGTCATTGAGTTTGCAACATGGTCTTGTGTTTTGGAAATGGCCGTGGGCAGTGTGAAGCAGGTTTGCTGGATGCCTATGTGGAGACCCAATGGAATAGTGAGCCTGGACCATGGGTTGCAGTGGAGACTCAGTGGAGATGTGGGGACCATTAGATAGCTGCCAAGGAGAGCTGCCGGCCCCAGATGAAGTTTTCCAGGACTGTGAGTAGCCTAGCTGGAGAGGTGGAATTGGAATGCCAGAGACTTGTTGCTCGTTAGAATTATCAGACTTGGAGACTTGTCACTGGCCAAAGTTGTTGGACTTGGAACTACAGAGTTTGGTCTTTGCCTTGTTTAAATTATGTATTTCTTGAGTGTTTCTTTGCTATGTTCAGTGCCATCTTTTGCAGTTTGAATGTTTATTCTGTGCCATTATGGGTTTGGGGGGGAATTGTTTTTTTGGTATTATGGCTCAGTTAAAAGACCTTTGATTATGGGGGATGTTTGAACATCATAGGAATTGATGAAAAATAAGGGGACTTTTAAAATTGGATGAATGTACTGCATTTTACATCATGTATTGTTATCAGTTTATAGGGTCCAGGGGCAGAATGTTGTGGTTTGATTCAAGTATCCCTCATAAACTTAGGTGTTCTGAATGCTAGGTTCCCAGATGATAGAGATTTGGAACTAATGCCTCCTGGAGGCAGTGTATTGTTGGGGGCAGGCTTATGGGTGTTATAGCCAGTTTCCCCATGCCAGTGTTTAGCACACTCTCTTGTTCCTGTTGTCCCCCTTATGAGGGCCAGGGTGTTGTCCTCCCTCTGCTCATGCCACTGTTTTCTCCTGCTATTGTGGAGCTTCCCCTCAAGCCTGTACACCAAAATAAACCTCTTTTCCCACAAGCTGTTCTTGGTTGGGTGATTTCTACCAGCAATGTGAACATGACTGCAAAAGAAGGTATCCTAGTCATTTGTGTCTGAGAAATACGTGTCTGTGAACATTGGTAACAGACACATGGATGTCTGTATAACTGTATAATTAGTCCCTTCAACAATTTGGTGGACAGCCCTGTCACTAAAGGCTGTGGGCAATCTAGGGTCCAGTTGTTTCTTCTTCATGCTTAGTGTCCCTGGATCCATAGGAAATCCTTTGGAATAATTGACCTATAAAGCATCAGTGTTGGTTTAAGTGAATATTTGGGATAGTTTTTGTAAGGATGAACAAACATTATTATTATTAACTTGCAAACAAACATTAACTTACTATGACAAGTGATTCTTCATGACCCCAGGGAAGAATGCTTACTGTAGAAGGACTACCTGTTAGACTCTTTTTTGAAGAGTAGGTAGACAGTGGCCAGGTATGGTAGCGTTTTTCATCATATTCATCACTGAAAAAATTAAGCATACTAAAATAAAACTATGGCTGTTTGGTGTGCTGTGATTACATTATGTACATCCTTTACATATCCACATTGGGGTCTTTTAGAAATAGGGCCGAGTAATGCTTATTTCCATTTGTATTCAGTTTTTTGATTAATAATGTGTATTTTTTTAGCATTCTAACTAGTTAATCAAGTCAAAATTTACTGTATGAACATTTACTACATAAAGTGATTGGGTTCCCTAATGAAAATTAGGAATTTAAAGAATTCATAATGTAGTGAACGAGAAACAACAGAAACCTCTTGTCTAAGCTTAGACAAGATGAACCCTCAATAACAAATATAAGTTCAATAGACAAAATAGAGGATGAAAGGATAACTCAGGGAAATACGAGGTCATATGCAAGGTAATAAGCTGTACTTTTGAGTTAGAAGAGATTGGATTAGAAATGTTCAGACATAATATTACTTTCAATGAAACACTAAAGTTTTGGGATTCATTTGGTATACAATGAAAAACATCAATAGCAAAGGTCAGAAATATATTTTGAAAATAATAATTTTATATGAAGATGGCTAAGAGAAGAGAAACTTGAGACTGATTGTTCAGATTTGAGAGAATTTCTTAAAATGGATATGCTGAAACTGGGCATTCCTATTTGAAAAAAAATTCATAAAATAAAACATTTTTGAAATTAATTACAAACATCAACAAAATTCACTTTGAAAGTAGAATTTTAGAGAAATATGTCATATTGCATTTCCTATTTAAAAAAAAAAGTCCTATTTGGAAGCCAAACACTGGAATAACAGTTACCAGGTTAGGGTGTTCAGGATTTGATGAGTTTGAGAGGTGAGTTACTGAAGTCTCAGTTGAAATCAGCAATGACCTGCTCCCCACCCCTAGGTTGCAGTATGCAACAGAACAGTGGGTACTGGTGTGTTCAGTAAGAAAGGACGATAAGACATCTATGAAAAGAGGAGAATTTTCTAGAACCAATGAGAAACCTAAGTTTGAAACTTATGATAGATCTGTAGTTAGATAATGAATGTATAACCTATATGTGATGGCTAAATTTCAGTTGTCTAGAATTTTAGTATGGCATTTAACTCATGAAGCACTGCTTTAAATTCTATCACTAGAGTGCTTGTCTATGAAACTTAGTGTTGATATTTGTTTTAAAACCTCTTTTGTTTGCTAGCAAGCATCCACCATCTCAGAATCTCTTGTGTCTGGTATGAATCTAGTGTTACAAAGGATTAAATGCATATTGGATTTCGTGACAGGCTACTGTCATTCTCCTTGCTAGAAGAGTCCATTATTATGAATGGGGCAACTTTGCCAGTTGAAGATTGAATGACTTTTAAGTTTGGGATGCTTTCTTCCTTGGACACTCCCCAAAATATGAATAAAACAATTCAAAACTAGAAAGGGTATTCAAAGGCACCTCAGGCATTATAGTGTCCAGCTCCTTCTTAACATGAACTGCAAGAACAGGCATCTATCTATATAATGTGTGTGTGTGGAGCATGTTCTCAAATGCATGCCAATTTTCTTACCCTTTTTAAATCTCAAATTACTTTTTGTTTTCAAAGTATGCATATATACAAACATTTACATATTAGTTGTGTGATCATAAGTCATATAAATTCTTTCTCTAGTAACTCTTCTGTAAAATTTGATGAATAGCAGAATCTCTGCACAAGGGACACAATACTCACTCAGTTAACATTTGTGCAGATTGTACTGCATTTCAGGGCAAATTGGACATTCTATATAAGTTAGCTCTTCCTATCATGACACAAACTCCATAAGAATAGGAGAAATTTTCAGTCAGTAACATACAATGGAATAATTCTC
The DNA here is from genome assembly GCF_020740685.1 of Jaculus jaculus. Taxonomy (NCBI): domain Eukaryota; kingdom Metazoa; phylum Chordata; class Mammalia; order Rodentia; family Dipodidae; genus Jaculus; species Jaculus jaculus. Next base: position 339,453 of record NC_059119.1, read on the forward strand.
AGTGATTCTTAACAGAATTAAACCTGTGTACTCCTCAAATTGATGGCTGTTTTTTCTCAAAGCACCAAGCCCTGTTAAATAGCCATTAGGTTGACTCACTAAATATAATTATTGCTATGCTTTATGCCCTCTTAATCTTGAGTTATCAGTGGTATACTAGTTATATAAAATGTCTCATAAATATAAATTAATATAAAATATACTTTTGTAATTCCTATTAACTTTATAAAGTAAATACAATGTGTCCCACTATTAGTAGTTTTGTTACTAGTATCCTAATAATAACATCATGACATACATTTTTAAGTAACCCAAATCTATTTATCCACATAAACTCTGATTATACTTTTTGCCTTCAAAATGACTTCTTTTGGGCTGGAGAGATGACTTAGTGGTTAAAGCTGTTGCCTACAAAGCCAAAGGACCTAGGTTCAATTCCTTAGGGCCCACATAAGCCAGACGCACAATGTGGTACATGTGTCTGGAGTTTGTTTGCAGTGGCTGAAGATCCTGGCATGCCCATTCTTTCTCTCATTCTCTTTCTCTCACACACAAATAAATAAAAAAAACTGAATTTTTGGCTGGAGAGATGACTTAGCAGTTAAGAGCTTGCCTGTGAAGCCTGAGGACCTTGGCTCAAGGCTCAATTCCCCAGGATCCAGGTAAGCCAGATGCACAAGGTGGCACATGCATCTGGAGTTCATTTACAGTGGCTGGAGACCCTGGCATACCCATTGTCTCTCTCTCTCTCTGTCTGTCACTCTCAAATAAATGAATAAAAATAAAATTAAAAAATTGAATTTTAGGTCAATATTTATAATAGTATCTTCATTCAATGCAAGTAATAGCATTAATATTCTATGATGATTTCTTGTTCCTGCACCAATGGCCATTTGTATTTCAGACACAACAATGATTTTCAGATATTTAATGTGTACCACAAGTTAAGGCTGTAGGTATGTTATAATATTGAATGAGCACTGTGTGAAATGAATAAAATACTTTTAATTTATGGTGAATTTAATAGAAGCCAATTTCTGTTTTATTGTTAAAATCTAAAATGCAGACAAGACACCCAAAAGTTCTCACATATCTTGAGAAATTTTTTAACAAATTCTGACATTGGAAGTTACAATGGGAATCCAAACCTGATGTTTTCCATAAACACAGCAAATAGTTGACATCTAGGTATTTGATGCCATGAAAAACAACTAGTGTACATATACTTTTAGGAGAATAAGATGCTGTTTTTATCATAGAATTACACCTGCTTGCTTTATAATTTTCATTACTCTTTTTAAATTCTATCACTGTATATTTGTTGTATAGAACAATGGGTGTCATTGTGACATCTTCACACATTATTTTGATGATGTTCACTCCCAGTTATCTTTAGCTTTTTTGATGTTCCTTTCCCTTTCCCAAATAGTCCCTCTTCTTCATGTGAAAGAATGTCAACAGGATCCCACTCATTTAAAATCAATATGAAGAAGAAAAGATGTAAATGTGTTTACCGGAGTTCTCAGCTCAGGAATAGCTGCTTGATAGGTGAGTGGCCTGCAGTCGCGAGTGTTTGGCACAAGAACACAAGGCAGAAACATTGGACCCAGGTCATCTCCATCTAGAACATCTACTGTGAGGGTGGTGGTTGTAGTCCGCCTCTCATTCAGATTTTGTGCACGGTCCTTAGATAGGGTAAAAATCACAGAAAACTATAAGTATTAGGCAAAAGTTAACTTTCCTTTGTTTTGCATTTTCATTCTTTTAAACGAATAAGTTACTTGTTTAAAACCAACACTCTGAAGTAGGAAGGTAGGATGTGAACTAGCCTTCCAACCTAGATTCATGAAAATATGTTATTGTAGATAAAAGTTTATAGCTTCATCCTTTCTATAGTATCAGAAAGACAGTGACATACTTTTGTAATGGGCTACTGCATACTTAGCAATTTGCATCATTGAGTCTGAAGGACATACAAAAAAAGTCTAATGTTGATTCTAATACACATTAAAGCCAGTCTTGGGGGTCATAGTCTTTCTCTCACCAAAGTTGAATAAAAAGGAAAACAGAAGTACCCCATTATTAGTATTTATAGCATTATTCCAGCAATGTTTTAAATACATTTTAAAATATTTTGAAGCAGTTTTAAATTTGTGGAAAATATATGAACTGGTTTCCTGAAAAGCTACAACTGTTGTAGATTTTTAAGACAGACAGATTGACTGTGGATAGATCAAATGGTCACAGATTAATTATCTGTCTTTAACTCTCTCAACCACTTATTACCAGCCTTTGTATCTGACATAAGAGCTCTGTGACTATTAGGTAAAAGTTTTAGAATTTATTAACTTAGCTAAGAACACTATTGCATAGCAATTGAAACCTATGATAGAGATTTCCCTGTTTTGCTATATCCTGACTACCTGATGTGCTCAGCCTTGTATTTGGTGAATGTACTGATTTATGACTTTCATTTGTTCAATGACTAAAAGTTTGCTCAATCTTTGCATTGGAACATGTCCGTCATGGAAAATGCAGTATCTGTTCTTGCTTTGATCACTCATATTTGTCTCAGAATCAATTATTTTTTATTATTTGTGAAAGAGCTTTTTTTGTTATAGACTTTTGAACGATAATGAAGTGAATTCCCATATATCCAGTACCAGTGTCACTACTTAAAAAATATTTTATTTATTTATTTGACAGAGAAAGAGGGAGGGGGGAGAGAGAGAAAGAGAGAATGGGTGTGCCAGGGCCTTCAGCCACTGCAAACGAACACTAGATTCATGTACCCCCTTGTGTATCAGGCTAATGTGGATCCTGGGGAAGTGAATCTGGGTCCTTTGGCTTTGCAGGCAAATGCCTTAACCACTAAACAACCCCTCCAGCCTCAGTGTCACTGTTTTGTGACAAAGACACAACATTTGTATCAACCAAGATGGCCTAAAAGTGCTTTCTTCAGGGAGCCTTTATTTCAGAAATATTTTCCTCCCTATAGGCATCTGACTAAAGTGTTCTATCAAACCTTCTTCTTCGAAGGTTTACTTTGAAAGCCTTTGGATTGTAAATCCCTTCCCTTTTCCTTTTGAATGTCAATCTCTTCCCACCAACCTCTTGTTAGTTTACCAGAACAAACCTTCCGTTTTTCACTGACCAGGAAGCTATGCCTTTGGAATATAAAGGACAAAAACTTTAAGGTCCATACTCAGTTTCTGTGGGTGTGTAGGAACCTCACATGTAATATGTTAACTACTTAATTTCTATGAAAGGGTTTTTTTTTTTTTCCTTTTTTTTCTTTCTTTCTTTCTTTTTTTTTTTTGAGGTAGGGTATAACTCTAGCTCAGGCTGACCTGGAATTCACTATGTAGTCTCAGGGTGGCCTTGAATTTAAGGTGAGCCTCCTACCTCTGCCTTCTGAGTGCTGGGATTAAAGGCATGTGCCACCATGCCTGGCTGAAATATTTTAACTTTTTAGTATTTTTTTTTGATAAAACTTATGAAAAATTTTACTTTTTAGCATTTAACACATGTTTTATGTTTAGCAGTATAGAAAATTAATAATTTTTTATCCTGTGAGATGGTGCCAGCAAAGATGTGGACTCCAACAAATACAATGTAATTATGTCAAACTTCATCTTAAAATGAGTGTGAGGAAGAAATGCTTATTTTTTGGTTTTTGAGGCAATGTCATAGAATCCTTGGAGTCTTTAGCATTTAAATATTCAGTATTAAGGTGGAAAATTTAGCAAATGGCTAGAAGCACTTAATAGATACATATATTACACATCCATAGATACATATATTAAACCCCATGCCATCACTTTATCTGCTGTTTGCAGTAGAAAAGAAAAAAAAAAAACATAGGGCATAGTTAGAATATTTTGACCTGAAGCCAGATCTCCAAGACCACAGGAACACTTGTATTGCTTCTGTTAGTCAAAGACAGGTGGAATACTATACACTGAAATTTTGAAAGTGCAACCCAGTAACCTGACTGTACTATATTTCATTGATTAAAATTGGAAACTGCAGGAATAACAATACCTGTTAAAATAATTTTAGAAGAATGTCTTTAATTTTTTCTTAAAACTATTTTTTATTTGGCATGTTTTCCTGAATTTGTTATGTTATGCATGCAAGTAGATAGAACAGTTAACATATTTTACATTTTTACTATTAAATTATTAACTACTATTATTTTCTTTACTATTAAACCAATGTATAGATATATCTTTAAACAATAAACCCATCAGCTTCCAATTTCATTCTCACTCCCAGAAACATGTCGAAAAAACCTGGCAGAACCAAAAAAAAATTAATATGCACTCTACATACTTAGAGGACATAGAGGTAACAGGTCAGTGTTGGCGTTATTTCTGAAAACTTGTTTGTATAAGTTGAAATTAAATGTCTAGAAAGTGATATTTACATATACAATAAAATGCAGATATTTGGGGCTGAGGAGATGGCTCAGTGGTAAAGTGCTTAGTGGTGCAAGCATAAGGACATGAGTTTGAACCCCTAGCACCAGTGTAAATAAAGGGTGGATGTGGTGGCCTTCAGCAATCTCAGTACTTTGATGCAGAGACCCAGAATCCCCAGAACATGTTTTCTAGTGAGACTGGTGGGATCAGCCATCTCTGAGTACAAGTGAGAGAAGAGACCATGCCTCAGTAAACAATAGTGGAGAGCAATCAAGATGACAACTGATGTCAAATGATGGAACACACAACACACACACACACCACACCACACCACACCAAAAGAAATGTAGATATTAGGGGTTGGAGAAAAGATTCCATAGTTAAGGTTCTTGCCTTCAGAGCCTAAGGACCCAAGTTTGATTCCCAGTACCCACATAAAGCCAGATGCTCAAAGTGGCACATACAATATTGTTAAGTCAGGACACAATGGAGTCACAGCAGGATGGTGATAGAGACATAAGGAACTGGGTCATCCACATTTCTCAAGAAACTGCCCAACCATTTATCCCTTCCTTGCCTAACAATGCCCCAGGTCTATATTTCCTGCCCCCTTATCTTGTGGTCACTCTTCTGGTGTCACAACTGGCTATCTAAGATTTGCCCTAAAGAAACTTTTTTTTTTTTTTTTTTTTTTTACTTTTCCCTTCTTCACCTTCCCCAACAGAAGAACCCTAATATAGCAAACTGTCTGGAATTTCAAGTTGGCTGTACTCTGCTCTTGAGAGTCAGTCCTGACAGCTCATGTTTTCCCAAATAAAAGCTTCCATCTTTGATTCAGAGTGGTCTCTATAGCTTGGTCACTCCTAAACCTTACACCTGGTGCTCATGAATCAGAGGAGGCTCCTGGCCGCCCTCTTGGGTAGCCAGACCTCCTTTCTTCTGACTAGGCCACCAAGCTGCCATTTGACCCTCTGAAGGCTTCAGACCATCTCTGCCTCATATAGGCTCTCACACCCACCATAATTTGGCCTCACTGGTCTTTCCTTATCCCTCTTCTCGGTTTCATCCCTCCCGTAGAAGCGGCTGCACACCAGGCTATACCTGTCAGCCATTAGGCCTCAACCCCAGGTCTCAAGAAATATGTACTATTGACACCTTGGGTCTCACTATCTGGCCTACTGTACCCTAAGGGGTGTCTTTTGGTTCAGTTACCATCACCATGCCTGGTTAAAACTGAAATCTTAAGGTGGTTCTTGTCTTGTTCATGCTAGTTTTGCTACATGATTATCACTGAAATTATAATCTAAGTCTTATAAAAAGTGATTTATCATGATTTTGTTCTTAGAAAATCTGGAAAAGCTCCTCATGTCTTAAAAAAATCCACTGTATACAAACAATGTTAATATAGTTTGTCTAAGTGTCATGTAACAGTCATAAATATTTCTTTAGTTAAGCCTTAAAATTGTTCAATGCTAATTTAAGAAATTGATTTCTGTCTGTCATATTGTCTCTAATGCATGTTAAAATCAGGCTAGCTTAACTCAACAATGACCAAGTTTTATTTTATTCTTGAGCTATGTATAACCAGTCTCAGTCAAGGTTTCACTTAATTAATTGTCTCATTTCTGGTATCTTAAGTTCATTACTTATTGAGATATTCATACTTAAAACATGTTTCCTGCCCTAGAAAAAAATCTTAAATTGCTGTTCTGCTTCCAGTTTGGGGGGTAATTGGTACTTGCATTGATATGCAGACTAGTCAGAGCTATTTTCAGATGACAGTTTTTATACTGTCTTGCCTTCTTCCTGACATATGATTTCTAGATTAAATCAATTGACTTAAAGTTATTAATAAAATAATTGATAAAATATTACTTTCAGGGCTACTAAAATGTTCTGCCTATACTTATAGCTGATAGATATGTAAAAGATAGAATGTGTATGCTTTCTATGTCTCAGTTATAGCTTATAATATTACCTGCCAACTAAACTTAAATGTTAATCATAATTATTTTAATTTATTGTGTCATTCTCAAACCAGATCTGCTTTGCTAACCAGATATGTTCTGTACCCTTTTTAACTAATCCGTTTTTCTAATTAGATATTTCTAATTAGATATGTACAGTCTCTCTGAGTGAGTAATAACCATATGTAGAAGCCAAAATCAATTGGAAACATTGGAGTTAAACAGATAACCAATATTTTGGCTCCTGCTCCCAGGTCAAAAAACCACAGGAGATGATGGGACACTTGAACTTCTAGCCTTTGGTAAGTTACCTGCCTTCTTGATCACAGAGGATGTGGAGACCCAGAAATGAATTCCAAGTCAGGGTATTTATAACAGGAGAGTCACATTGGAGAAAATCAGTCCTCCAGGCTTCCCAGAAGAGGGAGGGCCACTTTGTCAGCACAGCCTTGACTTATCCTAGCAGATGACAATGCTGAAAATCATACAACTTCTCATAGGTCCCTGAAAGTCTCTCTTACAGTGCCATTATTGACCTCCAAAATAAACAGTTAATTCTGGAAGCCTACATGGTCTTAATCACCCGGTGAGAAAAATATAACTACAATATAAACAATGATTCAAATAGGCTCCCCTGCTTGATGCTGACTTACAATATTAGACTCTAACCTGAATACAAGTCTTCTGGCTCTGCCTGACCCTGATTAACTTCATCTACCTTGACCCCAGCTCCTCCCACTTGCCTTTGCCAAAATCAAAGCTATTCCTTGGGCCCCCTCCTTCCTTAGCCCTTACTCTTATCTCATTCAGGGATAAGTACACTTCCACACCAATGGACACTCTCAAATTTAAACTCTCTTGTGTTCCTACTCTTCCCCTGAACAAGCTCCTTTATTCTCCCTCTGTCTTCTCACAGTGTGCACAGAGCCCATTTCCTTCACCTTCTCTATGACAGGTGTCTGCCAGCCCTGCCCTGAAGCCAGCTCAATACAGGGATGGTATGAGAGAAGTCTCTGCTTCACTCAGGACCAAGTCATAACAACATGCTACCCTGGTGCTATTGATCTCACCACTCTGCCACCTCTAGCCACCATGAAACCGCCTCCTCATCAGCTGGCCTGAAGAGAGACCCATGGACTACATTATTTAGCCTCTCCCATAAAAACTCATCAAGCCTTATGGCCAACATAAAAAAATTAACCTTTGTCTCTTATCATTAACAAAAGGTGGAATGTTAGGTCAGGACAATATGGAGTCACAGAAGGAGGGTGGCAGAGACATAAGGAAGTGGGTCATTCAAATTCCTCAAGAAACTGCCCAGCCATTATCCTCTTCTTCCCTAATAATGCCCCAGGTCTAGGTTTCTTGCTTCCTTATCTCTAAGGACACCTGGTCACTATTCTGATGTCACACCCTGGCCATCCTAGATCTCCCTGAAAGAAACCTTTTTTATAAAAAAAATTTTCCTTCCTCACCTTCCCCCAACAGAAGAACCCTATATAGCACACTATCTGGAATTTCAAGTTGGCTGTACTCTGCTCTTGAGAGTCAGTCCTGGCAGCTCATGTTTTCCTGAATAAAAGCTTCCATCTTTGCCTCAGAGTGGTCTTCATGGTCTTGGTCACTCCTGAACCTTACACATATGGAGTTTGTTTGCAATTGCTGGAGGCCCTGCTGCACCCATCCTTTCTATCCGTCTTTCTTCTAACTCTCTCTGCTTGCAAACAAATAAATAGAGCCAGACATGATGGTACAAACTTTTAATCCCAGCACTGGGGAGGTTAAGGTATTAGGTTCACTGCAAGGGTTAATAAGTCTGGGCTCCCAGCAGACATGCTGGCCTTGGAACAGGCTTTCCCTAGAGGAAATTCTTTTGGGTTGTGAATAACTTTCCAAACCACAGCCTGATAAATGAACCCTGGAGCAGGAACTTTGTAAAGGCATTATCATCATAGAACTAGCCAAAACCTAAGGGTCCCACCTGGACTCAACAAATCAACAAAGGAATTGGCCCTGTTATAATCCCTTTTCCCTCTTTTTTCCCCTTTTTGTATAAGGTGTCACTCAATGTTCCCTACCCCCAAACTGTGAAGAGGAGATTAAAAGTGAGGAGTTGCTCCTTTTCTATATGGCAGACCCTACAAAATACACCTTTCATTTTAATTCTGTACCTACTTACAATTTTACCTTGCCTTTTAAATTCTTTGATCTCTCCTACAACATCTTAATACTGTCACATGATCTACTACTTGAGAAGAAATAAAAACAATGCTCACTCCAAGTTCATAGAACTTCACCCCCTCTCAGCAAGAAGAAATAAAATCTTGAAAAATTGTCTCCCTACTCCTATCCTATAAAAGCATTTGCAATGAAGCAGTTAGCATACTATTGGCAGGTGCCAAGAAGCTTGTCATGAGACAGCCCTCTGCTACCTTGAAAACCCCAGGGGAGTCAGATACCTGGATGATTATCTCCAAAGGAGTTCAAAAACTACATTGTCTTCACACTTGCTAATACTTTTCCCTTCCTACTTTCCTCTGACAATAGCACCCCCATCCCAATGCTAGGCAGACATTTTATATTTCCAGAGTCTCTGCTGACATGTGAGATGTCCTTCTATGACTATGACTTTCCTCCAATAAGTCTAATTCCTCTGTTTTATTCTTATTTGTCATTTCTTTTGACCACTATGTCCTGAGTTTTCTCGGTAGCCCTTCCCCCTGTTTTCTCCTTTTGTGTATGACCAAAGATGCAAAAAGTGACACCAGAGCTCCCTATACCAAATTGGGTGGAAAAAATTAAGGTTTCTTTCCTATGCTAGAGGACATACATCAGTTTCTTAATGTTATACAACCAGAACTGGCCAAGGTCTGCTGGCCCTGCCTCAAGCCCAAACACCTTTATTATGTAGATCTTATTTATCAGACAGCGAGTCAACTGTAAAAATAATGTACCTCAACACTCTATGCCAAAAGATAGAAACAGAAACTATGCCCCTGCACTCACAATAGATCACTTCTAGTAAATAGTCTGCCTCTTACCTCCTATCTTTTCACAGGGCTAACATCAACAAAGAAACAAAAAACATATTCCAGAATCCCTCAACTCAAATGGGCATCAGGCCAGATCTGACTCAAATGAGACTCTGCTCTGATTCAGATACCAAAGACACAGGACTACCCTGCTCCAACTCTGTCTCATTGGTCAGCAGGAAGCAGTTTAGAGACCTAATTCAATGACCTCTTTCATTTTACTTGTTCTCAGGGCCTGGTATGTAAGGGCTGGGGTCCCAGCAATTATTTGAGTAACAGAAATTATTGGGACATGCTGGCCCTGAAACACACTTTAGCACAGAGGAAATTCTTAAATTCTTTTGAGTTGTAAATAACTTCCCAAACCACAACCTGATAAGGTCACCCACAGAGAAGGAGCCATGCAAACCAACCTGCTTTCATCAAGGAACTAATCAAAACCTGAGTCCTTCCCCAAATTCTGATCCATCAGTCAGTGTGAGTTCGAGGACAGCCTTAGACTAATTCTAGGTCAGCCTGGGCTAGAGTAAGACCCCACTCAAAAAACAAAAACAAACAAACAAAAAAGTAATGTAGATATTAGACATCTATCCTCTGAGATTTTAAGTTTTTTTGAGGTAGCATCTGGACTCCTGCTGTTTTTGTTTTGATTTTTTTTCGTTTTTGTTTTTTTGTTTTAAGGTAAGGTCTAGCTCTAGTCTAGGCTGAATTGGAATTCATTATGTAGTCTTAGGATGGCCTGGAACTCACTGTGATCCTCTTACCTCTTCCTCCCAACTGTTGGAATTAAAGGTGTGCACCACTACACCTAGGCTCCTGAATTTTTAATATGCCTCAAAGTGGCACTAACACAGATATTTAGTGGATCATAGTTTGTGAAGTATGTTAAGGTAGGTTAAAAAAAAAATCAGTGGGCTGGAGAGATGGCTTAGTGGTTAAAAACTTGCCTGTGAAGCCTAAGGACCCTGGTTCGAGGCTTGATTCTCCAGGACCCACTTAGCCAGATGCACAAGGGGGTGCATGTGTCTGGAGTTCATTTGCTGTGGCTAGAGGCCCTGGCGCACCTATTCTCTCTCTCTCTCTTTCTTTCTCTCTCTCTGTCACTCTCAAATAAATAAAAATGAACAACTAAAAAAACCCATCAGTGTGAAAAAGCTATCAGACAATTTAGATTGTAACGAATATTGTAAGTAAAAACAATACACCAAACCTCAGTCGAGCCTCATAAGTTCACCAAGCACATTTGGGGTGCATGCACTCTACTTTTCTAGCTCCTGAAGGAAGACTAAGTGCTCACATTGGCTTGGATGATGATGTAGTAGCGGGTCTTGTCTTCATAGTTGAGTCTCTTCCTGAGCACCACATTTCCCGTCAACATGAGAGGGATCTCAAAGGTGTCATTGGATGCCTGAAAATGTGACATATACAAAACTCAGATCACTTGAGTGGGTACCAAATGAAGGAACGGCACTGTAATTCAGTCCTCTTTAAAGGTATAATGGACAAGCTATCATATGACAATAAAATATGAATATTAGCTTCAGGTTTAATACTCATAATTTCTCAAAATGATTTTTGTGCAATGCATTTCCTCACTCTGTTGATAATTACAGGTCCTCAAAGCTTTTCATATATTACTCAGATTATTCACCAATAGCCCCAGATAGTTCTGAATCAAAAGTCTACCAAAAGAAAATCTTCCCTGCTATATTATCTATTATTATTATTATTAATTTGAGGTAGGGTCTCACTCTAGCCCAGGCTGACCTAGAAATCACTATGTAGTCTCAGGGTGGCCTCGAACTCTTGATGATCCTTGATCCTCCTAACTCTGCTTCCCAAGTGCTGGGATTAAAGGCATGAGCCACCATGTCCAGCCCTTTTATTATTTTTTATATAATATAATTCAAACATTTTCAACTTGTAATTTGTGTCAATTTCACTTTCCAACACTTGTGTTCCTTTTGTATTATAAGTATGTTTTGGCTGAACTGAAATTGTGTATAATTATGTTTTCTTTAAAAAATTGAGATATAGCTTAACTTTTTTCAGACTGATGATTATTTCTTAACTTGTCTATGCTGAAACTGAGATATTTTCTGGTAATGTAGAAGTGAGGCAGCAACCCTCATAATAATGCAGCCCTCTGTATTTGTGCAGTTGCATGCTAAGACAGTATCATTTTCAAGATCAGTGTCTTGTCCTTAAAAAGACATTACATCACTTATTTATGTTAAGGCCATGGATAAAATATTGTCTTAGTAACCACAACAACTGTCTGACTTTCAGCCCCTCAAGGCTTTTCTGTTTATTCAGTCCAGTTGAGCTTTGTTGTAGTAGGCAAGGGTTGAGTAGCAGTTTCCTCCAAATGAAAACATCCCCTTGTGGAGGGAGGAGGGAAGTTCACAAGGCTTATCTGATATGACCCTGAAGGTGAAGACTCTATCAAAAGTCTGACAAATATTTTCTTTTGTTTGGCAAAATGTAAACCTAGTTTTAAAGATTCTCCAAGGCCCATGTGAGTACTTCCTTTTAAAATATACTTTTAACAAATTGCTCTGACTAATCAGTTCAGGAAGAACCTTTCAACCTTGATATCTGCTTGCCTCCCTATCTGGTATGTGATCAGATAGCTCATTCTCTATCATGCTCAGGTGATGTCTGATCACTACTGATTTTAATAAGAAACCTGTTACCTATGTTCAGGATTCCTCCTGAAAAGAAGATAACCTCTTATTTTTTTTTTTCTCAAGGTAGGGTCTTACTGTAGCGTAGGCTGACTTGGAACTTACTCTGTAGTCCCAGGCTGGCTTTGAACTCACAGCAATCCTCCTACCTCTGTATCCCAAGTGCTAGGGTTAAAGGCTTGTACTCCCACACCTGGCTATCCTCTTTATTATTTATTTATTTATTTACCACTGATAGCCATTCTGTGCTTGCTTAGAAAGTCTCATTTATCTATGTGAGTTAAGTCCATTCTCTGTCTCCATTATGACACTTGGCTCTATCAGTGGCCCCTATGAAGGAGGATAGAAGAATGATCCCTTGTCCTTTATACAGGTAGCCAGGTAGGGACAAAGTCCAATGAAGATTCTACCTTGCTTGCTCTGGCAAGACTAGAACCCACAATTTATCCAGTCTCAATCAAGATGACTGCAAGCAATTCCTCTGCAACAGTGCTTCTGGCCCCGTCCGGCCCCTTTCTTACCTTAGCACATCTGTGGGCTGACTGTTCCTTTGTAAACCTCTTGAGACCACTAATCAATCAAGTCACTCCCTTAAAAACCTGAGCCTGATGATGAGGCTCATCCTAATTGAATGTTTGATCTATAAATGAGTCTGGCACTTGTGTGTAAATCACTGGGTGATTCCTTTTCATTTTCCTATTGCCTTACTCTCTTGGTCCTTGCTTTGGTCAGCTCTTTACCTTCCAGCTAGGCTGGCAATGGGGAGAAGATTTCTTACTTTCCTGCACCTTTTCTACAAGTATTTTTGTCTGGATGCTTTCCTGGTTTACTATATGTGATCTTTCTTTAAGTTCTGACTCCTTTATTATTCAATCTCCCTTCTCTCTTTCCAGCTGGGCATGGGGAAGAATTTGCTTCTGACTAGAGCCTTTCAGGTAGCCTTTCATCTGGATTCTAATTCTTCCTAAAATAAACCTAATGATTCATAATTTAGCCTTATCAGAGCACATTTTTTCAAGATTCTTTACTAATCCTGAGACCTGTGTCTTAATGGAATTTAGTCACATCCTGGACCCAATAGCCCTTCATCGCCTATTATTACAGCAAATATCTAAAATAAAGTTTTCTCTAGAGCATGTATTAGTGACTTTTGTACTTCTGTGGCCAAATGCATGGCACTAACAAATTAAAGGAGGAAGGATTCATGCTTTCAAAGGGTTGGTTCAGCCTGTGTTTACTCGGTCTATGGGCTTGGGTAATAAAAGCATGTGGCAGAGGACTGCTGTTTACTTCTTCACAGAAAGGAAGCAGATAGAAAGACAGTGGGGGACTGGAGAGATGGTTAAGAGATGGTTAGCGGTTAAGCGCTTGCCTGTGAAGCCTAAGGACCCCGGTTCGAGGCTCGGTTCCCCAGGTCCCACGTTAGCCAGATGCACAGGGGGGCACACGCGTCTGGAGTTCGTTTGCAGTGGCTGGAAGCCCTGGCGCGCCCATTCTCTCTCTCTCTCCCTCTATCTGTCTTTCTCTCTGTGTCTGTCACTCTCAAATAAATAAATAAATAAATAAAATTAAGAAAAAAAAAAAAAAGAAAGAAAGACAGTGGGGGCATGGACAAGTTAACCAACAAGGACCCATGCCAGTGACCAACTTTCTCTCATGAGACTCTACATGCTAAAGTTTACAGAAATGTCCAAACTAGCAAAACCCATTGTAAACCAAGTGTTTAGTACATCAGCCTACAGAGGACATTTCAATTCAAATCATAGTTCCATGCTTTAACAAGGGACATTGAATATTTTATTTTACAACTGCTTAGAGTACTTCCAGAGTCCGATATACACTACATTATTATTTTAAATATTTTTGGGCTGGACATATGGCTCCATAGATAAAGGTGCTTGCTTGTAAAGCCTGACTGCCTGGGTTCAATTCCTCAGCAGTCATGTAAAGCCAGACACAAAAAGTGGTTTATGTGTCTGGAGTTTGTTTGCACTGACAAGAGACCTTGGTAGTCCCTGCCCCCTACCACATAAATAAAAATATTTAAAAAAATAAGCAAATACTTTGTATAAAAGAGTAGGATACTGCAAAAACATAATCCTACATCTTAATTTCTTATTCTCCATATCTATATATCTAGCACACATTACCACATCAACTGCTTCATTGATTATATAAAGGTACCATCACTAATAGGTGTTTCATTTCATTTTCCCTAAATCTTCCCAGCCGAGAGCTGAGGGACAAGGTAAAATGAATTTTCTTTTTGGTCTTTGAGCTTGCTTCCCCCAACCCCCTTAATTGAAGCAAATAGTTTTCTTCTGGTAAGAAAAGTACATTCCTAGTATAACATGAAAAGGTGGAAGAATCAGAAAACTTCTGGAAAGCAGCGCACATATGCTTCTGCATTAAATTGAGTTAATCAGATCAGAAACCTTGTATTTTGCACTTGCTCCTTTATTTTAGAAGATCATTTGAATTATTATAAAAGGGATGAGGAAAGGAAAGCAAAGCTCACGTTTGGCAGTTTTGATTCCATTCACAGATTAAATAAAAGAACTTTGTTATGATGAAGAGTTTACAATGTTTGGCTATTATTGAAATTTTATGATTTTTTTTTTTTTTTTTTTTTTTGGTTTTTCGAGGTAGGGTCTCACTCTAGACCAGGCTGACCTGGAATTCACTATGGAGTCTCAGGATGGCCTTGAACTCATGATTATCCTCTTACCTCTGCCTCCCAAATGCTGGGATTAAAGGTGTGTGCCACCACCCCCGGCTGAAATTTTATGATTTTTAAATAGTAAAAATTCTTTTTTCACCTCATTCCTAGTTAATTGTCTATATGTGTCATGAAGAAAACATAGTTGAGTAACCAAGAAGAAATGACTTAACAACGGAAAGGACCACCTTCAACTTACCTATTCTTTTTTTTTCTTAATTATTTTTTGTTCATTATTATTTATTTATTTGAGAGCTACAGACACAGAGAGAAAGACACATAGAGGGAGAGAGAGAGAATGGGCACACCAGGGCTTCCAGCCACTGCAAACGAACTCCAGACGCATGCACCCCCTTGTGCATCTGGCTAACGTGGGACCTGGGGAACCGAGCCTCGAACCGGGGTCCTTAGGCTTCACAGGCAAGCGCTTAACTGCTAAGCCATCTCTCCAGCCCTTACCTATTCTTAAGATCAGAAAATAACTTTATCTTTTATATTTTTGTACCATTTGTAAAAGAAAAGAAAAAGACTCAATAAATACATTTTGAAAGCAGATCTACCTAAGAAACATAAAACCATTGAGAGTTTAGTTGGTGTGGAAAATTCTTAATCCCTGACTATTAAGAATCAGTTTTCACCTCTATGTAATTCCTTCCTCCCAAAAGGTGGGCGGGACCTCTACCTTGCTTTTAATCATAAATAATACCATAGGCCATGAACACTGTTATGTTACATAAAGCTTTGTCTTATAATAGATTAGCTTGTTTCCTTGTACCTGATAAACTGAAGAATTGAAGGTTGTGTGTAAATGTGAGAATAGCTCCTAGCTTGGTACTATACTCTTCAACCATAAAGACATGATGACAAGAATTTGGTTTTGCTTGGAAATAGTTGAATATTCTAATTTTATGGGAGAATTAATCTTTCCAGTGCCTTGATTATACCTTCAGAGAAGATTAAGAATCCCAGCTAAGATGTATCCAGGCTATTAAACCACAGATACCATGAAGAAGAAGTGCTCTGCCAAACCATGTGCTTGTGATAGCCATATAGCAATTAGATAACATGTGCACTATCTTGTTTCCTAGGAACTGGATGAAGGATTGATGGCTCATTTGGTACTGATTGTTGATACACATTGTATTTCTTCAAAATTCAACATAATAATTCTACAGTAAGTAATACTATATTCTTCCTTTATTTGATAGTCTGGGAACACAGTGACAAGAGGTTAATCACATATATGCTCTTTTTTATTTTTTAAATTTAATTAATTTATTTATTTGAGAGAGCAAGAAAGAGAAACAGGGAGAGAGGGAGGGAGAAAGAGAGAGACAGGAAGAGAGAATGGGCGTGCCAGGCCTCCAGCCACTGCAAATGAACTCAAGACTCATACATCACTTTGTGCATCTGGCTTACGTGAGTCCTGGAGAATCAGTTAGAGGTCCTTTGGCTTTGCAGGCAAACGCCTTAACTGCTAAGCCATCTCTCCAGCCCCTCATATATGCTCTTATAATCAAAGCATTATTCTCTTTTGTCATTTATAGAGAAGTGAATAGACATCCAACACCAGTACTAATTCTGCCTTACTTACACATCCTTACTCATAGCATTTCATTGCAGACACACAGAGATAGTTGAGGTGAATGTGAGTTCTGCTTTGCAGTTCAGCAAGACAGCCCCCACAATGATATTCTAAGGGATAATAGAAACTTGAAAGAGAAATGAAGTTTCTATTATTTGGCAGTTAGCCTGAGGGTAGGCTAAATCCAGCAACACACTGAGACACTTTAATCTGATGGAAATCCTGGCATCTTTGACTGAGACATTACTGTACAGAGCACAGGACGACAAATCTGCTGGAAAGTGAGGGGATGGTACTGGAAGGAGAGAACTGGAAGGTGGAAGGATGAAATTCTGCTAATGCCTATGTCCAAGGCTCCTACTGATCTCTAAACTCCATTTTCCAAAGTTTTATTACTAGCAGGTCAACTAAGGGAAATGCACAGGGAATAGAGACTTTAGGTATGCTCAAGGAAGTTTTGAAAATTAGTTCAAGCAGTTCTCAACTGTAACACTAAACTGCAGTAAGATTCATGTCTCAGGGGAATGAAACCAGAATCAAGAGTTTCTCCATATCAGAATCTTCTCTTGTCATTATTAGAGTAGAGCTATCAGAACTAGATCTGATAAATACAAAGGCATGGTTATTTTTTCCAAGAGAATCAAGGAAGCAATGTTGTGCTAACCACACAGGGTTTCAATTAGCTGTTATAACAATACCTGTGCTAATTTAGGAAGGTAGGAGAAAACTAGTTTCTTTTAGGAAGTTTCATTTAGAAATTGAGGTCCAGAAAGAACCAATAGATGCCCCCCACATTCCACCTTGTCCTGGCACAAGAAAGGAACTTTTGTCAGAAATGGAACTCATGTCGGATTGAGACTGATCCTCCCTGCTGCCCACCGTCTACCTAACGGCCCAGGTGGGCTGGCTCTTGGATCTGCCCTCCAAATTTACAAAGCAATTGGGACTTTTCCTTGCACACCTCAATTTGGTACTATAAAGCCTGCAGCCTTCTTTCTCTTGGCTCTCTCTGGATTCCCTCTCATCCTTGCTTGGATACACCAAGTCTAGCTGGATGGGAGGTAGAATATTGTTTCTTTGTCTGGATGGTTTATCTACTTTAAACTTTAGGTAACATCCCACTTTAATTACATAGATGATTTTCCTCTGGCCTCACAATCTGCCATGTGTGTATTTTCCTTACACTCTAGCTCTACCACATGGGTGTTTTCTCTAACTCTAGGCCTGTTACCCATGTAATTACTCATAACTCAGGGTAACCATGGGTATAATATCATTTACTTCTCATCTGAATACATTCTCTCTGCTATTCTTTCTTAAGTCACCACCATTTACACTTTTAACTCTCTTCCATAGGGAAACTCAGGGTGGATACTATGGGTGTTCCTTCTAAGTCTCTCTACACAAGCTCCTAAATTCTCTTTTCCATGTGTTTGTTCCCTGAAAACTTCAATTTCTCTTAAATGAGTGTCATGGACTTTGCTGCATTTTCCACACAGCGTGTTTCCTGCCTCCCATGAGCACATGACTCTGCTCCAGCTTCTTCCTATGTCCCAACTTTCCTTAAAAAAAAAAAAAAGTCACAAATGGTGACTTTGTTCCTAAATAAACTTCATAATTCATAATTTATCTTTCTTAAGTCCTTCTTTGCCAATTATTTGTTAAAAGTAGGACAGAACCCAAGTGGGGTTCATACATTTTGTGGATCCCTTCTGATCCTCCAAATTCTGCATCACTAAGATATGTATAATATTCAGAATAAACAAAATGATGGGAAATCTTATCTTTATATAGCTTGTTAAGAAATTAAGAATAGAAAATTATCAAACATTTAGGCCCAATACATGAAATTAAAAAAAAATACAAAATCAGAACATAGGTTTAACAAAACAACAGACTGGAGATACTGGACAATGTAGTAACTTTGCACATATATCAATAGAAAAGACCCAATTTATAGACAAAACCTTAAAATATATTAAAATACATCAAAAGACCCATCAGCACATGGAACAGAATATAGATGTCCAATGTGCCATAATTAGAGCCACAGAGGGAGAAGAATAAGCAAAAGATGAGAATTAAACAAATAATGACAGATAATTTCTTTACATTATGAAAGACACTTAGAAACTCAAGAATCTTCAATGTGGTTCATGAGTCATGTTATGGAACACCCACAATTAACCAAAAATTAACTTGAAACCAGAGTGAGAAGAAACAACATATTACATTCATTAAAAGAAATTAAACCTGTACCTGCTTCTTTCCTTAGAACCCTGATGTGAGTAGTTTACACCTGTGATGGCTACAGAATAAAGCACATAAGTGGTTGTCTTGGGCATAGTCTCATACACGTTGCTTCAGAAGCATAGTATAGAGCCCCACACAGGCAGGTTTTATTGCCTCACTGGAGATTAAGACTAGTGTTGACATGTTTTTATTTCTTTTTTTTTCATTTAAATATATTTTTTTAAATTTAATTTATTAGTTTTCTTTTCAGTGAATACAGGCAGTTTGGTACCATTATTTAGGCTCATCTGTGATCTACCCCCTCCCATTAGACCCTCCTTGTTAATGAAAATGGGTCGTGCATCTGGATGTTTTTATTTCTTAAGAAAGTTTGGGGCTGGAGAGATGGCTTAGCGGTTAAGCACTTGCCTGTGAAGCCTAAGGACCCCGGTTCGAGGCTCGGTTCCCCAGGTCCCACGTTAGCAAGATGCACAAGGGGGCGCACGCGCCTGGAGTTCGTTTGCAGAGGCTGGAAGCCCTGGCGAGCCTATTCTCTCTCTCTCCCTCTCTATGTCTTTCTCTCTGTGTCTGTCGCTCTCAAATAAATAAATAAAAAATTTAAAACAAAAAAAGAAAGTTTGACAAAGCTACATTTTAATGTGATATTTCATTGTTTTTATACATTGGATCAAAATTCCTTAAATTATTGTACTGCAAATTGTTCTGTGGGTTAAAGAGACTTTAATTAATCATCAGAATTCAAGTTCTGAAGAATATGACTTCAAGCATCAGGTAGAAAAATATAAAAAAAGCAAACAGATGGGCTTTCAAATAGAGAACACCAATGTACTTAGTCACATGCCACACAGCACATGAGTGATTCATAGGTAAAAATTGTAATTGTTCTGATACTTAGCATTAATCAGAATGTTATGGTCCTCTTATTAATTATAGGAAGCCTTTTCTATTCATCCCACTGTTGCTGGCATTGGGGAATTTATTTTCTGTTGTAGTTCTGGCTCATTTATATGTGGGTTGAACCTGATAGCAGGCAATAATCCCTGAGAGACAGATACATCCATGAGGCTATTGTTGCAGACACTGGAAGGAGAGACAGGACCAAAATTTAAGGAAATCTCTGATCTTGTTAAGTCTCTAGATCCATCCCTTGTCTTTCTATTTGCCAGGACAGTGTGTCCCACCTGGCTTAGACTTGTCTGATGTCTTGTGTAATTCTTCCACATTGTGTATTTATGTCACATTCTATTTGATTTTCTGTTTCTAGGATTCATGGACTCAGCCCAAAGGCCTAGGGAGAATTTCCATTTTAGGGAGAGGCACAAATGAAAAGAAAATTTCTAGTGACATCTTTGAACCTGATGGACCAATGAGTTTTTGTTTTAGTTATTCCTTTTTAATTCTCATTTTACAAATACCTTGAAAATTTACATAAAGTTACCGCAGCTACTTTGTTAGAACACAGTAGATTTGAGTGCATGTAAAATTAGAGGTTAGGACTCAGAAGTGGGTGCATGATGAACCTGGTATTGTATGCTATGCAAGAGAGATGTTTCACCTAGCTGAATCATGAGAATAGAAAGCAAATATGACCAGTGTGATTCATTTAATTCTCACTATAATTCTGGAGGTAGATCAAATTGTGAGTCCTCAATCTCTCTAAACTCTTTATTTCTTATTATCTGTTTAAAGCTATGAGGATGTGATGGTTACCACTTTTTATATTTGTAATATAAAGAGAAATAGAATGAAATTAGGAAGCTTATTTAAGACATAGCTTAAAATATTTTTTTATTTATTTGAAAGAAAGGGAGAGAGAAAGAGAGAGAGAAATAGGGAGAGAGAATGGGCACAACAAGGACCTCTGGCCACTGCAAATGAACTCCTCTGTCACCTTGTGCATCTGGCTTATGTGGGGCCTGGGAAATTGAACCTGGGTCCTTTGGCTTTGTTGTCAAGTGTCCTTAACTACTAAACTGTCTCTCCAGCCCATGACAAAGTTTTAATCCTGTTTGGGAGAGTCTGTGATAATCCCAGATTCTCAGAGAAAGAAAGGAAAAATGTCAGGCAGGAATTCCAGTTAGAAAGCCAATTTAAGAATTCTGGTTTTGTGTGCTTATGTATAATGTCACTAGAAAATCACTAGAAACAAGTCATGGCCAAAAGTGATTTGGTGGAAAAATTAGAGAACAAACACTCCTTCCCACAGCCAAACATGATCTATGCCTGTGAACACTGTCTCCCACACTTTCTTAGGACTCACTTTTGACATGGCTGGGACATTAGGGCTTCTACAAGATGGAATTGTATTCCATGTGTGTTAACCTGTGGTGCAAGCATGGGAACTGAGTTCTGAGTGTTAAACATGGGCCTCTTCTGGGATATACATTTTCATATAAATCACTTAGAAGGCTTGGAAGTCCATAGTATCATAGAAATTTAGTAGATAAGTCCAAATGTATGTTTATGTGTTTGGTTCAGATTGTCATTAGTTTGTCTATTCTGGCTTTAAGCTCACAGTGATCCCAGTGCCTCAACCTTTCAGGTACCAGAACTATGGATACATACCACTAGACTCAGATTTCATAAACACATTTTAAACACTTACCTACAAATATCTCTAGATTAGGAACTTTAAAAAATATAAGCATATTGCAAATTGGTTGTATTTCCATTGAATTATCTTCTCACTTCCTCTCCCAGCACGTCTTCCCCCAACGACCCACTTAATCACTGTGGGTCATAAATGCAGCTTTTATTTTTTAAACAAATCACCAGTACTAAAATAACTCAGTTTGGGAATGATTTTAATTATAACCTCACTGTTAATGAAGCCCCATTAGGCAGGGGAGTGTCAGCAGCATCAGCACCTAAGTAGTTGTGTCCATCTCATTCTTCCCACAGAGGACACGCGCCTTCAAGCACATACCGGATCCTCTGGGTTGTACTGAATCACATATTCTATCTGTCCATTCGGGCCATCATCTATGTCAGTAGCTCCATTATCTCCTGAAAATCCAGTAAATATCGTGGTTCCAACGGGAGTGAGCTGAAAGGAAAAGAGAAACCCTATCAATTCTCATTTCATAATCTGCTTGTGTTCCAGCACACAACCTGCCCTTTATTAAATGAAGACAATGAGAAGTCAGCTGTCCAGATCCAAAGATGTGAAGCATTAAAAAATTAGAGTAATTGCAGTCTTTACATAGGAATCTGACAATGTATGAAGTTTCTTTTATCATAAGCACTGCTTTGGGTAAAACAGGTTCAAAAGACTTTATAGCCAGTAGCATTTTAATACTTGTGGAGAAAAGCACATCTGTCATTCTCCCTTAAAAATTCGAGGTACTAGGTTGGAGAGATGGCTTTGCAGTTAAGGCGCTTGCCTGAAAAGCCTAAGAACCCAGGTTGGTGTCTCCAGTACCCATGTAAGCTATATGCACAAAGTGGCGCAAGCTTCTGGAGTTCATTTGCAGTGGTGGAGGCCCTGGTGCTCCCTTTCTCTCTCTCTTCTCTGTACCTTTCTCTCTTCTTAAAAATAAATAAATAGAAAATTGCTTTATTAGGTGATTTGTAAGCTAGAATCTTAAGTCCTGTAAGAAAGTTAGTCTCCTTATTTTCAAATAATTCATTTCAGGGAGAGTTAAATCCAAGGTTGGTCATTATATGCAAGTGGTAACTTTGGAGAAGAGGGTTATCAAAAGAAGAAAGCAGGGAGGTTCTTCAGAGCTTCCCATATTGATCAAGGAGGAGTTAGTCACATGAAAAGAGGTGAAGAGGTAAGCATTCTTTTAAACTTTTGATTAATGTGTGTGAAATTAACAGATGTAGCATATAAAACAATGATTGTATTTGACTTTTATACCTAGCCTAATTCTTTCTCATCTACCTAAAACACCACTGCTGCTTTCTCCTGCCTGTAGGTCTGTGAACTGTGTGTTTATTCTCCCCTTCCTTTTTGGTGAACCATGTATTATTCTCCCCTTCTCTCCTCAGGCTGGAGCTGAAACACTACTCATTGGACAAGCTTCAACTAACCAGACATCACCTCTGCCTGTAGCATTCCTGACAAAATCTCCCCATTCCAGGGACAAATTTAATGCCTTTTTGGTGCATGCATTTTTTGCCCATTAGTTCTGTAGTCATGTATTATTCCATAACTCCACACATTTTAATAGCAAATATAAACTCTGTACTTCCACAGGGCAAATACTTGTAGTTTTGTTCTTTTTTTTTTCTTTTTGCAAATTATTATTATTTTTTTTATAATGCATGTATGACCTTGTATCTTCTTTTTTTAAATTATTTATTTATTTATTTGGGAGCGACAGACACAGAAAGACAGATAGAGGAAGAGAGAGAGAATGGGCGCGCCAGGGCTTCCAGCCTCTGCAAACGAACTCCAGACGCGTGTGCCCCCTTGTGCATCTGGCTAATGTGGGACCTGGGGAACCGAGCCTTGAACCGGGGTCCTTAGGCTTCACAGGCAAGCGCTTAACTGCTAAGCCATCTCTCCAGCCCATCTTTTTGAAAATTATTGACTAGGATTCTGTCATGAAATACTATAAGAGTAGAGAAGAAAGGAGAGATCATGTAATTCTCTTGTCTGTTTAGGGGACACACTCAAATGTCCATGAGTATAAAAGCAGAACAAGAATTAATTTGTACTTACAAATAATGTTTAATTAGTAGAATAACCTGCAAGCAAGGAAGCATGCACAATGAGACTTACTATGTATAAAGAAGACTAGTAGGTTTTAAGTGGTAGCAGAAACACTCAATTGACCAAAAAGTAAGATGTGTATTATCGCCATATCTATTTGGTTATGTGATGTGTTTTTAGTTTTTAATTGAAATAACATTGTATATATTTATACTGTACAAGGCTTAAATCCAACTAATTAACAAATTAACAAATGTGAATATTAGTGTGAGAATTTCAATAGTGAGAATTTTTTCATTTCAATTTAATTTATTTATATATGAGAGGAGATAGATAGAGGGAGAATAAACATGCCAGGGCCTCTAGCCACTGAAAAGGAACTCCAGACACATGCACCACCTTGTGCAACTGACTTTATGTGAGTATTGGGGAATCAAACCCAGGTAATTAGGCTTTCCAAACAATCACTTTAACCAGTGAGCCAACATTCCAGCCCTATTTATTTTTTTAAGAAAAATAAACCTCATACCATATAATGTGTTTTAGATGCCCAATCTTTGTTCCTATGTCATTATTATAAAGAGAAAGCCCCATGACATTGACCTGAGCACTGAGATTTTGGGTATCACACAAAGGCATATGAAACAACTAAAAAAAAGGGGTTATATTAAAACAAAAAGCTTCTGTAAAGCAAAGGCAACAATCCTCAGAGTAAAAAGAACTTAAGAATAAAACAGAATCTTTCCAAAATGTACATATGATAAGGGATGTGTAAACAAAATATATAACAAACATATCAATAGCAAGAGAACGACCCAATTTAGAAATGGGCAAGTGACCTAAATAGCTACTTATTAAAAGAAGATATACATATAGTCAGTAGATATATGTGAAATTGTTAATGAGAGAAACAAAAATCAAAATAAAATTGAGATACCACATTACTACTATCCTCATAGCTTTCATCAAAAAGGCAAATGATAACAAGTCTACACATGGCAAAAAGGCCCTGTGGTAGTTTGAATGTCGTAGTTGAATGTATGATCCCATAGACTCAGGTTTTTATTAAAACCGAGCTGTCAACTTGAGCCCCTAATAGGCAGATCCTTGCTACATGGGAGGTATGTCCAGCCCTAAGGTGTGGAGAGCAGTTTGGCTCTCTGGCCTTTCATGTTTTGTGGTGTTTCCCAGGTGTTTGATGATGTCTTTCTGCTTAGAACTATGATAATGAGCCAGTTTATTCCACCATTGATGGTGTTCCCATGAACATTGAAAGTCAGAAATAAACCTTTTCCTCCTAGAGGTTGCTTATGATAGCATGTTTGTCCAGCAATGGGAAGCTAGCTGCAGTAGGACCTTTCACCCACTGTTGTTGAGAATGAAAATTAGTATAGTTGCTGTGGTAAAAGAGTTGCTTAAAAATTAAAAATATATCCTCAGAGCCATTCTTTACTGGATATATATGCAGCAAAATAATAAGATCATTATGTCCAAGAGATATCAGTAACACAAAGCAATTGAAATAAGTATATATCAGCTAATAAAGAAAACAGGTTATTTACATATAATGGACTACTATTCAACCAGAAAAAGGAAACATTTTCATTTGTAATAGCATGGATGGAAATGGAGGATATTATGTTAAGGGATAAAATGTAGGCACGGAATTAAATATCAAAGGACAGCATTCATGTGGAATCTAAAATGGTTTCCCTTGTAGAAGAGAGAGTGAAGTGACTATTAACATAGGGTACAGTAGTTTAAGGGGGGCACAAATAAAGGAGAGGTCACATGATACAGTTTCAGTGAGCAGGAAGACATCTAGTTTATATAAAATTAGTAGTCACTTTATAAATTAATAAAATTTCCAAAAATAAATTAGGAAAGTATTCATCTTTATAGTATGATAATATTTACAAAACATAAAATACTTCAAAGAAAGTATATCCAGAAGATCAAAGATATTCAGGTTGAGAACTGCAACACTGATGAGAGAAGTTACAGAAGATACAAATAAATCAAAATATATCCCTTGTTCATAGATTGAAAGAATTAATTGGGCTAAATGTCCATACACTCAAAGTCATCTACAGATTCATTGAAATACCACCCAAACACTAATAAAATTCTTCAAAAAAATTCAAAAACTTATAGTAACTTTGATCACAGAAAGAGAAAAACTAGAGATGTTACAAGAATAGACTTCAAAATATACTACAAAGTGACTATTACACATGCAGCCTGACACCATCATTAACAACAACAACAATAATAACAACAAGAGCATGTAGGGGGGCTGGAGTGATTGCTCAGTAGTTAAAACCACTAAGCCTGCAAAGCCTGATGGCCTGGGTTCACTTCCCCAGTTACTATGTAAATCCAGATGCACAAAGCAGTACATGTATCTGGAATTTGTTTCCAGTGTCAAGAAGTCCTAGCATGTCCATACTATCTATCTCAATCTTTCATTACCTCTCTTTCTCTAAATAAAATATAAATAAAATATTTTTAAAGTATATAGAGTAATAGAAAATAATATAGAGGGGCTGGAGGAATGGCTTAGCAGTTAAGGCATCTGCCTGCAAAGCCAAAGGACCCAATTTCAATTCCTCAGGAACCATGTAAGCCAGATGCACAAGGAGGCACATGCGTCTGGAGTTTGTTTGCAGTGGTTGAAGGGCCTGGCATGCCCATTCTCTGTCTGTCTCTCCCTCTCTCTTTCTTTGACTCTCTCAAATACATAAATAAATAAGCTTAAAAAGTAATGTTGAGACCAGAAATAAATATACATGTTTGCTTCCAAATGAATTTCTTTAAACAGTCCCCAAAATTACACACACACACACACACACACACACGGAGAGAGAGAGGAGAGAGAGAATAGAAAAATATAATTAGATGTTTCTTCTCAAAAATTCAAATCAAATGCATTTCATGACTTTGGTTCTTACATCCAAGACATGAAAACACTCTGTTCCCCACTTTTTCACACAGTTCCTTTGAAACTCAACTTCCTTTCTATGAATGTTAAGATTGGATGGAAGTACTTATGAAGGTCATTTTAGATCAATACTGTGATTGCTTATTTAAGAACTAAAGAAAGTAGGGCTGGAGAGATGGCTTAGCAGTTAAGTGCTTGCCTATGAAGCCTAAGGACCCCGGTTCGAGGCTCAGTTCCCCAGGTCCCACGTTAGCCAGATGCACAAGGGGGCGCACGCGTCTGGAGTTCGTTTGCAGAGGCTGGAAGCCCTGGTGTGCCCATTCTCTCTCTCCCTCTATCTGTCTTTCTCTCTGTGTCTGTCGCTCTCAAATAAATAAATAAAAAATTTAAAAAAAAAGAACTAAAGAAAGTCATGTTATATCATTAAATTTCCTGATTAAATAAGTGAATGATTTTAATTCTTCCTGAATTTACTTAGATGAGAATAAGTTACAAATTGAATTTAGCATTTGCATAAAAATTCATCCATCACAGAGCACTTCAGAGTAAGGGGAATCTAGTTTCTTTCTGAATACATGATGCTGGATGAATTACATATCCACACAGAATGTTAACTTTGTGTTCAGCGAACATAAAAATAAATTTAAGTAGACTGTAAATGAACATATATATTACAACATAACATTTCTGGAGGAAAAATAATGTCTTCAGACTATTGCAATCACCAGTGGTTAACTCAGTGGGACACACACAGCATCAGTCATAAAAACAATGGACACATTGGACTACTTTAAAAATAACCACTTGTGAAACTGAAGCTTCAAGAGCAAGGAGACATTTTTATTAGAGTTCATGAAAATATCAAGTTACTCCAGAAGGAAGAACATTAAACTCCTATTCTACTGTGAAAACCAATTTACCTAATTACTTTAGCAAATATTTGAAAATATCTATTATTATTATTTATTATTATTATTTACCTAATTACTTTAGCAAATATTTGAAATTATCTATTATTATGAATAGACACTGATACCACAACCTTCTAAGTTACTTTGAAGCAGGAGAAATGGCTCAGCAGTTACAGGTGCTTTCTTGCAAAACCTGCCATATCAGATTCAGTTCAGACATACACACCCACACACACACACAGATAAAAATTATATATATTATATATATATAATATATTACATTCATTATTATATAATATATACATAATATATATTATATAATATATATTATATATAATTATATGATATATAATATAATATATATGTATATGCATATATATGGTATTTACCAAACAGGAATATATATATGTATATAAAAGTATGATGTTTAAGAATGTCAAGGTACATTGTGAAAATTCAATGTTCATAATGTATATGTATATATGAATATTTCTACATGTATAATGCATATTGATCAAACTTTAATTAATTTTTCTATATTCTTAAAAATTGGCATTTGTTTGGATGGGAAATGTTTAATCTTTCTGTTTTTTTTTGTTTTTTTTTTTGGTAGGGTTTCACTATAATACAGGCTGAAATTCACTATATAGTTGCAGGCTGCCTTTGAACTCACAGCAAACCACCTACCTTAGCTTCCTGAATGCTGGGATTAAAGGTGTGTGCCTCCACATCCTGCTATTTTCCAGATTTTTTTTAAATAACATATATAATTGTGTAATGCCTCAGGGCAGAATTTATTCCTCCTATGTAACTTGATATCAATTACCTTACCTCCCTCATTTCTACCTCTACCATCTTTTCAAGGGGTGATGATACAACTCTCTGTTTATGACATAAAGTTTTTACCTTTCACATATGAATAAGGGTTTATATCATTTAATGTAGTGACCCACAGTACTTTTTATTTTGCTGTAAACTGTGGTCTCATTATTTATGAATGAATGAATGGTCTTTCAGGTTTTCCTTTTATCCACCTGCAGACATATCCGTTGAGTCCACAATTTGGCAATAGTGTGTACTGTTGCACAAAATATGAACATGAACATGCCTGTTTGATCCAGTGGTTTAATCTTTATTTGACAGAAACCCCAATTGGATCACATGGCCATTTTGGCATGCAAACATATATAAACGTCATCTCCTAATGAGCTACAATATGTACTCTAGCAACTAAGAGTTTCCCTTCTTTTGTCAGTCTAACATCTGGAGAGCTCGTTTGTACCTACCACTCTATGTCCTCGGTGTCAATGCAAATCTTAAAACAATGTGATTTTATTTTTTACTGAATTATTAAAACAACGCTTGGATTTGCATGGGTTTACTTGTTTGATGTGAAGAAATTTGAAGATAGTGAAATATACATATATATATAGTGATAATATCTCATTGTTGATAAATTTTTATCTCCAAAATTGGCTTAGGAATTATCAGCAATTGTTTTGTACAATTTGTTCATCAAAGGAGTAAGCCTAATTACTAAATGAAAAAATTGTCCCAAATTAATTGTTTTCAGTTACTCAGAGGGGTACAAATACTTGGGATGTTTTATTCACAAGTAACAGATTATAACCCTTGTCATAAGCTCACTTGACATTTAGGTGATAAGGTTGGTAATGTAATGAGTTCTTGACATTCTCTACTAGAGAAACAAAGAGCATTACAGTCTAAAATTTAACATGTATATGTCTTAATGCCCTTGACTACTTGAGAGTTTATTAAAAGGAGAGGAGGGGGTCATTGAAGTAAGAATTTGGGTATAAGTCCAATTATACTTACCAGTTTATATACTACATAAAGTTAAAAATCAATTACACAAAATATAATTAAAAAGTTGCATATAAAATTCTAAAAAGTAAACAATTTGTATTTATTATATCCAATGGCATCATAATTAATTAGCATGTGTCATTATAGTAAAAACCTGTAAAAAGGGTTGCAAAGAGAGTAACATATGTTGACTAATATATTGTCCAATTAACCTTTAAACTGTTTATTTTTAGATATAATATAATCTCAGAAGATCCAGATTATTCACAATTCACTTTTTCTAAATTGTTATAGAGAATTTAAAATAAATAAAATATATTTAATTATTTCAGAGACTGCAGACAGAGCTGAAAGAAGTAAAATTTTCACTATCAAAATCACACTCATGTTAACATGTGCCCCATGTAAACATCTGTATGATTAAAAACAGTTTGAAGTAAAAATAATCTTGGATCTTCATAACTGCATTAATGCAACTTATCTTCTATGTGTCTTAACTTTGCATTGTAAAATAAATTAGTTAATTTGATAAAATTTTCTACTTTAATAACCTAATATAAAATTAAAATGGTAATTATTATTTAAAAATTCAGAAGGATTTTGGTTTAAAGAGAAAAATAAAAGAAAATAACAATGAAAGAAAACTTTTAATAAAAGCAATAATTTGGCTTTCAACATATTTTGAATATTTAATCAAAATTTCCTTATAGGAATTCAGTTATGACTTTTATTAAAACAGTATCAAAAATTTGATTTTAAGAGTTTGCAGATAAATCAGGTGTGGTGGTTCACACTTGCTAGTCCCAACACTTGGGAGGATAATGGATGTGGATAACTATGAATTCAAGGCAAGGTTGGTCTACAAAGTGAGTTCTAGGCCAGTCTGTGCTAGAGTGAGACAATCCTCTTGAAACAACAAAAAAATTTTAAAAAAATGAATATATCTTAGCAAATAATTTTAAATTAATACAATTTCAGAAAGATATTTTCTTCTATTATTTAGTGAATCCACTTCAGAAATATAAACACATTTGTCTAATGTCTTAGAATGAAAACAAGTAACTCCTTATATTCATGTACTATACTTAATGAGTAAATTCAATGATCAAAAAGAAAAATCTCACCATCAAATGTATTTTACTGTAGCAAGTTTTCAAAAAAATTCTTAAACAAATAAATTAATCACTTTGTGTGTGAATGTATAAGTGAGTGAGTGTGTGTGTGTTTATGATTCATGAGCTTTAGATTTTCCTGGCTCCTCCTTCCATTGTCATAGATGTATTCGAATCACAGACATGAGCCACTTTGCCTTGGAATTTTCATGTGTGCTAAGTAGGACTGAACTCAAGTTGGTAGGCTTGCAAACAAGCACCTTTAAGGGCTGAGCCATCTCTCAAGGCTGTGGATTTCTTTAATTATATATATTTAAATATATATAGAATGTATTTGTTATAAGTTCTTAAGATATCTGTGGTGGTTTGAATAGTGGCCCCAATATATTCAGTTTTTTATTGTTTATAGTTTGCATCTGCAGCCACCTGGCTGGGGGTAGTGTCACTGGGTGGATCTTAAGGTGTAGTGGTGGGTTTGAGATTTCAATCTAAAGATATGCAAAATGAGCCTAGCTGAAGTTCCTGAAGTGTGCTGTGGCTTTTGGCTTTAGGCTTGTGCTTCTCTCTGTCTGTTTGGGCCTGTGAAGGTAGGCCAGCTTCTTCTGCCATTATGGAACTTCCCCTGGATCTGTAAGCTTCAATAAATCCCTTCCTCCATAACTGTGCTTGGTCTGGAAGTTCATCTCAGCGAACCTGAAGCTGTCTGCTACAATATCTTCTTAGTACTTCTGGGCATCTTATTCCATTATTAAATCAATCACTCAATACCATAACTCCCCTGAGGAGGTCCCTCAGGATAATGAGAGCCTGAGTGGGCAGATGAAAAAGTGAAACCTGTTATAATATATAAAATGAAATTAAAAAAAACAATCACTGATTAAAATATGAGAATACACTTTTGCATATAGCAACTAAAAGAGCACAAACCTCATTCACTGTGGCATAGTAACTCTCATGCTTGAAGGTGGGGGAATTGTCATTCCTGTCCCTCACCACAATTCTCACTTCATGGTAGATCACTGTGCCAACTTTCTTGTTCACACATTGGACTTGTACCACAATGGAGTGTATGTTCATGGGAGGCTGCAGAGGAGAAAGAATATCTTTTAAGCAACAACAGAGATTCATTTCTCAGCCTTGTCAATTCCTAATCACTCAGTCTCATTTTATACTTTTTCATTTTCACAGTGGTAAACTATAAAATCATGATAATTTTCCAGTAGATATTAGAGATAATCATAAATAAGTCTTCCATTGTTTAACTCAAAACCTAAACATATAGGACTTAAATAGCAATATAGAGTTTTACTTGTAAGTAAAATCACATAATCACTGCTGAAATTTGCATAAAGAAGCAATGACATAAATTTTTCATTTTTAAAGAAATAAACAACCTAAAACATTTTGTAAAAGTACAATATACTTATGATATATATGTATATCATATATATGTATATGTACATATATATAATGATAACTATAAGGAAAATATAAAGAAGAAATTCCACTCACATATCTCATTGTGTACATCTACATGGCTATATTATATCTACTTCTCCTCAAATATGTTCTTCTTATATACTCAGAATAAATATCTCCTATTTCTAAATAGAGATTTATCACATTTTAATGCATGTCACTTAACAATACTGGCTTCAATAATCAGACCATACTTAATATGTCTATGTAATAACTTAAAATGAAATGTTTCACAACTACAATTTTTGTCATGATTAAATTTTCAACATATATTTAATATGAGTATGTGTTATCTTCCATATTTTTCTGATGATAATTTGTTTTTTAAATGACAAGTTATTTATAGGAAAAGTTATCATTGAAGGGTACAGTTTGTTTATTCAATATCATGGGCAAAAGTTTCTGAGACAGAAATGCCAATGTACATGCATCTGACTCTAGTCAGAACACTGAACTGCAAACTCCATTATGTGTTCATTTCATTCAGCATATGATTTTATCATAAGTAGAACACTACCTATATATACATATTTAATGTATATGCACATAAATATTACATAAATATGAATATATACTTTGTGCCTATCAAAAATTAATTATTAAGCTAAATCTTTACAAAGTATAAGAACTGGAACCTATAAAACATGAACCAATAATTTTAATTTCTGATAAAAATTAATATTTGGATTAAACAAATATAAAATATTGCAATAATCACTGTAGCACAAAATACATTTATGTAAATAATTGTGTATCATATTTGTAATTGATAATGCTGCAAAATTTCATCTAAACTGTAGCAAGTTATCATTTAATCTCAAGAGTTAGTGGAAAAGAAGATTCAATAAAATGAAAATGAACAGTATTGATTTATGTCCATTTGAATAGTTGTACCTTGGAAAGAAAATAATGAGAAAAGGCTTGGTGTTCCAGTGTCTACCTTGTTTCACTTTTAGTCACAAATGTAAATGAAGACAGTAAAGTCATGCTTAAAAGAATAGTTAATGACAAAAATAATAAATGTAATGACAGAAGGTAAAGCTCCAAGTCATCTTAATCATGCACTACTAGTAATGAGTTATAAAAATAGTTTTTATAATAGCACATACATATCCCCCAGTATGAGAAAAAATAGCTAACCTGAATGTGACAAATGGTTCCAGACATTAATGTGAACATATTACAATGAAATTTCAAGGGCTAAAAACACTTTCATTTGCCAAACACATTAACCAGAGGATGAAACACTAATGTAAACCTTATCCTCATCATTTTACAGGCCACTGAGGCAAGTAGAATACTAGGGACATTTGATAAAATGAGAATATTTAATCTAAAGAAGACAAGGTGGTCTAGAGATCTAATTAGTTATATGAAAAAAGCACTTTTTTTTTTCCCTCACTGTAGTTTCTGAAAGCAAAAAGAAAAACAATGAGTAAAATGTTTCCCAAATTATATATTTTCACTGTAAGTAGCAGTATTTATTACTTCAAATGGCACAAAATAGAAGAGACTATCCCACTGGCAAATCCCAACACTGAAAATCTGCAAATTTGAGCCTAACAGACTATTTAAAAAGACTATATTTTAGAAGATTCTGTGAAGAATTTAAGCTCAATGACCTCTATCTTTGCTTATTATTTTAAAGTACCTCCATGAATATACTTCTCAAAGTAAGTTCTGTGTATTTTAATTGAAAGAATAAATTGTACTCCTAATCTTGGCATCCCTCTTGGAAGAAAATTTTGTGACTTACATACGTAAGGAGTTATTTGTCTTACAAATATTTCAAGAGAGCCCTATATAACCATCCTACTTTCAGTCCCATATGGAAAGGTACTACTGGGATATAAAAGTCAATCTTTCTAAATAAAAGATCAAGAACAGTGTCCATACAGCCTAAGTTAGTCAGGGTAAGCACCAAGTCTCAACCATAGCAGCCTGCATAACTCTTAGCAGATGGGATTCAATTTAAGAAAGTGGTAGGCAATAAATTCCAATCACAGTGAACTATGCTGAAGTCAAGAATTACCTATAGCTAATATATAATGCAGTGCAATTTTGTACCGAAATACATTCTTTTCTCTAGGAAGGTCATAAATATATCAAGAACATTTGTACTAAGTGAATTAATCAATTTAGGGACCACTTCATGATGTTTATGGATGTGTTAGAGAAAAATTTTGGTTTAGCTTTTATAACTAAAAAGAAAAGTCAATCATGGTAATTTGCTTTTTATTTTGAATTCTGTTTAAGTGCTTTATTCATGAAACAAAAGCTTTATGTAGATTGTTTTTATATTGCTTTACTATAACTACTATTCACGTTGAAATGCAAATAATTCTAATTACAAAGTGAGATATACTTGCATTGTTGTGCAAGTATCATTGTGATATGTGTGCATGTGTGTGTGTGTGTGTACATATATATGGGATGACACAGGCAATATTTAGTGAAATAATGAAAATGATATTGAGATTATGGCATGAAGAAAGAAAAAAATGTTAAGATGTATATGATCTGGTAAATTAAAAACTGGAAATATTATGAGTTTTTTGACTGTCCTTTAGGGTATAACACACAAAACAAAGATTTGCAAGAGATTTCTTGGTGTTAACTATATAGAATATAACATACATATGCAACATAAGAGGAATTCATTTTTTCTGTAAGCGAAACTGAAGAGCCTAATGATTTGGAGGCTTTATTTGGAGGGAGTTATTTTTTCATCAAACCAGTAACACTTGATTTAATTGTTCACAGAATGTAAACAATATTTGTTAAATCTTTATGGGAGTAAATGGTTATTTTTATGATTTTTCCTCTGCATACTTATGACTCTATAGAAGAAAAAATCTTCAATATTTAACATACAAAATGGACAAAATTCAAAGTGTAGTCTAGTGATATTGTTCTCTGTTCCAGGGGGGCTTGGACCCAGAACCTCATGCATAGTAGGCAA
Organism: Jaculus jaculus; assembly: GCF_020740685.1. Lineage (NCBI taxonomy): Eukaryota > Metazoa > Chordata > Mammalia > Rodentia > Dipodidae > Jaculus > Jaculus jaculus. Next base: position 374,012 of record NC_059119.1, read on the forward strand.
GCAGTCTACCATTGAATTACAATTCCAGAGCTGGAATCTTGTTTATTTTATTTATTTTCAAGCAGGAGTGACAGAAAGAAGGTGAGAGAGAGAGTGAGAGTGAGAGAGAGAGAGAGAAAGGTGGGGAGGGGAGAGAGAACCAGCATGCTTAAGCCAGTGCAAATGAACTCCAGATGCATGAACCACTTTGTGCATCTGGGTTTATATAGGTATTGGGTAATCAAACTCAGGTTGTTAGGCTTTGCAGGCAAGTGCCATAACTGCTGAGTAATCTCTTCAGTCCTAGAATCATTTTTAAATAATTAGAAGAAATGGCTTTGCATTGCATATACCTTCAAAATTTACTCTCATAATAAATATGTTTACAAAAGTTACCTAAAGAAAAAAGTGAAAATTTGAATGCAACATTTAGATTAATTTGTATGTATTTACATAAATTATTTATAACATTAAAATTTCAATTTATTTATTTACAAAGAGACAGAGTGAGAGGCAAAGAGAATAAGATAGAGAGTGATCACACCATGTCCCTTACCACTGCAAATGAATACCAGACACATGTACCACCTTGTGCATGTGGCTTTACATGGGAATTGGGGAATTGAACCTAGGATGTGAGGTTATGCAAGCAAGTGTCATGTTTAACTCTTGAATCATCTTTCCAGCCCCTACATTGATTTTTTAATTACGGGTACTAGTTATATTCAAAGTACTATGTGAATTTCAAGTAACCTAACCTAGTCTGTGGCTAGTAAGAACAAATCCCATATTAGATTAAATGATCATAAATTATATTAAAACATATCATATTAAAGATAAAAACACCATAAATATTTTAGAGTATTGAACATTTAATGACATATCACCATTAGGAAATAGGTTTATGCACAATGTAACATTTAAAACATGCTTAGTAGATCACTTTTATTTATAGTGCTGGACAGAGGGAATTCAAAGCATCAAATGGCATGGCAAGATAATCCTTCATGAGATTTAAACAGTAATTAGTGCAGGTCTCCTAGATTATGATATAGGTTTCTAAATACAATTTTATAGACGTAGTACATATTAAATGAAGAACAATTGACATTTAAGTAAAGTAGTTTGCAAGGCAAAGCTATCTATAGATAATCTGTTTTGTCCAGCTGAACCTAGTAAGCCAAATCATGAAAGATTGTACAGGGGACAATAGGCGATTGTCCCAAATTCCAAGTGATAGTCTAAAGAGCTCACACTGAAGTTAGGTTGATGAGTACAGCTGCAATTCAGTGAGGAGTTAAGGATACTAAGCAGAGCATTTAAATGTGAACAGTCTGGGCAGGATGTGAAAGCTCTCAGTGTACCTTTAAGATTAGACTCTGAAAGAAGTGAAGATGCATAGTTCTACCAGGAACATAATTTCTCTTTGTTAAAAACACAACAAAAAAACCTTTGAAATTTTTGTCATGAGTTTTGAGACCAGTGTGTCATAGGACTGTACCAGATCCATATATTTTACTATAACTTTAATTGTTGATTCTATAATTATTATATTATTTCATACATTGTTGATATTATTAACCATTGTCCATTTGAGAATACTTTAGCTTTTTAAAAGAAAAGATCTTATTTTCTCAACAGATTTTCATATTTTAAATTTTATCTTGTATAACTCTTGATATAATTATGTTGTCCTTTTGTAGTTAAGTAATTCATGTAACTTTAATAACTACAAATGAAAATACAGAAAAAATTTGGTCATCAAGACAAGACTTACAAAAAATGCTTAAAAATTGCCCAATAGGTTATATTCATAAAATCTTATGAATGTGTTCTAATCAAGTTAAAATATGTTTTAGCCATCTCCTAATAAATTTTATGGAACTTGTTAGCATATTAGTTCAATTAAAAGTAATTCTGAAAACATTTTTGTTTATACTAAATTTACTTTTAATTCTATATAGCTATTATATATGCAAATAAAAGATAATTTATTACCTCAATGATCAGAGTGCAGAAAATGTAATTTGGAAGGCTAAAGGCTTTCTCTGGAAAACAAGTTTCCTGTCGCTAGCTACTGAAGACACAAATATAATTAATGGATGCTGGTAACCTCAATCATTTTTCCTTGATTATAGTTGAGTTAAACATATGAACCTTAGCTGTTTTTTAACTAATAATATAAAAAGTGAATATAGTTTTTAAACTGGATATTCACTGCAAAAGGCTAAAATTTGATACTTATATCTCACCATATATAAAAAATACTCAAAATGGATTAAAGAACTGCAGACACACCCTAATTGAAAAATATCACTAGAAGAGACTAAACATTTCAAGACATATATAGGTATTGTTATTGCTTTTTTATTTTAAAGCAAGACTCAAAGTTCAGAGGAAACAAAAGCAAAAATTAACAGAAGAGATTATATCATACTCAGCAGCTTCCATAGAGCAAAGAAAAAGAACTGAGTGACAAGACATGTCATGGAATTGGGAAATATTCCAAAGTAGTAACCTGACAAAGATCAACATCCAAAATATATAGAGAATTTAAAGGTTCAGTAAGAAAAAATAACCCAACCAAAAATGTGCTAAGAATAGATGTCTCAAAAGAACAATAATCAGGGCTGAAGAGATGGCTTAGTGGTTAAGTGCTTGCCTGTGAAGCCTAAGGACCCTGGTTCAAGGCTCAATTCCCCAGGACCCACGTTAGCTAGATGCACAAGGGGATGCATACTTCTGGAGTTTGTTTGCAGTGGCTGGAAGCCCTGGCGTGCCCATTCTCTCTCTCTTTCTCTCTCCCTCTTGCTCCCTCTGCCTGTCGCTCTTAAATAAATAAATAAATAAAAACCAAATAAATAAAAAAGAGTAACCAAAAGTATAAGAAAGTTATGAAAAAATCTCAACTTCACTACTTGCCATGGAAATGCCAGCCAAAAAATCACATTGTAATATCATTTCTCCCCCAGCTAGAAAGTGTATGGTCAAAATATAAAATACTGGGTGGAGAGATAGCTTAACAGTTAAGGCATTTGCCTGCAAAGCCAAAGGACCCAGGTTTGATTTTCTAGGACCCATGTAAGCCAGATACACAAGGTGGTGCATGAGTCTGGAGTTCTTGTGCAGTGGCTGGAGGCCCTGGTGGACCTACTTTCTCCCCATTCATCTCTCTTCTCCTTATCTCTCTTTGCTTGCAAATTAATTAATTAATTAAAATATATAAAATACAGCTGGGTGTGGTGGCACATGCCTTTAATCCCAGCACTGGGGAAGCAGGGGTAGGAGGATCACCATGAGTTCAAGGACACTCTGAGACTACATAGTGAATTCCAGATCAGCCTGAGCTAGAGCGAGACAATATATATATATTGTGATGCTAAGGATGAGGAGAGGGAAGGAGCTTTCTGTACTCTGTGAATGGGAATAGATTTAACATAGGCTCTATAACAAACACTGTGAAGGGTCCTCAGTACACCGCATTTGTGGCTGGGTAGATAAAGCACTTTGCCATACAAGTGTGCAGTCCAGAGATTTGATGCTAAGCACTCAGAACTCCCACAAAATCTCAGATGAGCATGGAAGCCTGGATTTGGGAGAGGGAGAGAGAGAAGGAACCCTCAGAAGAAATTGAGTAGCTACACTAGCTGAATCTATGGATTCCAGTGAGAGAAACTGCCTAAGTAAATAAGATCATGAGCAACCAAAGAGACACTTGACTTTAATCTCTGTCTCCACCTGCATGTACACATGTACCAGCACGTGTGTACACATGAATGTATACCACGCACATATACACATGTAGAAAAAAAGAAATGATCTTCCATATGAAATATTTATCACACTTCTTTTTTTAATTTTTAATTTTTTAATATTTTTTTGGTCATTTTTTATTTATTTATTTGAGAGCAACAGACACAGAGAGAAAGAGAGAGGGAGAGAGAGAGAATGGGCGCGCCAGGGCTTCCAGCCTCTGCAAACGAACTCCAGACGCGTGCGCCCCCTTGTGCATCTGGCTAACGTGGGACCTGGGGAACCGAGCCTTGAACCAGGGTCCTTAGGCTTCACAGGCAAGCGCTTAACCACTAAGCCATCTCTCTAGCCCATTATCATACTTCTATGTATACCTTGTAAGGACATGATATCAATGTGCCAAGGAAACCTCATGTCTATGACTGCATTACCTAGTCTGTGGAATAAGCCTGATTGCCACTGACAGTTAGTTGGTAAAAGGTAACATGATAAATATACATGGAAGAATTATACTTAAGCATTTAAGAAAATGATATCCTATCATTCACAGCAAAACGGATGGAACTAAAAGATGTCATGGTTCTATTCCTTGTCTCTTTCAATGCTATCAGTGTTATGAGTGAGATAATGATTTATTTTTAAAATCTTAGTTTGCCAGTGAAAGAAGAAACTTACCTGGTTTTGGCTCAAATGTTCTTCTTTGTGTGCTTCCTGTTCTCCTACCATTCGATTTTTGTGATTTATATTGCTACAACTTGTATAAATATCTTAAAATATTGCATGGAAATTTAGGTTTAATTGAATAAAAGTAATGTTATAATAAATGAGAAAAATGTTTTATTGAGGTGGCAGGGATTCACCTGACATAACTAATATCCAGAATCCATTATAAAATAAATTTTTTAAAAATAGGGGCTGGAGAGATGGCTTACTGGTTAAGATGCTTGCCTCCAAAGCTAAAGGATCCACATTCAATTCCCTAGTACCCACATAAGCCAGATGCACAAGGTGGCACATGCATGTGGAGGTTACTTTCAGGGGCTGGAGGCCCTGGCACCATGCCCCATTTCTCTCTCTCTCTCTCTCTCTCTCTCTTTGTCTTTTCCTCTCTCTCTTTCAAATAAATAAATAAATATAAAATATTTATTAAAAATTAAAAATAGAAGTGCAGGTAACCCAATCAATAAATGGGCAGATGAATTGGATTGTTATTTTCTATTATTGTCTTCAAAGAAGACACACAGATGGATATGATTTAACAAACAGTTTCAACACTTAGCCATCAGTGGAAATACAAATAAAAACTAAATTTACATTCCATATCAACTTTAGTCAAAATATGTATTACTAAAATAAATTAATAAATATTACTATAAAAAATTATAAAAACCAAAAAATCAAAATTCCCAAGAAATAACAAATGTTGGGAGGAAGTAGGGAATTAAGGATTTTTTTAAAAAGAACATTATTACTATTAATGTAAATTAGTTCATCCCTGTGGAAAATACTATGAATGTTCCTCAGAATAGTCATATGATCCAACTTTACTACTCCTAGGAATATGCCAGAAGGCAATATATTTAGCATACACAGGTTCATACCTACTCATACTGACTGAAGAAATATTTACAGTAGCCTAACAATGGAATTGTTCTGAGTACCTGTCAATAGATAACTGGAAACATGAAATGTATATATACAATGGAGTATTTGTCCTCCAAAAAATGTGAATGAAATGATGTAATTTGCACTAACTGTATAGGATTATCATGCTAAGCAAAATAATGCAGACAAGTAAAGGTAAGTAGTGTATTCTTTCTCTCTTATAAAGAAGTTAGAATCAAATATAAAAAAAAATTCTTAAAAGAAGTAGGGAGTATTAGGAAAGAGTAAAGAGTCCCTGAGGTGGAAGGAAGAGGAGTGGAGTTAGAAGAATTGGGAGGAGAAGAATTGGAAAGAGCATCTTTGAGAAAGAAATTAAGCATAATTAAAATAGAAATTATGGTGCTGGAAAATGTCTCAGAGGTTAAAGGTGCTTGCTTGCAAAGCCTGCCAGTTGGGGATCCATTTCCTTGTACCCACATTAATCCAGATGTACAATGTGGTGCATACATATGAAGTTTTTTTACAGTGGCAAGAGGCCCTGCTGGAGCTATTTTCTGCCTGTCTCTCTCATTAATAAAAAAAATTTAAAAAACAGAACATATGCATATATGTAAATGTCATAGAGAAACCCATTAATATAAAATCAGTATGCATTAATAATCATATAAAACTTTGATCAAAATAAAATTACAGATAGATTTAAACTAGCAGTCATGGGCTGTGCGTGGTTCTATACCAGTGGGTGCTGGGTCACGACTTTTCAGAATGTTTCAACCTGATGGATGGAAGCCTAAAAGGGCTGAGGCAGCCGAAAGCAATCATGGAAAGTAAGATTCAAAGGTTATAAAGGACAGAGTGCACTTCACTAAAATAAAGACAGATGGAGGTTTATTAGAGACCACGAATGTGAGACATAGTGGTGGGAAAGTCATCTACTCTGGATCCTGCTGTGGATTCAGAAGCTCCCTCTATGAAGTGCAATGCTCCATGCAGAAGTCCAGCCTCTGAGTTTGGACCTTGGGGAAGGCAAGTTTTTACAGACTCCTTGAGTTTCCCTAGGGCCTTATGCATTGATTTCTTGTTATAATTTATACCTATCTACCTCCCTTCAATGTCCTCAATTGGGATGTTTGTGAGTGAGATTAAAGTCACCTTTGGGACAAACCAAAATCATCAATACTTTTCAAGTTTTTCAGAAGTGAGACCTTCAACCACTTTGGCAATTTATCTCTTCTTTCTGTATGCTTCTGTCTGACAATGACAGGACTATGATTCTTGCTAGGACACACACTGACATGCTTCACTCTTTTACAGCCCTGTAAGCGTGATCCAGGGCCACCTCCTTCCACTTTCTTCTGTGTAGGCACACACTGGCTTCTGTTCTTAAGCCAAGTATCACCTTACTTTGACAGTTTTGGAGGTGAATGGTATACCATGTGACTGTTTACTGTACTAATATTACCAACTCTTCTTGCTCAGAAATCAGATAAGATTTTTGGTGTACTAAGTGGGAAAGAAATTCTCCCAGAATCAGATGTCCCCTTCCTTTCTCTTTCTTATTGTAGGGAGTTTGAATTTCTTTTGTCACTGTGCCCAGAAAATAAACTCAGATAACATGAGCAAAACTTAATATCATATAAAGGGCATATGTTGCTAGTAAAATTAAAATAAAGCACAGGGAAAAGAAAAATAAGCAGTCACTAACATCTCTATCCAGAACTCTTCCCGTACTGTTGAGGAATAGCATCTGTTTGACAGGGTCCAAGAGCACCCAGTAATCCACATTGTCCTTTAGAGAGAGCTCTATGGTGGGGTCTGGGCCTCCTGCAGTTCCTTTAATCAGCATGTTGTCCACCAGAATTGTACCTGCAAGCCAAAGACAGTTGTGTGAGTACACATTTTACTCCTATGTATTCTTTAGGAAGGAATATACTTTTAAACCCAAGGGACTTATAAATTTATATTAATTAATTTTGTTAGGTAGCATCACCTACTTATTTTTTTCTCATAGTCCCATCTATCATCATTATGATATCTGTCTGCAACTGCTATTTTTGTGAGAGGAAGGTGGGAGGCAGAGATGGAAACATTTGGAGTTTAGCTATGATTTTCTTGTTTCCCTTGAATCTTTTACCCTTCCAGCCCATCACCTTCTCAATTATCACTAAATTTCGTCTTGACCAGAAGGAAATGCCTATAATAACAGAGCCTGATACTCCAATTCACTCAGTAAGACTTGGGTGATGAAAAGAGCTATCTGGAAATGAGAGAGAAGAAATGAAGGGAAAAGATAAAGAAGTTACAGGATCTCCCACAGTGAAAAGTATATATCTATAAAATAAATATATATTATATATATATATATATATATATATATATATATATATATATATATATAAAATCTTTGACTAAATCCATAAGATAATAAATCTTAGTGCAAAAGAGGAAGCAAATCAAAGTCATTCTTCTTTAAGACATGTCTGGGGTACTTAAATATAACAAAAATCTCTAATATAATATTTTGACTTGATGTCTACTTTTCTCAATTGTTCTTAAATAAATGTTGGAAAGAGAATAGGTCTCTAATCTTTCCTATTGCTAAAGATTCCATGCATTTTACAAGTTGAAAGCAAATAGCACTGATAGGACTAGAATCTCATTTCCCCTCACAGAGCAATGATCAGTTGGCCAAACAGTAATGCACTATATCTGAAAGCAGTCACTTTCAGCTGATACAGTTTATTAAACTTATGACATATTGAAGAAATATGGCTATGAATAAAAATGTACTCTCCCAAGACACTACAAAAACTGGGAAATATTTACATAATTCATTGCCTTATGATATCACTCAAGAATATAGATAATTCATGAATATAAGCTAAAAAGCTGACCTGAAAAATATATTGTAATATATTATATATATATATAAATATAATATATATATTGTATCAGCCACTTTTTGTAAAGCATGAAATTGGCTTAAAAGTTATGCCAGTGCATACGTACAAATAGGGAGCTGTGTATTTTCTCTGCGTTTAATAGTAATTATTATATACACCATATGTCTTTGACATATTAGTATCAATATACTTAATCCACCTAGGAAATCCCAGAACAAAGCATTTCTGTAACACTAGACCTAACTTATGATTAAAAACAATATTACACTTCCGGGTAAGATGGGGGCATACACAGCACACCAAACCAGCCTAGGGAGGGGTTTAAGCAAAACCCCAGCAAAATATACTTTTCTTCTGAAAAGCTAAGGAGTATAGTTTACTCTTAGACAAAGCAGAGAATCTGAAGAGACCAGTATCCACCAGAAAGGAGGAAAATGTCTCAGAGTCTCAGTGAGACACTTGTGGCCTGCTGATCCATGTGATCCTTGCATAGCCCCCTGCAAAGCCCCACCAGGCATGCCAAGCAGCAGCAGCAGCAGCAGCAGCAGCAGAGACCAAACAAGGGCATTTTTCAACTTCATTAGCCTTCTTGCATGGTTAAGAAATCTGAAGGAAAGAAAGCTGAGATCAACTAAGGAGCTACTGAAAGGGATACAAGTGGAACTGCATGAGCAACTCCAGAAGTCTGAACTCTCTCATCCCCCACCATCAGAGCCACAAATCTCTGGCATTCAGGCCCTGGGGGCAGCACAACAAGCAGAACTGATTAGAGGTCCAGCTCCACAGCACAACACAGAAGGATTGAGGTGGGCATTCAGCATTGCTGTGATTGGAAGCCACTCCAAAATGTAACAAGGCCAACTGACAAAAACAAAACAAACAACAGCAACAACAACAAATACAAGTACATAGGCCTGCATTGGAAGAGCTAATCTCTCTTTCCTTGACAGGGCCTGTTATGGGTTATATATTTTTGGTTGGCTTTACCATTTTCAAAAAACCTGTATTTGGGGGTTGAATATTATTGCCTTTGTTGCATTCATATTTTAGGGCCATTGTATTTTGCTTCTGTCATTATTGGATGCAATGTCTGATCCAGATCCAGGTTGACCTGGGACCCAATTCAGAACAGAAATTTCTGCCTCCCAGCTGACAAGATTAAGGTTGTAGAACAACACACATCCTTAGGGAATTTGGCTTTATAAGACTGTTTGTTTTGGTCCCCACCTAAAGAGGAAATAGGAAAAAATATATCATGCTCAAATAACAGTTAAAACAATCAAATAAAAGGAAAACAGTAATCACTACAAAATAAGAATGGCGAGAATAAATGCGTACCTTTCAATAATAACTCTTTTTTCCTCAATTTTCATTAACATTTTCCATGATTATAAAAAAATATCCCATGGTAATACACTCCTTCCCCCCACTTTCCCCTTTGAAATTCCATTCTCTGTCATATCCCATCCCCATCTTAATCAGTCTCTCTTTTATTTTGATATCGTGATCTTTTCCTCCTCTTATGATGGTCTTGTGTAGGTAGTGTCAGGCACTGTAAGGTCATGGATATCCAGGCTATTTTATGTCTGGAGGGAGCATGTTGTAAGGAGTCCTACCCTTCCTTTGGCTCTTACATTCTTTCTGCCACCTCTTCCGCAATAGACCCTGAGTCTTGGAAGGTGTGATCAGTACTCCAGTCACTTCTTTCTAGCCCTATGATACCTTCTGAGTCATCCCAAGGTCACTGCCATCTGAAAAGAGAAGATTCTCTACCCAAGATAAGAGTTGCATTAATATAAGGGTATGAATATTAAGAGAAGTGTTTACTGGGCAGTTTGATAAGCATAGTATGGCCTCTGCTACTGAGTTTTTCCTTCTCACACAGAAGCACAATCATCTGTTGGTGGGATACACATATGTGAGAGAACATGTGGTGCTTGGCTTTCTTGGCTTGGGTTACCTCACTTACTATAATCATTTCCAGACCCATCCATTTTCTTGCAAATTCCACTCAATTGTATAAATGTGCCATATCTTCATTCTCCACTCATCAGTTGACGGACATCTAGGCTGGTTCCATTTCCCAGCTATTATGAATTGAGCAGCAATAAACATGTTTGAGCATGTACTTCTAAAGAAATGAGATGAGTCCTTAGGATATATGCCTAGGAGTGCTATAGCTGGGTCATATGGCAGTTCAATTTTTAGCTGTTTTAGGAACCTCCACACTGATTTCCACAATGGCTGTACCAGATTGCATTCCTACCAACAGTGTAGAAGGGTTCCTCTTTCTACATATCCCTGCCAGCATTTATTATCATTTGTTTTCATGATGGTAACCAATATGACAGGAGTGAGATGGAATCTCAATGTAGTTTTAATCTGCATTTCCCTGATGACTAGGGATGTAGAACATTTTTTTAGATGCTTATACGCCATCCATATTTCTTCTTTTGAGAACTCTCTGTTTAGCTCCATAGCCCATTTTTTATTGGCTTGTTTGATTTCTTATTATTTAACTTTTTGAGTTCTTTGTATATCCTAGATATTAATCCTCTATCTGATATATAGCTGGCAAAGATTTTTTCCCATTCTGTAGGTTGCCTCTTTGCTTTATTCACAGTATCCTTTGCAGTACAAAATCTTTATAATTTCATGAGGTCCCAGTGGTTAATCTGTGGTTTTACTGCCTGAGCAATTGGGCTTATATTCAGTAAGTCTTGGTAAAGACCAATATATTAAAGGGTTTTTCCTACTTTTTTTAAAAATTTATTTATTTATTTGAGAGTGACAGACACAGAGAGAAAGACAGATAGAGGGAGAGAGAGAATGGGTGTGCCAGGGCTTCCAGCCTTTGCAAACGAACTTTAGAGGCGTGCGCCCCCTTGTGTATCTGGCTAATGTGGGACCTGGGGAACCGAGCCTCGAACCGGGGTCCTTATGCTTCACAGGCAAGCGCTTAACCGCTAAGCCATCTTTCCAGCCCGGTTTCTCCTACTTTTTACTCCAGCAGTTTCAGAGTTTCAGGTCTGATGTTAAGGTCTTTAATCCATTTGGACTTAATTCTTGTGCATGGAGAGAGACAAGAATCTATTTTCATCCTTCTGCAGATATATATCCAGTTTTCCCAACACCATTTGCTGAAGAGGCTGTCTTTTTTCCAATGAGTGTTTTTGTCATTTTTATTGAATATCAGCTACCTGGACTTACATTTGGATCCTCTATTCTGTTCCATTGATCTACATGTCTGCTTATGTGCCAGTACCATGCTGTTTTTGTTACTATGGCTCTGTAGTATAGGTTAAAATCAGGTATGGTGATATCGCCAGCTTTATTTTTGTTGCTCAGTATTATTGTAGATATTCAATGTTTTTTGTGATTCCAAATGAATTTTTGGATTGTTTTATCTATTTCTGTGAAGAATGCCATTGGAATTTTTATGAGGATTACATTAAAAGTGTAGATTGCTTTTGGTAAGATTGCCATTTTCACAATATTGATTCTTCCAATCCAGGAACAAGTGATTTTTTTACATTTCCTAGTGTCTTCTGCAATTTCTCGCTTGAGTGTTTGATAGTTTTCATTGTAGAGATCCTTTACTACCTTGGTTAGGTTTATTCCCAGGTACTTTATTTTCTTTGTTGCAACTGTGAATGGTAGTTATTCTCTGATTTAATCCTCTGTGTATTTCTTGTTAGCATATAGGAAAACTACTGATTTCTGCGTATTTACTTTGTATCCTGCTACATGGCTATAGGTGTTTATCAGCTCTAAAGTTTGCTGGTAGAGTCTGTAGGGTTCTTTATATATAGAAACATGTCATTTGCAAATAATGATAACTCCTCCTTGTCAATTTGTATCCCTTTTATGTGTGTCTCTTGCCTTATTGCTATGGCTAAGACTTCCAGTACTATATTAAATAAAAGTGGGGACAGTGGGCACCCTTGTCTTGTTCCTGATTTTAGTGGAAAAGCTTCCAGTTTTTTTTCCCATTTAGTAATATGTTGGCTGTAGGCTTGTCAGAAATTGCCTTCATTATATTGAGATATGTTCCTTCTATTCCCAGTCTCTGAGGGCTTTTAGCATGAAGGGATGTTGGATTTTGTCAAACACTTTCTCTGTGTCTAATGAGATGATCATGTGATTTTTGTCCTTCAGTCCATTTATATAGTGTATTACATTTATTGATTTGTATGTGTTGAACCATCCCTGCATCTCTGGGATAAAGCTTACTTGGTCAAGGTGAATGATCTTTCTGATATATTCTTGTGTTCTGTTTGCCAATATTTTGTTGAGAATTTTTGCATCTATGTTCATGAGGGAGATTGGTCTGTAATTTTCTTTTTTTGTTCTATTTTTGCCTGGTTTTGGTATCAGGGTGATGCTGGCTTTATAGAAGGAGTTTGGTAGGAATCCTTATTTTTGTATTTCCTGGAAAAGCTTAAGAAGCAATGGTGCTAGTTCTTCCCTAAAGATCTGGTAAAATTCAGCAGTGAATCCATTTGGACCTGGGCTTTTTTCAGTTGGAAGTTTTTTGATAACTGCTTGGATCTCCATGCTTGTTATAGGTCTATTTAAGTGATTAATCTCATCTTGATTTAATTTAGGTAGGTCATATAAATCAGGGAAGTCACCCATGTAGTTCAGATTTTCATACTTTGTGGAGTATATGCTTTTATAGTATGCCCCTATGAGTTTTTGACTTTCTCTGGCATCTGTTGTGATGGTAACTTTTTCATCTCTAATTTTATTAATTTGTGTCTCTTCTCTCTTTCTTTTGGTCAGATTTGCTAAGGATTCATCAATCTTATTTATCCTTTCAATCTTGTTTATCCTTGTTTAATTCTTTGTTTCATTGATTCTTTGGATTTTTTTTTTTTTTTTTTTTTGGTTTCTAGCTCATTAATTTCTGCCCTAATCTTTATTATTTCTTCCTGTCTACTTATTTTTGGTTTGCTTTGTTCTTCTTTTTGCAAGGCTTTAAGGTGAAGCATTAGGTCGTTTACTTGCATCCTTTCGAATTTCTTAATATAGGCACTTAAAGCTATAAATTTACCTCTTAGGACTGCCTTCATTGTGTCCCAGAGATTTTGGTATGTTGTGTTCTCATAATCGTTTGACTCTATAATGTTTTGATTTCCTTCTTGATTTCTTCATTGATCCATTCATCTTTAGTGTGTTGTTTAATTGCCAGGATTTTGTGTATACTCTACAGCCTTTCTTGCTATTGATTTGTGGTTTTATTCCATTGTGGTCAGATAGAATGCAAGGAATTATTTCACTTTTCCTGTATTTGTTAAGATTTTCTTTGTGTCCTAATATATGGTCTATTTTAGAGAATGTTTCATGTGCTGCTGAAAAGAATGTATATTCTGCAGCATTTGGATGAAGTGTCCTGTATATATCTGTTAGGTCCATTCCTTCTATGACCTCATTTAGTCCAGATGCCTTTCTGTTCTTTTTTCCTTGGATGACCTGTCAATTGATGAGGGTGGGGTGTTAAGTCACCCACTACCACTGTGTTTGGTGTTATCTGTGACCTTAGTTCTAATAGCATTTGTTTGATGAATTTGGGGGCCCCCATGTTAGATGCATGTATGTTTAGGATTGTACTGTCCTCCTGTTGGAGGGTGCCTTTAATCAATATAAAGTGGCCTTCCTTATCTTTCTTAACTAATGTTGGACTGAAGTCTACCTTGTCAGATATTAGGATGGCAACCCCTGCTTGTTTTCTAGGTCCATTTGCTTGGAACACCATTTTCCAACCTTTCACCCTAAGATAGTGTCCATCCTTTGTAGAAAGGTGTGTTTCTTAGAGGCAACAAATCGAAGGATACTGCTTTTTAACCCAGTCTGCAAACCTATGTCTTTTGGTTGGGGCATTGAGGTCATTGATGTTAAGAGATATTATTGAATGGTGTATATTCATCTTTGCCTTTTTTTGTAGTTCTTCAGGTTTTACCTTTGCTCCTTGTGTTATGTAGTATTTGAGTATTTTTGGTTTTATCCTGTTTCCTTATATGTGTGCTTTTCTTTTTCTTCAGCATGGAGGATTATTTCCAGTATTTTCTGTAAAGTTGGTTTTTGTCTTCAAATACTCCTTTAGCTTGCTTTTTTTTTGTGAAATGTCCTTATTTCTCCAACTATTTGAGTTGATAGCTTTGCAGGATAAAGTAACCGTGGTTGACAGTTGTTATTTTTCAGAATTTGGTAAACATTACTTCATGCCCTCTTGCTTTTAATGTTTGTGTTGTGTAATCTGCTGTAATCCTGATAGGCTTGCCTTTGTAGGTAACTTGATTTTTCTCCCTCATTGCTTTCTTTGGTTTGTGTGTTTGGTAGTTTGATTATAATATCGTGAGGAGAGGTTTATTCCAGGTTTTGTCTCTTTGGTGTTCTAAAGGATTCCTGTATCTGCATTGACACCTCTATCCCAATTTGGGGGGAAGTTTTCTTCTGTGATTTTGTTGAAGACACCTACTATGCCTTTGGAGTGAAATTATTCTCCTTCTACTATGCCCTGAATTCTTATGTTTGATCTTTTCATAGTGTCCCGAGTATCTTGAAATTCCCACTCATACTTTTCTATTAGTTTGTCTTTCCCTTTGTTGGATTGTATTAAATCTGCCACCTGGTCTTCTAGCTTCGATATTCTGTCCTCTCCTTCATCCATTCTACTGGTGAGATTTTCTACAGAGTTTTTTTTTTATTTCATTAACTATGTTCTTTATTGTTCGTAATTTTAACTGGTTTTTCTTTATTATTTCTATTTCCTTATTTATGTCTCTTTATTTCATTAAATTGGCATCCTGTGTCTTGTTCCTTTGATTTATTCTTTGAGTTCTTTGAACATATTTATTATTCTTTTGAAATCTTTCTCAGGCATTTCCTCTAACTTGTTCTCACAGGAGGTCATTTCTGATGCATTAATACTTTTTGGTGGATTTATATTGTCTTGATTATTGGTGTTTCTTGTGTTATAATGTATATATTTTTGCATCCTAGATTATTTAATGATTGGATTTTCTAGTTAGCTGGGTATTATGAGATGTATCAATCAATCTGATGTTATATATCTTCAGGGTAGGGAGCATAAGGCACTAGGTGTGGCTCTCAAGACTCTCAGAGTATCTACCAAAGTGACCCTAGGTGTTGGGTTTGCCTGCTATGAGAGTATTCAAGTAGGCTGAGTGGAACCAAATACAGATAATTTCTAAAATTTAACTAAACAATGTACACTTTAAATGAAAATCAGCACAGAGTATTTATCCAATAGTAGGTTTTATGACAACTAGATCCTCTGTCTGTCCCGTAGGCTGTGTGGTGCCTCACCCACTCCCTTAATCCTGACAAAAAGGAGGTTAAGATTTCTAGTTTGTAGAGGGTTCCAAGTCAGCTTCTGACCAGGTGAAGCCCTTCCTAAATGTATAAGAGAAGAGAAAACAAAGCCACTATAAATCAAGAAGCAACAAATAACAAGCCCAAAATACATCTTACTTAAGAATGTCAAATCTGACCATCCATCAGACTTAACATATAATTTATCCTGATATGGAAGGTGCAATTAGCACTTCCGGTTCAGGTTTATTAGGTGGGTACTGACCTGGAGTAATCCCAGTTACCTTTTGGGATGATTTTGGTCCCAGTTATGCTGGTCCTGCATGAGTCCTGCTGTTGGTTCGAGTAGGAGTGGCCAGGTCCTTGGACTGCTGCTCTGTTCACTGGAGCTGAGCACTAGCATTAGGGGAGAGGAGACTGCTGATGCTGTGTAGTTCTCTAGCTATTCCACGTGTTCTTCTACCTTGTGATCTGTTCCTCTGTTTTTCACTGCCGCTCTCCCTTCATGTTTCTTGAGTTTGCAGAGAGCTCCGGTGTGAGTGGAAAATCTCCTCACCTGGCTTTTCCTGCAGCTCAAGCTGAGCCGGGAGGCTGGCTGGCACACTGCTGCCACAGTCCGGTGAAACTGCTGGAGCTGCTTTTGCTGGCCTGGGTGGGCTCTGGATGCTCTGGATCTCTTCTACTTCTCCACTGCTGTTTACATTTCCTATGTTCCTCACTTTTTAGTAAAAGTGTGTATTTTGCTGTTCTTTTTTTTTTCCCTTTGGCTTTTCCCCCATAGACTTCTTTGGTATGGTACCTACATGGCCATCTTAACCAGAATTCTCAATAATAACTTTTAATATCAATGGCCTCAACAAACCAGTGAAAAGACACAGGCCTTCAGACTGGATTAAAAAGGAGTATCCTGACATTTGTTGCTTCCAGGATACTCATCTCTCAATAAAAGATAGACAATGTCTTCGGGTGAAAGGACAGAAAATTGTATTTCAAGCAAATGGG
This sequence comes from Jaculus jaculus, assembly GCF_020740685.1. Lineage (NCBI taxonomy): Eukaryota > Metazoa > Chordata > Mammalia > Rodentia > Dipodidae > Jaculus > Jaculus jaculus. Next base: position 390,592 of record NC_059119.1, read on the forward strand.
CCTAGGAAACAAGCAGGGGTTGCTATCCTAATATTTGACAGGATAGACTTCATACCAACATTAGTGAGAAAAGATAAGGAAAGTCATTTTATATTGATTAAAGGAACATTCCAATTCACTGGTGAATTTTACCAGACCTTCATGGAAGAACTAACACCACTGTTTCTCAAACTTTTCCATAAAACAGAAAAGGAAGGAATTCTACCAAACTCCTTCTATAAAGTCAGCATCACCCTCTTTCTAAAACCAGACAAAGACAGAACAAAAAAAAAAAAGAAAAAGAAAATTACAGACCAATCTCCCTCATGAAGAATTCTGAACAAAATATTGGCAAATAGAGCACAAGATTATATCAAAAAGATTATTCACCCCAACCACGGTGATTTTATCCCAAGGATGTAAAGATGGTTCAACATACACAAGTCAATAAATGTAATACATCATCTCAATAGATGCAGAAAAGGCATTTGTCAAAATCCAATATTCTTTCATGGTAAAAGTATTACAGAAACTGGTACTAGAAGGAACATATCTTAACATAATAAAAGCTATTTATGACAAACCTACAGCCAACATAATATCTTGAAGCTTTTCCACTAAACTCAGGAACAAAACAACAGTCTCCTCTGTCCCCATATTATTAATATAGTACTGGAAATCTTAGCTATAGCATTAAGGCAAGAGACACTCATAAAAGGGATACAAATTGGAAAGGAAGAGATCAAATTATCACTATTTTCAGTTGATATGATTCTATACACAAAAGACCCTAAATACTCTACCAGCAAACTGTTAGAGCTGAAAAACACTTTTACCAATGTAGCAGGATACCAAATAAATATACGGAAACCATTAGCTTTCATATATACTAACAATAAACATGTGGACAATGAAATCATCCTTCCATTCACAATTGCCTCAAAAAAAAGTAACTTGGAATAAACTTAACCAATGAAGTGTAGTATCTCTACAATGAGAACTTTAAAACACTCAAGTGAGATATTGCAGAGGACACAGGAAGTGAAAAGGTATCCCATGTTATTGGAATGGAAGAATCAATGTTGTGAAAATGTCAATCTTACCAAAAGCAATCTACACATATAAAGCAATCCCCATTAAAATTCCAATGGCATTCTTCACAGACATAAAACAAAATAAAACAAACAAAACAAAACCAATACTAAAATTCATTTGGAAGCACAAAAAAACTCAAAAAGCCAAAACAATTTTGAGCAACACAAATAAGACTGGTGATAAAACATACCAGATTTTAAGGTATATTACAAAACCATAGTAAAAACAAAAAAAAAAAAAAAAAAGAAAAAAGAAAAAAACAGCATGGTATTGGCCCAAAGACAGACATGTAGATCAATGGAACAGAACAGAGGATCCAGATGTTTAATCCAGGCAGCTAGAACCATTTAGTATTTGACAACAATGCCAAAAATATTCACTGGAGAAAAGACATCCTCTTCAACAAGTGGTGCTGGGAAAACTGGATATCTATACATAGAAGGATGAAAATAGATCCTTGTCTTTCTCCATGCACAAGAATCAAATCCAAGTGGATCAGGGACCTTAATATTAGATATGAAGCTCTGAAATTGCTAGAGAGAAAGGTAGGGGAAGCCCTTTAATGTATTTGTATAAGTAATTACTTTCTGAATATAACCCCAATTGCTCAGAAAAATCAAACCACAAATCAACTACTGGTATCTCATGAAATTACAAAGCTTTTTACAGCAAAAGAAACTGTGCATAGAGCAAAGAGACAACCTACAGAATGGGAGAAAATCTTTGCCAGCTACACATCTGACAGAGGCTAAATATCCAGAAAATAAAAAAAGCTCAAAACACAGAACAATAAGAAATCAAACAACCCAATTAAAAAATGGGTCATGAAACTAAATAGAGAGTTTTCATCAGAAGCAATGCTCTCCACTAATATTATCATTATTTATTTGAGAAAGAGAAAGGGTCAGACAGCGAGAAAGAGAATGAGTATGGGTATGCCAGGGCCTTCTGTCATTGCAAACGAACTCCAGATACACGTGCCACTTTGGGCATCTGACTTTATGTGATCTCTGGTAAATCAAATATGGGCCATTAGGCTTTGCAAGCAGGCACCTTTAACCTCTGAGTCTCTCTTCAGCCCTTTACTTTTTATTATTTAAGAGAGAGTCCTACTAATATTGTTTAAATAAAATGCCAAGGTGATTCCCTTTGTATAAACATATTTAAATGCCAAGGAAAATAACACTCTAAAGTTGAGTCAGAGCATATTCAATTCAGATTAACTTTCTTAATTCACTTAAGAAATTAAGATGTTCATAGCCATCAGTTAAATAAAGGCAGAATGTATACAAATATGTCACTATGAGTAGCAAAGCAAGTACAAGACAAGCACTGGGCAACCATGCTTAATATTTATCTGTCTAACGATGGCTATACTGTATTAGTTTTAGGATAGAACCCAACGGAGAATGAACTTGGACTGCATCCTTCTCACTATGGAGGTTGGTGGTGGTTTATGTTTAAAATCCAATTCAGTTATGTCTTCTTCACTTCACACCGAAAGTAACTGACTCTTTGAAAACTGTTGTTTTCAAAGTTCTTTGTAAATTTAGGACAAGTAAAATTGTGTGTAGCACCCACCAGGAAAAACTTCTCTATACCTTGTGGCTATGTGAAAGTTCGTGTTCAGTTGTTTAGTCTCACAATGGGGGTATGGGCTATCACTCAGTTGTGAAGCATTTGCATCACATATATGGGTCCATGAGTTACAAGTCCCACCAACAAAGAACTCTGGTTTTTTTTTTTTTTTTTTGTAAAGTGGATTTAATTAATATGTGCAATAACTGAATACTTTAGTTTCTAAAATAAAAATGCTAGTAACAACATTAATGCTGGGAAAACTAGACAGATTATTTATATAGTCAAGACTCATGCTTTAAATATCTCTTCTTTGTTACTATTTTCTTTTATTCTTTTGTTTTTGGGAAAAAATGTTTTATTTAAGTCTCTCTGCTTTAAATTAGGATATTTTTTGAAAATATGCATGCAACTTTTAAAGTAATTCTTTTTCTTATGCCTCAGATACACAAATGACTAGAATATTTTTATAGTCTTTGTTAAGATTTGTATTAAGATACTTATTTCATAAATAGTTATTTTGGGGCTGGAGAGATGGCTTAGTGGTTAAACACTTGCCTGTGAAGCCTAAGGACCCCGGTTAGAGGCTCGATTCTCCAGGACCCACGTTAGTCAGATGCACAAGGGGGTGCACATGTCTGGAGTTCGTTTGCAGTGGCTGGAAGCCCTGGTATGCCCATTCTCTCTCTCTCTGCCTCTTTCTCTCTCTGTCACTCTCAAATAAATAAATAAAAATTTTAAAAAAATAGTTATTTTGTAAATAAGAAGGTTATACCAGAACGAACACAGGACATTCCACTTCAGAAAACTTTCAGAGTACTTGCTAAATTGCTTTCTGGACTGAAAAACCTCCATTTCTCTTATTACAATTTTTATTTGTAAATCCTGTCACATTCTTAGTTTAAACTGGGTTGAGAGCATCAGATTGTCCAGTAGATAAGAAACAGTACCTAGAGTAGAGGACTGCATCTATCTCAGCTTTCACCATTAGTTATGTTAATCAAAGTTTCAGTGCATGAAAAGAAATACACAAATTGTTTATGTCTGATAGTGTCAGAATGAGTCAGAAGTGAAAAGAAAACTGCCATCTTTTAGCTACTAAATGAAATACAGGACTTACTTCCTCTAGAATAAATGAAGGCATATAGCAGAAATATAATCTACCTTGATGTTAGTACCAATGAGCACATTTCATAAAAAGATTTACAGCTCTCAACATGCCATCAAACCCTAAATGTAACTCACCACTTTTTTTTTTTTTTTTGTGGTAATTGTCCTATGTGGAAGACTAACTCCTGGGCCTATACCATATTTCCAAGGGTTCTATAAAGCAATTTTATTTACAGTATTTGGTCTGCTACTATTGTGTTACACATATATTTTAGCTAGTGCTCATAGAATATGGGCTCTGTTTGCTATGCATTCAGGATTTCTCCTTTCATTACCCTGTGAATAAAAACAAATGGACCTCTAAGAAGGACATCCTCCCCTAATGTGATCACCTCAAAGTTCAATGCTGTAGTTTTGTAGCACACCTTCTATTGACCATATTTCAGAACACTATAATACTATTAGAAAGGGCCAGAAAAAATGTTAAGTGTTGAATTCTTTTACATTGCATTTATTTTTCTATCATGGAATCTTGGTCTATATTTATTTATAGCTCAGTAGACCCTAAGGGTCTTTGATAAAGAACCATTTCATCCTCAGACTTGTAGGAGTACATTTCCTGGTCTTCAGAACAGTATGTTTCAGTTATGTATGTGATAGGCTTTATTACACACCTGGTTATCACAATTCAATTCTTGGGTGTTGCAGAAAAATCTACCCCTTTCAGAATGTTGATGGAAATAACTGAAAAAACATGCTGCATATATCTTCCACTTTTGCTAAGCACACTATTTTATTTTTGCAGTCAACATCTTTTATGAGAATATGAATTGTTAAGAGGCAGTCTTGTTTTGCTTTCCTAAGACATTTTGTAGCATTTTTCATTAATGTGAATCTGTTTTAATCTATTTAGTTCTACATAGATTAAGAAAATATTGCATTAAGAAAGACAACATGTTCAGCACACACAGATGTTTCTAAATTCCAGGTCTTTACTTTTGAGTTTCACAAAGTAGCATGTATGAAATATAAATATTGAGTAAAAATGATTTACTAGATTGAAGTGAAAGGATAGATAACCTATAGATGGCACACTTCAAGATACATACCATATTGTTTTATAGAGCCCTTGAAAATATCCTATGGGCCCAACCATTACTTTCTTCCACATAGTGTATAATTTCAACATGTGTCCTTCCACATGCCCCATGATTTCTGGGTTAGGGCAACTAGTGATCTGAGAGGATGCTGGCAAGGAGCTGACAGACTATCTGGGGCATTTTGACAGATTGAGGTACCTTAAATATGTGCTTGCTTTTTACTCTTCCTTTCATTAATGCCTTTTCCATGAACTCCTTTCATGTGATTATTAAAGTATAAAGACACACAATTTAAAAAAGATTTAGGACACATTGTGAAATACCAATTAAAGGAATAAATGACTTAGTAAATATCAGACAGAAGAAGGACTAATACTAGAGATAAAGTGAGATATTGTAAAACAAAAAAGTCTCAATAGATTAATTTTGAAAAGACTGACATTACAAAAGGGTTGATATTCAAGGTCACACCCCCCAAAAACCTGTAATTTCCAAACAAAATAATTACAAATTGCAGTAATGACAACAAAATTATTCAAATTAGCTTGATATCATGTCCTAGATGTTGAGGGAACAGATTCTGGAACTGACAAGATTAAAGTCTATGCTAAAAGCCCACTTCTAATAATGTTTCTACATTATTTGACCTCTCCTCTGGTTTCCTTCTTCTATGTAATCACTAACACAACTAAACAGGAATTTCTACACTAATACTATATGTATATTCCCAACAATAAGTCATGCTATTGTATCTGGTATGCTAATCAAGACTAAAATAATCATAATAAAATATAAGCACTTTAATATTCTAGTGATGATTTCATCAAGCATTAGAGTTACCAATTATTGCATTATATACTGTGATTTGTGCTTTTTCTTTGAAGTAGTAGGCATTTGTACTATTGGCTTCTAAACACATATATTTGATTTGTTTTAAACATTATCTGATAAGTACATATTTAAAAATATCACATGTTCCTCATGAATACATAGAAGTTTTCTTTTTTCTTTTTAAAATTTTATTTAAAAAAAGTAAAAAAAAAGAAAAGAAGTTTTATGTTGTTATAGATCACTTAACAAATTTAGAACCTGGAAAATTTAATTTGTGTGTGATGTGCATACATGTGTGTATGAGTGTTTATGTGTGTGGGTACACATATGTGCAGGTGTGGATATATGTGTGGGTGTGTGCATGTGAATGCAGAGATTGACTTAGTATTTCTTTCACTATTACTCTTTATTTTATGTTTTGAGGCATAGTCTCCTGCTGACCCTGGAACTCACTATTTCCTCTAGATTAGCTAGCCAGCTGGCACCAAGGAGCCACTGCCATCGCCTCCCATTCACTGGAATCACAGGCAGACCACCATGCCCATCTAGTACTGGGGATCTGAGCACAGAATCTAACATTGGTGCACCAAGTGCTTTGTCTACCAAGCCATCTCTGCAGACCATAGAATTTGAAAAGGTTTCATGCAGAAAAATAACTTTTTTTTTCTTTTCAAAAATAATTTTGCTATGTTTTTTTTGACACAAGGTCTCACTATGTATCCCAAGCTGCCTTTAAATTCATGATCCTCCTGCCTGAGCGTCATTAGTTTCTGGGGTTACAGGCATGCACCTATGCACTCTGCTCTGAAATAGCTTTGCAGCTGGCTCATCCACAGTCCAGATTCTGCAGACATGAGTGTGTTTTCAATTGGAAATGCCATGCAGCCACCAAGGCAGATGCTATAGCATTAAAAAAGAAAAAAGGAAAAGAAAAGGTGTTTCCAGAAATTCCATTTTATTTCCTTAGTTTGTGTGTGCATAGCTAAGTTTTTCTTTATAATTATAGAAAATGCTTTTCAGATAGCATCAAAACATGAATTTACTGGAAAACAACTTATAAATCAATTCAGTTTCCTCATTATCCAACTTCTTACCCCTCTTTACCCATACTGCATACATAGTTATTTGCATAAGAAAAGAGCTGACCAAGTGAGGTTAGACTATGAAGAGCCGACTATAGTTTCTCTTACCAAAAATGACTCAAGGGTAACAGCTGAGGTCACTGTGATGGTTCTTATCCCACATTGAAGAAGTGCCAGCATCTAAAGCAAATATTTATGTCTGTAAGGTCTTACAGACTAATTCTGCTGTCCAGGTCATAGATGGGGTCGAAGGGAGCTTATAAAAACTCAAAAGATTTGAACAAAAATATTAATTATAAGAAGATAGAATTCTCACTGGATACACATGCAAAGAAGATCCATGTTTTCTACTTTCAGGCAACCCACCAGGCCCTGCAGTCATCAGAGAGTGACTTCTTTCTGCTCCCTAGCCTCAGATGATTGTGAGTTCTCTCATGAAACTCAAGTTAAATTTGATGACAGGAAAATATTATAACCAACAAGTTTACATTATACCTTATCTTTATGTTGAATTTATTCTAGATAAACAGTATTTCATCAAGTTAGTCACTAAATACACAATACTTATGTATATCACAGGGATTAAGTATATGTAGGAGGCATGAATTCTACCTGGGTATTTAATGTTTTCCTATAAGTCATTTGATTCCTTAAATAGACAATTGTAACAGAAATAGATTGGACTATAAAGATACTGAGAAAATGGCTGAGGGTAAGTAGGATGTTTGTTTTCCTAATTAACCCAATTCAGTGAAGATAAAAATGGGCATAAAGGGATAATTGACTGGGCTCATTCCAAACTCTAAAACAATATGGGTTCTATAAAATTTCTCCAACCATGTCTTATTAATTTAAACCACCTACCAAAATGTTTAGTTATATCAGTTATGTATGTTTAGTTACATCTATTTCTTCCTTTGCATGTTACTCCCTACAGATAAAACAAAACTTCCAATTGTACTAATCTGAGTAAAATAGATAAAAATAAAGTGAAGATTAGATAAAATGGAAGTTTTCAAAGAGATGACCATGGTCATCACATTACTAACTGGTATTGAGGAAAATCTACATTGTACAACAGACTCTTCTTATGTGCACATCCTCTTGTGTGTTTGTGTATGTGTACACATGTTTATATGTGTGTGTGTCCATACATGTTCCACAATGTATACACCAAGGTCATAAAATGACAACTTCTTTGAGTGTTGGTCTTCACCTTCCACCTTGTTTGAGGAAAACTCACTGTTTCTGTGGTGTGCCACTTCATTCAACTGGTTAGCTGGCCCACAGATGCCTCTCATTTTACCCCAGGTACTTTGGAATTACAGATTCTCTTGCTATACCATTTTATTTTAACAGTGTTTTAGTAATCTGAGCTCAGGTACTTACATTTGCTCAGTTAGAATTTCTCTGCTGATCCATCTCCCACCCTATACCTTTTTATTGAAACTTGCAGGACTATTATGGAAACAATATTTCTATTCTATGAATGTTTATACTTATTTAAAAAGTATAAGTTGTAGAGTTCACTTATAATTTTTTTTTTTTTATTTACTTATTTGAAAGTGACAGACACACAGAGAGAGAGAGAGGCAGATAGAGAGACAGAGGAAATGGGCATGCCAGGGCCTCCAGCCACTGCAAACGAACTCCAGATGCATGCACCCCCTTGTGCATCTGGCTAATGTGGGTTCTGTAGAATCAAGCCTCGAACTGGGGTCCTTAGGCTTCACAGGCAAGCGCTTAAGCCAGCTCTCCAGCCCTAGCTAGAGTTCACTTACAAATAAACCCATATCTTATCTAGATTACATGTATACTGTTTTGTGGCAGAAAATATAACACATCCATGCCCAGAGTCATCATAGCAAAACTAAAATTTTTGATTGAATTATGATTTAAATATTAATAATATATTGACTATGCATAATTCTTCCAACAAAGACAAATTGGACAAAGTTAAAAGTAGCTAAACTAAAACTTACAAATATTTAAAAATATTTTTCCATAAATTTTATATACCATAAGATGTAACTAATTAAGATGCTTTTCTAAAGTGTACATATTTCTTATGGAACAATATACCTTAGCTATGCATTTTTACTTATTGATATCATAGATAATATACTAAACATTTCATAAAACTCAGTGTATGAAACTTAAGAGATATTTTTGTCTGCTATCTTTAGATTTTTCTTTGGAAAGCATTATTAATGCTTAGATATTTATTAGTTAATAATATTTACATTAGGTTGTAATTTAAATATTATGTCAATACATTTTCATGTAAAGTTATATTCATGAACTTTGTGTTATTTACCCAATGAAATCATTGTTATAAAATTTTAGAATTGGGAAGAAGTTCATCAAGTCTTCACATATGTATGTTTGTGTTTGAGTGAGAGAAAGGAAAGAGAGAGAGCTAAAGAGAGAAGAAGAGGGATTGCTAAAACCAGTCTTTGGAAAGTCTCAATAATTCCCTATCCTAGAGTCACTCACCTTTCCAAGATGACCAACCAAGAAAGCATATCCAAGTGTCAAACTTTATTATACTCTTCAAAATTTGTTTTTTTTTCCTTCTGCATTGCCTTCACCTCAGAAATGTACAAACATAACTTATATATGAAAAGATCACTGATTTGCTTTGAGTTCTTGGGAAATTGACACAAAAATGTTGTTACTATGGAATTTCACAGCATGCAATTTCATACCCTATAATTTTGTTGAAATGATTTTAAAGAATTAAGATATAAATGACCCAAAAGAAATGCGAGATCTATACAATATAATTATAAGTGAACTCACCCTAGGAACAAATATATGTGGGTATAGATATAGATCCAATCTCTCCTTCATGAAAGAAGACAGTTGGAATTAAGGAAGGCTCATTAAGGTGGACATCAGAACAGTAGTGATGTGTGAGAAGTGCTCATCCTGATTAGGAGTCTAGGTTCAGAGGAACTGACAAGGCTCTATGACTAACAACTCAGTTGTCACTGTGATGTGATTCTAGCCACTTGACTTTATGTGAGTAAGTTATGTGTCACTTGTCTCTAATGAAAGGAAAGTGAGAAAGGCAATGAAAGTTGGTATTTCCATGGAGGTGTTTATATGAGTTTCTGGTGACCATCTTACTGAATGTCTCTTGTTTCCTAAACTACTTGGGCACATTCATAAGCCACACTGTGACATACATGCTGGGAGCTCTAGGTATCATTTAGGAGCTACCTGGAGAGAGAGTGAAAATGTTAGTGCTATAACCATGAGGAACATAATTGTTCTAACAACCTGAGTGAGCTTGAACATAATGCCTGTTTCTTTACTCAGATCTCAGATAAGTCTGTGGTCCTCACAACTTATTATTCATGGTTTTATGAGTATATATAACATGCCTGTGCTTAGCTTGGACTCCTGATCCAAAGAAACTCTCAAATTATAAATAATTATTATTTTAAGCCATCAAGTTTTGATAATACTGTTGTACAACCACAGGTAAATAATACAGACTTTAAAGACAAAGGAATGAGTTCAAAATTCTGGCCTTTTATGTATGAACTCTATAATCTTTGGCATGTTTCTCAGATCCTCACGGCCATCAATATGTTCAAAGATGATAAATAAATAAAGTTAATAGATGTGTGTAGTGACCCAATGAATATTGTTTTTCATCCACTGCTATTTGTACTACATATAAATTTAAGCATACAGGGCTGAGTAGATGGCTCAACAGTTAAAGGCACTTGATTAGATTTAAGTTTATGCAGAATATGATATTTTATTAAGTTATGTACATCATGTACTAATACTATTAAACATAATATGTATTTCTTTATAACTGAGATATAACAAGTGTGAAATACACATGAAAGCCAACAGGGAAAAACATGGATATGAAAAGCAGTAAAAAAAAAAATCTGGCAACTGTCTATTCATTTATTATTGACAATGTGTCATAAGGCAAAAAGACCTTTCTTACTAGTCAAAGTAAAATGTTAATAAGTTAACAAGAAAGAGAAGATGTATCACTGAATTACACATGTTTATAGGCATTAGTTTACTCTATAAACTGAAGCTAGTGGTGTTATGTAAAGACTAAGTGAATAACAAGACCTCCAATTAACAAGCGTTTAAAAATGAGAACGGTTCCTACCTTTAGAACAGTGCAAAGTTTTATTGTTTTCAGACATCAAATGGATGCAGTTTGACTTTTTAGAAACAGACAGTTTTAGAATTTTCATTATTTCCGACTTGTATTAGAAGTGTGGATCAAGGACAATCCTGATCCCATTGCCAACTCTTCTTTAACATTGAAAGGGATGTAGAATTTACTCATCAATTTGGTTCTCCAAAGGGAAGAACAGGGAGAGAAAGAAAAGGAGGGAGGGAGGGAAGAAGAGAGAGTGGGAAAGGGAAGAACAGGAAAGGGAAGGGAGGAAAGAAGAAGAATATTGTTGGCATATTGTACACTCTGAATGAGAAATAACTGACTAAAAAGATAAATCAGATTTTATCAGATGAAGCTAACTACAAAATCCTCAGCTTGTCTTCCACTGGTATAAACTATGAATTTCATTGCAGTGGTATCAAGTATGAACTTTCTTCCATTGGTGTCAACTAGAATTTTATTCCATTGTTGGCAACTATAAATGTTGTTCCCATTCATGTCAACTGTAAACTGACAGTTGAGAGTGTTTCTTTAAGCTTCCAACCAATAAATCAAGTCTCTACCCAGATAATGATCCCCAAATTAGAGTGAAGCCTCCATTGAGATTATTAATTTTCACCGTACAGAGACAATAGACCTGTAGAAAGTCTTTAATGTGATATTTTAAAATAAGCCCTGGAAAGGATATGATGAGACTGACCTTAATCTTTTCCTGTTTCTCCCTCTCTCCCTCTTCTCTCTGTTTCTTTTATGTTACTTATCTTTTTCTTCCTTCTCTTCTTGGGCACTGACCTGTAACTCCCATTACCAGCATGTGGCTAACATCTACAATGAGCTGTTGATAAGAAACCTACAAGATTTCCCAAAAGAAGATATATTTCTATCAGAGCACTTGATTACCCACCAAAGGTTAGTAGTAAGACCCTACTGCTGAAGACACCATATGCTGTTGGTACGTAATCTTGAGTGACATGGCTATAATCTGGAAGAGAGTCAGCCCCCAGTTAGCCCATCTAATGCCAGAAGGTTCTACATGAGTGACTGGGGGAAAATGACCAACATATGTCCAAGAAACTTGTGGTCTAAGATACTCAGCAGCAAACACCCTGTTGTGATGCTCACACAAGTGCAATAGTGGTACATAGCCATGGTGGGAAACCAATTGTTCTTGATTTGGCTAATTGATCTGCTCAGTGGAATGGAACCCGTAGCTGGAGCTGAGAATCAAATCAGAACCATATCCAAAAATGAACCAACTCTCCATTATCAAGCTCCCACCAGTTGTGGGATACAAGATGGCCTACACCTATTAGTTTCTCTCTAAAAATACAAAGGTTATTTCATTTATCTGGTGCTAACTTCACTCTCCGTTGGAGAATTTGCTTCTCTTTTTTTGGATGGACACAGATTCTAAGGAGAGAACCAGCCCATCACACCTAAAAAAGGCCCCAGCTGAAACTAAGAATAATTGGGGAAATGAGCAAGAGTGATGCTTTCTTGGTGAACCTGGTACCAGCACAAGAGTTAAGGAGATAGACACAGAGAACACTCAACTCCTACCAAACCAGATATCCAGAGACACAGAGGTTCCCAAGACCTCATCACTGAAGTAGACTAAAAATGAACCTAACATGGCTCAGGGAAATTTGTGGGAGGGGAGCAGAAAGAATGCTAGAGCCACATGTTGGGTCATTATGCACAGAGACCTTGACTCTTACACATAACTGATGGCTAATCCCACAAGACAGTTTGACAATTCTCTATACTAAACTTTGTATTTAGACTGCCATACACTTGGACAAAGATTCTGCATTTCCATTTTATATGGGAGCTAGCAATTTTATGTACACACAGACAAAGAGAGATGGCAATTATGAACTCTTGAAGAATCATCATAAATTTGTGAGGAGACTGAAGTTAAGGCTGTAAATCAGAGATGTAACAATCTTGGTACTAAAGGAAAAATGAGGGTCCACCTTCATGGACAGAGAGATTCATGAATCTCAGAGGTTCAATCCTCTTTCCTTTATCTTGGTCCCATCTTATGTTTCAGTGTCTCTCTTTTTCCAAGTAGTATTTTTCAGTCTTTTTTTAGGCTTAAAAAAACCAGAAAGGGTTAAGTATTCAGGTGGCCCTGGTTTTCTGAAACATTTAAAAATACAAAAGGATGTGGGGCTCATTCAAAGCTGCTGGGAGAACTTCAGGTTCACTATATGTGTTCTTATTGTTTTTCTTAGATGTTAATTTCTAGGGCTATCAGGGAAAAGCAAATATAATCATAATCACTACTGTTGTCATAGTGATTTAATACTTCAGCCACTTGGTCTTCCAGTGTTATACACCTGTGCCCGATCTTATGATCCCAAAGGTGCTAATTTGAGTAATTGTGATGCCATGTTTGGCAGAGATAAGCAATGTGTCATGTGGATTACCCGCCTACAGAGAAGGAAATTATCTCTGGCTTCTCAAATATATACACAATGCAATCCAAGAATCTTATTGAGATTTTTTTTTTGTTTTACTTATAGGCAAGTTATGTACCAATTATAGTATGTTTGTGGCCTCAGATAATGTAACCTTTAAATCATACTAATCCAATGCAGATTCAGTAAGTGGATACTAAATAGAGCTATAGTTGTGGATGACAAACTATAACAAAAGGGATACAGAAGGGGAATTTGATCAGGAAAAACAGCAAAAAGAATCCAAAAGTATATCCCATAACCAGAGCCACAATTAGAGAAGAAGAGAAGCTATGTGGAACAGCCAGGGATGCCTATACTGTACTCCTACTTTCTTTACTCCCTTTATCTTCTAGCTGGTTGACTCATTGCAGCAATTTAATAGAAGAGTGTTCAGTAATCTAAAGTCATCCTGACAGGACTGGAAAGATGGACATGGGCTATGAAAGCACACAGCTGTATTCTGGCTTCCTTCTACAACATATATGTTCCAGTCTGGTGCCTCTGATCATACACCCTAGTTTTCATGACTTTGCTCTTATTCTGTATCATCTCTCCTTCTCCTTTCATTAGAAATTCTAGGTCTATACTTGACTTTTGATTCCCAAACATGAAGTCCCCATCCAGACCATTTTATTACACTGAAATATTATATTCTGTCTTCTTCACATCTTTATAAATGTAAATAAAAAAACAAAAATTTGATTACAATTAGCTGTCAACATTACCATATGATTTTATTTCTATGTTTTTCTTCTCATATCTATTAAATGATTCTTAATTTTCCCAATAATACAAGGAGAAATATTATCATTATCATTGGCTTGCTTCCTTTCAAGGCCCTTATACAATCCATGAAAAATTAATATTATGTACAGAATATGTTTAGAATTGAATCACAGTTTATTTTTTTAACTTTGTACCAGTGACAACTTAAATATGGACTATAACAATAATACCTCAGATGGTTTTTATGTTGTAGACTTTAAGTTGCTTTATACTTTTTTTCAACAAACTAGCTAAAATAATCCTAACAAGAAGATGGAAGCTAAATCCTTAAATTTAGTTCAAGAATGTCCAGCATGATTTGGTGGTTTTGCTCATTAAATACCTTCATTTTCTATACTACACCATCCACCTTCACTTTTTTTCTTTCTTGTTTTTTTTTTGTTTTTTGAAATTTATGTATTTATCTATTTGAGAGAGAAACAGAAAGGGAGAGTAGAGACATCAGGGCCTCCTACCACTGCAATCAAACTCTAAACGCATGTACCATTTTGTGCATCTGGCTTTATCTGGGTACTGGGGAGACAAATGTGGGTCATTAGGCTTTGCAGGTAAACAATCACCTTAATCACTGAGCCAGCCTCTACCTTCCCAGTCAATACCACAGCAACTTCCCTTCCTACTGATCCTGCTTTTGTTGTGTTTTATAACTAGAATCGCCTTCTTACAGCACCTTTTAGTTTAGTTAACAAAATCTCTACTGAATGATGGTAACCATACTATTAATTGAACACCATACTATATACATGTTCCCATTAATACTTTCCCACTCTGTCTAATATCTCCACCAACCCACAAGAGAATACCTCACAGATACACACATAAAGATTATAGTTCTGTAATATAAAAGGTATATTTTACACTTACAAATGCATTGAAACTAAGAAAGAAATGTTTTCTAGCTGTTATAAAACCTAGGTTTCTAACCATATCTTATCACTAATGAATGATAGTTTATCATTACATGAATTTTAGCCTTCAGTGTTACTCCATCAATCTGACAAAACAATTTGATACCTATATACAAACTGGACATAAATTACTGCATAAATTTCAGAAAGCATATATATGAGAGTATGTGTATGTGGGAAAAGCATTATCCTTGAGTGCTGAGGATACAGGCAAGGTGCACAGTCACATAAACTATTAGATATGCATTAATGAATATAAATAGCTTTTGGTTTGAAAGGTAGCATTCAATGATGGCATACACTTAATATGAGTCATGCATTACTTCATGTTATATGGCTTGACTTGTGGAATCATCTGGGCATTCAGACTTACAGAACTATGAATTTGAATCCTGGCAGATTCTGTTCTTTTTCTTGAGCCTCACCTTAAATATAAAGCTCAGATTACCTGATTTTGGAGAAACAAGTGTTGATTCAACAGTCCATAATAGTAGTGATGTGATCACATCAAGCAGTGGAGGTGTGAGTCAGAGATGCTCCTGACAATGTTTGACTCAGTAGCTTTTGTGTTCCTTATTGAATTAGAATAATTTATCTGGTATTTCTATCTGTCCATGAAGGTGTAATTTTAACTTGGACATATTTGTAGCTATATAATCTAAAAGGAATATTTTAATATTTGAAAAAATATTTCATGACTACTATTTTGAATTATACTTTAAGCTTTTTTGTATTTTCTTTCAAATAATTTTTATAATGCTACATGTCCACTACTGAATTGATGAGCAGAAAAATAAGAAGAGTGAGAGAAGTCCACATAACATCACAATGACATTCCTTAATATGATAAGTAAATTTTCAGAAGGAACAAAAGGAATTTGGGAATTGATGAGTATTCAAGATGTTTTATGTTACACTTAGATTATGTTTCTCACCTCAGATTTAGTAGATCTTGCAAGAGTAATTAGCTCAATACATAAATGATCTAGAAGATACATAACCAATGTTGTGAATTAATGTCAACATGGTAAGTGCTTTTCTTCATCATTGGATTTAGGGATACTTTGTAATAAGAAATCTCAAATTGTTAAATTTTGCATATTTTTTCCACTTCCCATCTTAATATTTGAGACAGGCATGAGCATCATTGTTTCTATGGCAACCATAGAGTTCATTACAAACTCTCTGAACCCTGTGCCTTTATTTTCCATTCTGAAACAATTCCTCCTTTATTTCAAGCCAGGAAACCACAGAGTAGTTGGCAAGATGAGCAAGAATGCTGCTTCCATGGTAAGCCTGACGACCTGAGCCAGGAGACAGACACTGAGGACACTCAAAATGCACTGAAACAGAAATCCTGAAGTTGCTGATTGCTCAACACTAAAGTAGACTTAAAGCAAGGCTCAGGGAATTCTGTAAGCAAGGGGGCATAAAGAATGTAAGGACCACAGGGTGGGAGGGAATCTCCAGATGCATCCCCCCTACAAGACTTAATGTTACTCTCACAACTCATAACCCACAACCCACAAAGTTTTGATTATACTAAGGCACTTTTATTATGGAAAGGAGAACATATTGGCATTCCTGGAAAAAAAAAAACAATTACTTTATAAAAATCTTACTCCCACTTTCTCTGTACTTTCACATATTCTCTGAGTTAACATATTCTGAAAAATGTAAAAGCTGCTAATATTGGCAGTGCAGTTAAGGAAAGTATATAATAATATTTTTATGTCATTATGTGATTAAAATTTTAATGCAGTTTTTAAGTTATGAGAGTGTTTTATTTAATAATTTAAGATGTTTGGCTCACTGCCATGTGAATTTAGATTCAAGTATTCCACAAGTTTATTTTCATATCTATTTGGAATCTGTCTAACCCAGCCTGACATACAAGCTATCAGCAAATGACTTGAATCACAGCAGAACTCTGAGCAAGGCTGACTTCCAGATAAACTGAACCAACTTACAAAGTTGTTGAATGGAACCTTCCTACTGTCTCTGTGATCATTATATTACCAACACTGAAATGCCTGCCATTTTGTTCTAATTTTTGTTCTCATTGCCATGACCATATTCCAGACAAGAACAACTTAAGGAAGGGTTTCTTTTAGCTCATGGTTTGAAGGGATACACTCCATCATGGTGAAGAAGGCAACAGGACCATGAAACAGCTCATCACATTCAATCCAATGAGAAAGAAGAAAGGGATGAATATTGGTGCTCAACTGGTTTTCTGCTTTTCCCTTTTTATACAGACCTGGACCCTGACTGATGAGCAGTTGCACCCCACCCCCATATTCAGCAGAGGCCATTGGTTAATCTTCTCTGAAAACATCCTCACAGACACTCTGGGATGGTTTTTCACTAATGCCATAGGTGTTTATTTATTTATTTACTTATTTTTATGTTTTGTTTTTTTGAGGTAGGGTTTCACTCTAGCTCAGGCTGATCTGGAATTCACTATGTAGTCTCAGAATGGCCTCAAACTCACCATGATCCTCTTACCTCTGCCTCTTGCTTCCTGAGTGCTGAGATTGAAGATATGTGCCACCACACCCAGCTGTTTCTTAATCTAACTGGAATTGACCATCACAAATCACTACACAAATAATATGACACACAAATAAAAGTGAAAAAGTCAAACATCTGAACAATTGTGTTGAGTTGTAAAGTTTTTCTCCTCTGCAAGTTTCCAGTAAAATATCCCAAGAAGATACCTTCAAATTCTTAACACAATACCAAAGCATTTGAAAGGGAATATTCAGCATCTAGTGGTCATAATGGTAAGTAAGGAAATAACAAAACAAACTTGAATACAGAACATAAGTATTCAATTTGAAAGAAATTATGAAGGATGAAGAGATATAGGGAAGCATAATCTCTGTATGAACATTTTAAGATAATTTCTTTCATAAAAGTTTGCTTTTATAATTTTTTTTCAAAAGAAGTGGAGAGTCTCTATGACATCTTTAAAACAAACTCTGTATTTTCCTATGAAAGCTATGAAACATAATTCTATTCACTATGTCTGATTCTAACAAGTGTCTATTTTTCTCCTTCAAATTTCCATTCTAAAAGCTTCTTCCCCAATGTCCCCATTCCTCAGAAGAAAAGACATAAAGAACCCATCCATGTGATTCTGAATGCTACTACCCACAAGGTAAGGTAAAGAAGAAGAAGGAAGAAAGGCAAGAGAAGTAACTATAGGAAAATAAATGAAGATAAAATAGGAGTAATTAAATCTAGAACCTAGATATAACGAAACTCTGGAATGAGACTCTAAAATAATGGTCAAAATACATAAACATGTTATAAGGAAACTTACAAGGTCAGGGGTGCAATTGCCAATAGGGAAATGACAACAAAAAATGAGCTTAAAATGTATAAGGACTTTGTTTGATTTAACCTTAGTCTGATAGAAACTCTTAAGTCTAGAATGAAGACACATGAGTACTACAATGATTACAAATTATGTTTATTTTATTTTCATGTTATGATTCTAAATTGTAAAACAGTGCAACATGATATGTAGACATTTTAGAAGATAAAACTAAAAAATGATGCTTCTACTATGGGGAATTTCATTCTTTTCTATAAGCATGAATGTATATACAAAACACACAAATTTGTGATATGGTTATATACTATATTACTTCATAATGTTTTCACAATTTACAATAATATATGAATTCTACAGTCTTTAGTGTGTTTATTTCATCATAGGATGTGGCTTAAATTCTGTAAGTGTAATATCTTACAGTTATAAGTACTAAATATATGTTATAACACATTATATGAAGGTGTGAGTCAGAAGGTAGGGGAATCTTTGATGAAAAGGGTTACACTGAACCAGGATAGGTGGATAATCCCCAACATATGTGTTTAGTATAAGTTCTGGTGATATGAAAACAAGTAAGAATCAGAGACAGGATGTTTCTCTAAATTGTGGAATCTAAATTTAACTTTGTGTGCATGTGTGTGTGTGTGCATGTGTGTAGTTCATAAAGGTAGCAAGAGGGCTATGACTGCAGAAAGAAATCTTAAGGAAGGAGAAGAAAGGAAAGAGAATCATGGAATATAAATGGTATCGAAGAAAACAGGAGGAATATTTTGTGGGGAGAAAGGGGCCCTTCAAAAAAGAGGGAGGGAAAGGGCAATGGGAAACAGATAGGGGAGTGACTATGTATTTTATGTATGTAACCCATCACTTGGTATGCTGACTTAAAATTAATGGAAACTAAGTTACAAACAGATTTAGAAACTATTATCTATATAAAAGAGGAAAATAAAATTTTGAAAAATAAAGTTAATCCTACACCCTTTCAACCAAGAGAAGGAGAATAAATAAGACAGCTTCACAATCTAGAGGCCTTGTAGAGGGCTCTGAGGAATTCCTGTTTAGATCTTATAATGGGATGAATTTTGTCTCCAAATTATGCCACTAAGGACTATTTAGTTTGTCTAGGACTATTTTGTTTTGTCACCTCTCTAAGTTTTTACTGTTCTTATTGAAGATTTGTAAGCTGGACTTCAAACTCACATGTTTGAGAGATACTCATTCCCTAAATCTCCCTGATATGTAAATGAGATATTCAGCATTTATTAAGTTTTCAGGGGTTCAGGATCACCAAGAGTTATGAGAACTATAGAAAATACCACTCCCTCATACAAATCTATGTAGTGTTTTCATTCTGAGCAATCAAAGGTATTGACACAGACTATTTCATTTTCTTTTGGCACTTTAATTATATATTTTTAACATCCATTCCCCTATTATAAGGTGACATGACATACAGATGGACAGAGTCCTGTTTTAATTCTATAATTTAATATGATAATAAAAAGTGGGGAAAGCAAAGGGAACACATTGAAATATATCACATATGAAATGGGCATATCCTAATGAAATGTAACCATCAGGAATTCTTCAACTGAAATCATGACAGTATTCAATGTTTAAATTATTATTTTAAGTAGAACAGGTTGAAAATACAATGATAGAGATGTCCAGGGTCTATTTTCAGTATTGTTAGGTTGGGACGGGCTCCCAAGATGGAGTCACTATGGTCAACAGAATGGTGACAGAGACATAGGAAAGTGGATTATTCACATTCTTCATGAAACCAACCTTGCCTAACAATGCCCCAGGTCATGGTTTCCTGCCCCCTTATCTCATAAGTCACATGATCATTGTTCTGGCTACTTTAAATGGTTAATGTAATGATCTCCCCTAAAGGAACTTTCTATTCAATTTCACAAAGGAGTTTCTTTTTCACTTCCTCACCTTCCCCCAACTGAAGAAGCCCTATGTAGCCCACTACCTGAAAACTCAGGTTGGCTATGCTCCTCTCTTGTGAGTCAGCCCTGGCAACTTGTGCTTTTCCTGAATAAAAGCTTTCTGTTTTTGCATCCCCAAACCTTGCAAGTATGTTGTTTCCAAATATTCCCATTGTAGGAAGTACCTAGATGAAAGTATAAGAAAACTTATATCCTATTTTACTTTGTCTCATTATATTTCTTATATATTTTATTCTTTATTTTGTGTGTGCATGTGTGTGTGTATGTGTGTGGGTGTCTTGCTGCTGCAAAGACAACACATGCATGTGTCACTTTGTATCTGCTTTTATATGTGTGCTGGGAAATTGAAACTATGCTTATAGGATTTGCAAGCTAGTACCTTTAATTGGTAAACCATCTCCCAACCTCCATATATTTTAAAGTAACTTTATTCCACAATATTGTGCCTGTTTTTGGATTTCTCTATAACTGCTTCTGCATCACAATGACAAGCCAGTCACCTTGACAAGTCATACTGACCATGGCAACCTAAACATGCTTGCAGCTCAATTTAAGAAAGATACTTAACTGAACATTCCAACCCCCTCTCTTGGAGTCCTTCCAAACAAAACACTAAACTTAGTCAGTAATGCTCAGATTTTAGATCTTTCAAAATTCATATAATCTGTTTGAACTTCATGTGCTAGTTCCTCCATGTCCAGTAAAGTTTTTCCTTCTACTTCAAACACTCAGTTAAGGTCAGATTTTACCAAACTGATTGGGTTTAATATCCATGATGGCCATAAATTTGTGTTTGTATTATTACTTTAAAATATTCTTTTCTTAGTTAAAATAACTTGCAAAAATACAAGGGATGGAGAAATGGCTTAGCGTTTAAGGTGCTTGCCTACTAAGCCAAAGGACCCATGTAAGCCATATGCACAAGGGGGCACAAGTGTCTCCAGCTCATTAGCAGTGGCAGGAGGACCTGGTGTTCCTATTCTCCCTCTCTCTCTCTCTCTCTCTCTCTCTTTCTCTCTCTCCCTGTCTTTTTTTCCCTCTCTCAAATAAATAAATAAAAATAAAATATTAAAAAACTAACTTGCAAAAATAGTTCAAGCACGAGGCTGTGGCTGGGACGATGGTGGGGAGCATGGAGGTCGCTGGTGGCAGGAGAACTGAAGTGGGGACGGGGTGAGTTAGCCTGCTGACCTGGGTCCCCGTAGCCTGCAGGAAGTTCAGGAGGACATGGGTGGGACAGCGAAAATTAAATAGCAAGATTTGAAAAGTAATTATGTGAATTGTATTTATTCCTATGTAAATGCTGACTCATCAATGGTTACTTGAAATGAGAAAATAAGCAAGTCTGAGAGTTATAACAGGAAAAGAATCAAGCAGCAGACTTGTATTTTGAACTAAGCACAGAGTAGAATCAAAACAGACCCTGTTAGAATAAACCTAAGACATTTAAATTAATTTCAGTTAAAATTTAATTAATGTAATAAAAGTTCTAAATAAAGGAACTTAAATTATATACTCTAAAAACTATTTTCTAAACCATAGAATGTTTTTAAACAAATGCTGTGTACATCATCATAGTAAAATGTCTTTGATTTTCTTAAAAATTGCTGCTGATATATTTTAGCATTTCATGTATATTTTCTCCTTTTTTATTTTCTCAATAATTCTCTCAGAATAAAAGCATGTTATTTAAAGCAAACAACATATATGTATAACACACCATGCTTTATAACATAGTTGCATCTACATATTTCAAACAAACTGTAGGAAACTGCCACTAACTTCCACAGGTAGGATTTCAAGAAATTTTGTACGTTGGAAAGAAATGATTACAATTCAGTGTGTAATGTTAAACCTCTCATCTTCATAACAGGATTAAAAAAAAAAGCAGAATAAAAAGCTTGGAATCTGAGGATTTCAGAGGTATTCTTAAGAGTGATGAGAGCACCCTGCTGTGAAAGAGGCAGCAGACTACCTTTCCTCCTGATCTCCATGAGAAAGTGGCAGGAGTGTCTGATAAGAGCAAAGAATACTGGGGTTTTGAAGAATGATGTCCTCCAGGCTTCACATGGCCATTGAACTCTTGCATTCTCAGAAGCTTATCTGGAAATTTTGGGGCCACAGAAGCTCTGGACATTTTGGGGCCCACTAATGTTCAGTCTTGGAGGTTTTTAGAGGCCTGCAAATCCACTCCCCAAGAATATACATGCAGTTGATGATTTCTGGGATCAGAGAGACTAATGAAGCCCTATCTCCTCTTAAAGACATACAAACAATGTTGCTGGAAGAGAGAGGGACATTTTCTTTCGTGGTGGGACTACTCATAAATTGTCCATTCCTCTGTCATCACCCATGCTGCAGTAAGTAACCCCTCACCCATGCTCCTGTAGGTAACCCTAGTCAAGTTCACTGGCCTGTCCTTCAGAGAAAATATTTAAACAAAGTGAAAATTAAAGAAATTCCTTGGCTGAATGTCTCAAACTTGAAAACACTGAATGATGAGTTTCTAGAAGAAGCACTTTGCAAGAGATTAAATGCAGACTTGGGGAAGTAACTCCTTTCCCACTAGAGATGTGATGGTTCCTGGTATAATTTATTATACTTACACTTGGAATATCAATCAAAATTATTAATTCATTATCAATTTACTATTTTTATGACAAGGAATAGAAAAATATCAACAAATATTCTTTGTGTTCAGATTTCTTCCTAGTGTCTTTTCATAAAAACAAAATCATAGAAAGAGTGAGAGGGAGAGAGAGAATATGATGCACACAAATGCAGGTGGGCTGGAGTTCTTTCTTTATATGGGTCATGCATTATTAATTCAGTTGAAATACAAGAAACATGGCTATTGTTAGTTTCTCATTGCTGGGACAAAGCTTCTGATGAAAAATAGCTGATGGGAGGGAGGAAGGATGTTTATTTTGGCTTACAGTCTTTTGGAGGATACTCCATAATGAGAGGAAAGGCATGGCATGAGTAGAAGCTGGATGTCATGTCTGCCACAGCATGTGGAAATAGAAGCAAGAGAGTAAGCCAAACTAGTACTAGAATACTGAGGACTAATAAACCTCAGGTCTGTCCCTCCCTGTGACTCACCTCCTCCAATAAGGTTCTACATCCCAAATTGCTACCAGCTGGAGACAAAGCATTCAAAACACATGAGTTTATGGGGGAATAACTGACTCAAACCACAACAGTGAATCTGTATATAAAAGTGTCATCCATGGCAATTTCATACTTTTAATGCATGACTTCTTAAGTGAATTGATAATAAAAATATTAAAAATATTTTTGTCCATTTGTGACAAAGGAAAGTAAATATTAAACAATTTTGTTCTAAGATATATTGTCAATAAGGTATGTAGACTAACAACATTGAATGATCTCATTAAAAGAAAATGTGATAGTTCATTAATTATCAACTTAACAACTAGAATGGATGACTTTACCATGGGCTCCAGAATCAAGGTAAACACAGACAGAACTATATGCCAAGGAAAATTCTATAAATTGATAACTCTGAGAATGAAAATAAAAATCTATTTGCTCAGATGAAAATTTTACTCTTTGCTTATATATTCAATGAAACCTCAGTTATAATCAGTGAACATTTTTATAGAGTTAAGTTTACTGACTCAAGATTTCTGAGTTTGGCAATTATCTAGGTCAAACGGGCTCGAGTAAAGTTGAGGCTAAAGGGCACCAAGCTGTCAAATTGGACATTGTGATATGGTGGTGGCATGTCAAGTGTGTTGAGTTGCTGTCACAGCTATTCTGGGATGCATGTAGCCCATGAGCCCCAGGTAGTACATACCTGGTACAATGCCCATTTTAAGAGCTTTGTTCTAAGATGCATCCACTCTGGGATACATTGAGCTATTACATACTTAAAATTTTTAACAATGCATGGTAAGATGTGTTACTTCCATGTACTTTTCATCTATATTCCCTCTTGTTACTCTCTTTTTAAACAATACTTCAAATATGGAAACTGTTCTTAGTTAAAAGACACATAAAAGAGGTCATAAATCACATTTAAAAAAGTTTTATTTACTTGAGAGAGAGAAAGAGAGAGCGAGAGCGAGAGAGAGAAAATGGGTTTACCAGGGCCTCCAGCTACAGCAAACAAACTCCAGATGCATGTGACCCCTTGTGCATCTGGCTTACATGAGTGCTGAGTTAAATTAAAGTCTATCAAGGTCCTTTGGCTTTGAGGTAAATTTCTTAACCACTAAGCCATCTCTCCAGCCCCATAAATCACATTTTGACTCAATTTTGGTCAACAAAACTTCCAAGAAATTCAATGAACAAGGAGTATATTTTCAACAAATGATATTAAACCATTGAAAATCCATAGAAAATATAAAATTGAACATAGAACCCTTCCTCCTTAAAAAAACAAAACAAAGCCAAAAAAAGAAAAAAACCTAAAACAACAACAAAAAAAATCCTCACATTGAACTTCAGGAAGAATCAAAGACCTGGCTATAAGAGCCCAGCCTTCTATTCCTTCAGAGGCAAACAAATAAGAATGTGTGCCATCCAAAAGGGAGAATAAAATTTTACTTTCTTTTAGGACATGGTAAATAAATCCAATAAAAGCTAACTTTGGTAAACTATTTTTTTTTAATCAGTTGCAGATCAAATTCAAGGACTCTCACATGCTGACATGCACTCAAGCACTCCACCACGGAGTAAACACCCCTGACTCTGATACGACATTTTAAAATAGGCAACATTAATGTATGCTGAGAGAAAATATTGTGTGGGAGAGTTGGCTATAAGTGAGAGCCTGGATACTCCAGGTTGAATGATGGAATGTTCTATATCAGAATTGAAGCCGCAGTTATGTGTGCATACAGAGGTACTGAATATGTACAATTAATTTTGGAACATATTAAGGTGAGTATAATCTGAAATATTATAAAATAATAATGTTAATAGACACTGATTCCCCAATTAGTATAGGCAAAGTAAAAACAATAGAAAACTGATGATGTTTTGTTTGTTGGTTTATTTTTATTTATTTGAGAGAAACAGACAGAGAGAGGAAGAGGCAGAGAGAAACAGAGAGAGAATGGGCACACCAGGGCCTTCAGCCACTGCAAATGAACTCCAGACGTGTGTGTCCCCTTGTGCATATGGCTAACGTGAGTCCTGGGGAATTGAGCCTTGAACCAGGGTCCTTAGGCTTCACAGGCAAGCACTTAAACACTAAGCCATCTCTCCAGCCCCTGATCATGTTTTAATGTGGGAAATGAATAGCGTTTTTATGGAGTTAGATTTATATCACATAGGTTTACAAATTAAAGATTGTTCAACTGAAAAACATTGTTTTTCCAATTTTGATTGAACATTGGCTTTACACTATGTCAATAACATTTTAATTCTTTTGCTGGGTAAAGTAGTTTAGGTTGGAAGCCATTGATTCTTAGACTTTGCAGTGTTCCATTCCAGGCCCTTCTGGCTTCCAGGGTTTCCAATGAGAAGTCTGAAGTAATTCTGATGGGACTACCTTTATATGTAATGTGTTGTTTCTCTCTAGCTGCTTTTAGGACTTTCTCTTTTTTATTTATATTTAGAGTCTTAATGATAATGTGTCTTGGAAAGTTTATCCTTTGGTCCAGTCTGTTTGGAGTTCTGTTAGCTTCTTGTATCTTGATGGGACTCTCTTTTGAGAGGGTGAGAAAGTTTCCTTTGATAATTTTATTGAATAAGTTTCCCACACCTTTGGTCTGAATTTCTTCCCCTTCTGGTATTACCACGATTCAAATGTTGGGACATTTAAGGGTACCCTGCAGTTCCCTCATGTTCTGTTCACAAAGATTTTTGAATTTATTCAGATTTTTGGATTCATGAACTATTTCTTCTGTTTTGTCTTCCAGTTCTGAGGTTCTTTCTTCCACATGACCGACTCTGTTGCTGAGAGCTTCTATAGAGGTTTGGCTTTATTTAATTTGGTTCATATTTTCTATTGCCTTTATATGTATTGCACTCATCCCTCTGTTAAGTTCCCTTTTCGTGTCATTTTCTGATTTTCTTAATGCTTCTTGGAATTCATCCTTGCATTTATTTGTGTCTTTATTGAGCTTAGCCAGCTGACTATTGTGGTCCTCTTTTTGTCACTCTCTTTCAGATCACTTAGCTATCTTTGGAAGACTTCCTAGTGTTTTTTCTACTAGGTCTAATCTAGTGAGGACAGCATTCATACAAATATTGGACCTTTGTTGATTTTCTTCAAGTTCTGCTAATTGCTTGCCCAGGGTCACATAGCTTGTGCCTTTGTTTTGGGGTTCTGATCCTATTGTCTCCTCTCTGTTTTGATTATAGACATCCATTGTGGGACTGGGAAACCTTGTTGGATTTACTTCAATTTGATTTTTCATGTTATTCCTTTTGTCCTGTGGTCTGCCCATCACAGTATGGGAATCTTATTTAATTCAGGAGGAAACTGTACTCTACCCTTGAAGTTTCTTCAATGATTGTTCCCTTTTGTGTTTTACTAGATTAGATTTCTGATGGCAGAGTCCACTCTGCTGTGGTAGGGACTGGAAGACTTGGTGGAGGGACTTGTTGGCCTTTGAGTCAGGGTATGGGACTGTGTGGTCAGGTGGCCTAATGGGGCAGGGGGAGGAGGGGATGGGACAAAGTAATCTGGTGTTGTGGTGGGATGGGACAGTGTGGTCCTGTGATGCAGCAGGGTGAGGGGATGGCACTGCAGGATGAGTTCTGCATGGGAAAGCTGGAGTGGGATGGGACTGTGTGGTCCTGTGACATAGTGAAGCAGGAGGGGGATGCTGTGGGGTCCGGTAATGTGGTGATGGAGGGGGTTGAATGGGATGGCATAGGCCAATGACACAGAAGGCCAGAGGAATGGGGTAGCAGTCCCAGTTGTGGGAAGAGGGAGGAAAACCATGGGAGGAAGGGAGGGAGAAAGGAATGCAAGCTGACTGGCCTGGATAAACAGAGCCTGCACATAGTGCAGGAGGGAGCCTAGGGATGGCAGTCCCAGTTGCAGTTGTGGGAAGAGGGAGGAAAGTCACAGGAGAGAGGGAGGGAGAGAAGGAGGGTGGAATGCTAGCCAGCTAGCCTAGGTGGGTGTAGCCTGCTGGTAGTGCAGAAGGAACCTGGTCTGCAGCACTGTGGGTCAGCAGCTATCCCTGTGGTGGGAAAAGGAACAAAAGCCACAGGAAGAAGGGAAGGAAGCAGGAGGGTGAGAGAGAGAGAGGAAGGGAGGGAGGAATATGAGCTGGCTGGCCTGAGTCTGCATAGCCTGCAGATAGTACAGGAGTGAACTTTGTGGCATGGCAGCTGGGACGGCTGCTCAAGGGGGTTGAGGGGCTGGTAGGCTACCTCAGAGCTTGGGAATCAGCAGATTCCATACTTTGCTCCTCTGCACCCTCCCACTGCTATGACCTGCAGACCCTAAAGGTCCCACTGGTCTTGCCTTTCCTTCCCTGTGAGGTGAAGCATGGTTAGGTGGATGCCATCTTGCCCATTTTTCAATATTTTAATTCTTAAGAGGAGATATTTTTCCACTAAGGGATCATTGTGGAAGAGTAGACGGAAAATTTTTCAGAGCCAGAGTGAGTGGGAATACCCAGAGGCATGGTAGCTCCATATCCTATTGGGACTGATAGAAGCCTTCATGACTGCATAGTAAATCCCATAATCCTACAGAGGAGGTCCCCAGAAAAACAAAGAGGGAATGAAAGGGTATAATCTATTAAAAATAAATAAATAAATGATATATTTTTCTATAGCAGCATAATTTCTTATCTTAAAAGCCTATTACAGGGATGTAGGCCATCTAAAGTCTATAATACATGGCTTTCTTAAAAACAAAATGAATGACTATTACATTTCCACAGTTATACACATATTGATTGTTGTAAAAGCAAAAGTTCTAAATTCAATACCAATAATTTGCCTGTAAAATTCCAGAGTTCAACATTATTTAAAAGTGTAAGCCTTGTTTTAAAAGACTTCTTTTAATTTATTTATTGAAAAGAGAGAGAGAGAGAGAGAGAGAGAGAGAGAGAGAGAGAGAGAGAAAGAATGGATGTGCCAAGGTCTCTAGCCACTGCAAATGAACTCCAGACACATGCACCACCATGTGCATCTATCTTATGTGGGACATAGAGAATTGAACCTGGGTCCTTAAGGTTCATAGGAAGTGTCTTATGTCTAAGCCATCACTTAAATCCCTGTTTGTTTTTTTTTTTAACCATAGGTTTTAACATGCTCTTTGTACATTATTGGGCTTCCAACCCCAGTGTGAGGCTGACCAGGGAATGCTAACATGTGGCAGATGCTGCAGATGCTGGGGATCAATGCACACAATATTTATTCTGACCACTTTCTGTGCATATGCTTTTGGATTTTAGGAATTTGGAAGTTAAAAAACTATACTTAAAATTTCAATTGTAGCCAGAATTCTACCTATGATTTAGATAATCCTGACAAGCTTTTTATGAGAGACTTTGCTTAGGATGTACAACATGGGCACATGCTACTTTCAGACACCTGTTCTTTGCCAGAATGGTTCATGAAAAACATGCTATGTTACAAAGTTGGTAACTTTGGAAGCACCTTTCTGACTCATTGTCTTTGGTCATGGCAAAGGTAATTCCATTTGTTAGAGTTTAGACAATTGTTCCTAAAAGGCTCACATACAGTCTGTCTGTTCAGCCCTCTCAAAAATATGTGCACTATTCATACCACTTAATAAATTACTTCTCATTAAAGAGGATAGAGTGGATTATGCTTTTTCCAGGACACATAGTTTATATGACGTGAAACTCTTTTGAAGGTGAGAGGGAGAACATTCTTCCTCCAACTAAATATTATAAAACAACAATATTGGCAAACAATTTGATTCTAAGGGATATCTGGCCCATATCATATACATTATTAACCCCTTACCCAAAATATTTAATCAGTGTTTACTTATATAACTGAAATATGCTCAACTATTTCCCTATGTTCTCAGGAAAACCATCTTCTACTTCACACCTAATTTTTCCTTCACTTTTGAAATTTTTACCATCTGTTAAAATAGAACCCACCCAAGGGCTCAGTAGTGAACTGACAAAGAGAACATGACTGGGTTAATAACTATGTCATGAGTCATAATCAATGCTAGTGCTGAGAATCTGGGAAGGACTGGATTTGAAGTAGTTCTCTTTATGTTGTATATCTAACATGCCCACAGACACACACATGAGGAAACTTGTCTCACCTTTCTTTGCAACTGCTTAATGATCACACCACATTTCTCTGGTGTATCTTTCTTCACAAAGCAAGTCAGGATGTAGAATGGTCATGGCCTTCAATTTGATCATAAATTTTCACTGATTTCTTTTAGCCTCTGCCTGACTGTAAAGTTTTGGAATTTGTAGTTACAAGGCAATCATTCGTCCAAAAAATATTCTCCCAGAAATCACTGGACTGAATATTTCTTGTAGATATAAAACCTTTCACAAACCTAGTATTTATATACATAATTCCAAAGACGCACACTTCTGTTGGAAGAAATTACTTGGAATCCCATTTTTACATATTTCCAAATGATGTCACTTACCTTAATTATAAAATTTACAATATACAAAATTTTCTAAGAAACATGAAAATAGGAGCTTCCCTGAAGATACATTAATAGCATTATATTTACTTTCAAACCCTAAAAGCAAACTCCTGCAAGTTGGGTTAAAATGTAAATTTTAGCTAGGTTTCTATTTGAAATAGAAAGGCAAAAGTCATTTTCAAAATTGACAGACACATTGTGATGATAATGAGTCCAACTGAGCTGGCATTGCCAGCAAAGGGCTCTGATTTGCTGCTCAACAGTTCAACTCTACAAGCTTCAATTATAGAAATAACTGACATGGTTTTACTCTGCAATACTACTGGGAAAACTTGGAAAGAAAGGGTAGATAGAGTATAAGCATGTGTGTTTGTGTGTGTGTGTGTGTGTGTTCACGCATTATGGAAAGTGACTTACTTGAACAAAAATACCCTGGTCTTATCAAGAAGTGCATGCTAAATTGACACATGCTGTCTGTAGGGGTGTGTGGCTTTAACAATAGAGCATTTAACTAAAGACAGGTTTCTGTTTCACTTTTACAGATAGCTCATCTCAATTCTAAAATTTTCTAAAAATACTACTTTGAAAAGTCTTAAATAGCATCTTCAAAGACATTTGTAGAATCCTCATAGTGAAACAATCTAAAATTGACATCATTATGAGTGGCAAATATAGTCTAATTGTGCTCTTTTATGGACTTAGATAAGCAAAACATAAAGTGAAAGACATGTTAGTAATAATGAGTAAATATGTACTTTACCTTAGGAAACATGAAGAATGGTATGAAAGATGTAAAGCAAAAGATATCCAGCATATTCTTCACAGAATTTAAAAAAATATATGCATCAAAATATAAAAAAATATACTTCAAGGGCTGGAGAGATGGCTTAGTGGTTAAACGCTTGCCTGTGAAGCCTAAGGACCCCGGTTCGAGGCTTGGTTCCCCAGGTCTCACGTTAGCCAGATGCACAAGGGGGTGCATGCGTCTGGAGTTCGTTTGCAGAGGCTGGAAGCCCTGGCGCGCCCATTCTCTCTCTCTCTCCCTCTATCTGTCTTTCTCTCTGTGTCTGTCGCTCTCAAATAAATAAATAAATAAATTTAAAAAATATATATACTTCAAAATATGAGAGGAAAACAATTTCTGTTAATTACTGTGGATGACAGTGATCTGGATCTGGAATATTTTAGGAAGTATATTAATAGATCTACCTTTTGCTCATGACAGTCCTAATCTGGACAATAAATTAATCACTTAGTAATAGAGAAAGATGAATACACTCTTTAAAGAATAGTTTAATGGACTAGCTAGGTGACTCAGTGGATAAAGTACTTGCCACCCAAGCATTTGAATCTGAGTTTTGATTCCTAGTACCCACATAAAATGGTGGGTATTATGGCACACTCCCATAAATCTCAGAACTGGAAAGACAGAGGTAGAAGATTCCTGGAGCTCACTGACTAGCTAGTCTAGCTAACTGGTGAGTTTTAGTTACAGTGAGTATTGCAGTCAGTTGCTGGACAAAACGCAACCAGAAGTAGCTTATGGAAAGTAAAGGGTTTATTTAAGACTACAAGAGTCCAGGGAAAGTTCCATCATGGCAGAAGAAGCTGGCTCACTCCAACATGCATCACTGGAGAGAGTTAGTTATGTTTGCCTCACTACAGGGGTGTCTGCTGTCATGTGAAGGACCTGGAAGGTCAAAATGGATGACTGAATTTGCCTACTATCATTGACTGGCATAAGCTTAAAATTCCACATCTGATTAGATTATTAATGACTTCCAGCTCTTAAGTTCAATGCATTTACTAATAGCCTACAGTATGCTCAATCACCTTCTTCAATCTATTTTTAAATAATTGGAAATCATATTACCAGTAATATGCATTAATCAACCCTAAATAAGATGTGAGCATATTGTTTTCTTATTGTTCTCATTTTCAGTCCTATCTTAGTGTGCATGACTTTTGCCTTTGGTTTCAGATAGCCATATTCTTTTCCTCTATGGTTTCTTATCATATTTCTGGTATCTTCCAAGTTCTCATAAAATATTTAGCCACAATTTGGATATTATTGATATTGCTTTATTTGACAGGTGATTTATATAAATTCAAGGTTTTATTTACCCACAGCACATGCAACCCTGCCTCTGTATCACTAGGAGATACTTGATTCATTTTCCTTTCTGACTAAAGATCCAAACAGAGAATGAGGAGAATGGCCAAGCAGAGTTTACCAAATCAAATGTAATTTACTCCTTCCTTCTGCTCTGAAGACACTATGAATCTGATATAAATACAATGATAAAGGGAAATGTTAAGAGAATTAGAGAAAGCATTGTGTGATGGAGGGTGGGAGAAGAACCACACTAAGGAGAGGGCTTTTTTTTTTCAAGCTAGGGACTTACTCTGGCCCAGGCTGACCTGGAATTCACTATGCAGTCTCAGGATGGCCTCGAACTAATGGCGATCCTCCTACCTCTGCCTCCTGAATGCTGGGATTGAAGGCGTGCACCAACACTCCCAGCTGGAGATGGCTTTTTATACTAATGCCACTATAGGACATCTGAATTTGAAATCCAGTCTGAAGCAAATAGAACAGAGTGATGGTACTTGACAGTTTTCCTTATATCTTGTTGCCCAAGGAAGCCATTCCCACTATTTTGTATGAATGGAAATATTTATTATTCTTTGTTCTCTTTATCTATTAGCAGAGGAATAATTTGAGTATGGGAATATTGAAGAAACTGATATCAGCTTGAGCAAATGATCAGATAAGAGGGTCACCTTCAGGTATGCCATGTTTAATAGTGCTGTAGTGACTTGAATTTGAATTTCATGAGTTTTATTATAGCATTGACATAAAATAGTTAAAACATTTATTATCTGTTCATTCAATCTTGCTTTCTGCTTACAACTCAGCCAAGTAGGAACAGAGTGTGAGTAGGTTCTTTCTCAGTGGAAGCGAATGAGTAAAGGAAAGGTGAGGAGAGGGCTAATCAAAATCTAAGAGGTCATGAATAAGTCATATGGAAACCTACTTTTTTGGACAATGGAACAACCAGAAGGCATAGATTGTTACTAGAAAAATGGATGGGATACTTTCCAGTGAGTTGTTGGCCAGGGAGGTCACTGATGCCCCAAAACATTACAGGCCATTGCTAAGGCTCTTGTTTTCCCACAAGGAATAAATAGATGGTAAGACCCTATTGCTGAAGACTCCACATGCTTGGGCTGCAAGGTCATTGAGAAATCCTGCTGGAGCTGAGATGAACACCTCCTCTGAGTACACCAGCTGACAGAAAGCTTAAAAAAAATACTATGTTGCATGCAGTTTAATGGGAGAGAAATCACCATTGGAGATACTCAACATTGGCCACTGCAAGCCTTAAATTTGGCCAGCCCAGCCAAATGAGCCAATTGGTACACTAGTGGCTTGTCTTTTATGGGAAAAACCAACTGCTTTCTAATTGGAATGGAGGCCTGTCCCATGGGAGTGAATACATGCCTGATACTGAAAACCCACTACAAGAGTAGTCATGAGTCCTAGGGATGTAACATCTGCTGGTATCTGGCTAAAAGTATATACTATGTTCACCAAACTGCCCAGCAAGCACTTCTCTTAATGTTCATACCCATATATTAATGCTACTCTCACTTTTGGTTAGAGAAGCTTCTCTTTTCAAACAGCAGTGACCTTGGGATGACTCAGAAGGCACCAAGGTGTTGAGGAATGACAGAGAAGTTCTCAGCACTAAAACAGCTCTATCGCAATTTCCAAGGCTCAGGGTCCATTGCTGAAGAGGTGGCGGAAAGAAAGAGCCAAAGTAAGGGTAGGACTCCTTACAATGCACTCCTCCAGACCCAAAGTGGCCTGGATATCCATGACCTTGCAGTTTCTGACACTACCTACACAAGGCCATCATAATAGGCAGAAAAGATGATGACATCAAAATAAAAGACTTGTTGAGAGGGGAAAACATATGATGGAGAGTGGAGTTGCAAAGGGGAAAGTGGGAGGAGGGAGGGAATTACCATAGGTTATTGTCTATAATTATGGAAGTTTTCAATAAAAAAGTTATTTTTTAAAGAAAATAAATGTTCCAGATATAAAAAGTAGTATAAATGTGATTAAATTTCTCTGTATCTATATCACATCTGACTAACAAGTATTATCACTATCCATAAAGAAAGCTTTGTAAACTAATCTACCTGTGGTACTGACAGCTCTCAAGTTCTAGAAAACATGAAGAATAGATAGAGAAATGTATTTAGATAATATGGAATTGTGAAACAATTTTCACAGTTATGTCTTTTGTTTTAAGTATAACCATTAAGTCTGTATTTTGAACATAAATCTAAAGTCAGAAAATTATAAAAATGGACCACTAGAATTCTAGCAAAAGACACCTTTGTACAGTTTCTTGGAGTTTCACATCTATGGATGTGAAATGATACACAAGTTGAAAATATTAGAAAAGAAACTGCTGCTTCACTGACCACATAGATACTTTTCCCATATCAATATCCTTCAACAATAGAACCGAAAAACTTTGTGAAAATATTTATATTGCATTAAATATAAATCAGCTATAAGTCTGTAGATGACTTAAAATATGATTATCCACATAGGTTATCTATAAATATTATGCCATTGTCTATAAGGGATCTGAGCAATCAGGAATAAGGGATCTCTGTATGTGTAGAGGTATGCAACCTCCCAGAAGTAGTGCTTCAGGAACAAAAACTTGACTGTATGTACTTATTAGGTTTTGCAATAATATATAATCATAAAGAATAAGTTTATCATTTCATTATAAAAGCAACACAAAAGAAAAATATTAGTAGATGAAAGAAACATTTTTACTATTCAAAAATGCATAATAATTTATAATCAGAAAATATGTTTTTTAAAATTTTAGATTTTTTTTCTTATCAAACTTACAGAACTGACATTAACTATTGAAAAGTATAGCTTTGAGCCTGGCATGGTCTTAAATGTGTGTAATCCCAGTGTTCAGGCGGCTGAGGCAAGAGTATCATGAGTTCCAGGCCAACCTGGGTTTCCTAGAGCAAAGCTATTTTCAAAGGAAAAATAATGCACACATATACCTTTATTAGAATTATTAGAGATAAGTAATTGTTTTCCTTTAGTCTTACTGGAAAAAAGTAAAATCTCTCCTTTGATTGAGCTCTTCTTACTCAAAAATCTGAATTTATTTTCTAATAAAAACTCATTTTCTAGCCAATTTAACCTACTGCTCTGCACACTTCAGGTTTTATGACACCACTTTTTAACCATCCCATCTCGTTTTGTGGAAAGCTCCCTGAACAGTAGGTTGATTAAGAAGGAACAAAGGAAAGAGAAATTGATAAAGCTATGGAAAGTTAGGCTTTCCTTAATTAGCGTAACTAGGTTCTCTTAGTAATTCATAAATTTTCACATCTATAATGACTGTAAGTTTTAATTTATTTTTAAAATTTCTGTCTTGCTGTCAATTTTAAACAATAATCAAAAGTGATATATTATTTTTTAATTCAATAGATAATAATTAAAGCTGGCATATATTGTCCTGTAGGGCACAATTTAGTTCTATAACCACTAGGAAAAAAAAAAAAAGAAATTTAATCTAAACATATACATAGCTTCATGATGTCAAAAAATATAACATGTGGGGCTGGGAATTTAGCTCAGTGGATGAGTGCTTGCCTAACAAGTGCAAGGCCCTGGGTTCGGCCCTCAGCACCAAAAAAAAATAAAATAAAATAAAAAAAATAAAATATATATATATATATATATATA
Source organism: Jaculus jaculus (assembly GCF_020740685.1). Taxonomy (NCBI): domain Eukaryota; kingdom Metazoa; phylum Chordata; class Mammalia; order Rodentia; family Dipodidae; genus Jaculus; species Jaculus jaculus. The sequence goes on from NC_059119.1 coordinate 426,381, forward strand.
TATATATATATATATATACATATATATATGTATATGTATATATACCTACATGACATGTTATGCATGGTGGCGCATGCCTTTAATTCCAGCACTCAGGAGGCAGAGGTAGCAGGATTGCTGAGAGTTCAAGGCCAGCCTGGGACTACATAGTAAATTCCAGGTTAGCCTGATCTAGAGTGAGACCCTACCTCTAAACCTTCTAATCCCCCAACACACACACACACACACACACACACACATACACACACATCCCAAACCTGAAAATTCATCTTATAAATTCAGAAGACTTGTTTTACATGCAAAGATGATAGAAGTAAAAAGTGATATTCCAAACTATGGTTAAGGGCACTTTATTGATTGTTGTTGGTATTGGGAGGAATATGATGTAATTAGATATTAACTGTTTGCCATCAATAAAATGAAACTCATGAAATATGTTGATAATACATACAGAGTGCAAATAGGAAATACAGAAAGATCATACTAACATGAGAGAGAATACATACATAATTTTCAAATAATGCTAAACAAAGTGTACATTTAAGCAGGGATACCATTATGTTAGTAGTACAGTGGTGAACATAGCTGCCTTTCCTTAAGAAAGGACATCTGAAAAACTAATCAAGATCTTCTATCAAAGATTTTAATAATTCTTTTTTAAAATTTTTATTTATTTATTTATTTGAGAGTGACAGACACAGAGAGAAAGACAGGTAGAGGAAGAGAGAGAGAATGGGCGCACCAGGGCTTCCAGCCTCTGCAAACGAACTCCAGACGTGTGCACTCCTTGTGCATCTTGCTAACGTGGCACCTGGGGAACCAAGCCTTGAACCGGGGTCCTTAGGCTTCATAGGCAAGCGCTTAACTGCTAAGCCATGTCTCCAGCCCAATTTTTAATAATTCTTATAAAAGCAACTTATTATTTAGATTGGGCTTTATGCATCTTTGTATAAAGGAAGTAGTAGTCCATTTGCCTATGATTGTTTTCAAATATACTATCAGACAATTGAAGAATTTTCTGGATGGGAAAATGGCTCAATGAGTAAATAAAAATATTTCCATGCAATTGTGGTGACCTTAGTTCAAATCCATCCTTAGAACTCAAATTAAGCCAAACATCAAAGCTCACTTGCTTATAATCCCAACAAACCTATACCATGATCGGAGGCAGAGAGAAAGCTTTGAACCCTAAATTAGGCCAGCTAGCATGTAGAATGCAGTGGCAAACATCACGAAACCACATCTCAAACAAGGTAGAAGAAGAAAACCAACATCTGAGGTTGTCTTCTGACCTCTACATGTGCTCTAGCATGTGTACACATACTCTTTCACATATATAAACACAAATCAGAAACACACACATAAAGATAACTTTGGAAAATCTGACTTATTTTCATGTTTTGAATGATCTAGTTGAATATTTATCAAAATGATTATATATTATAGCCTAACCGAAATATCCTCCTCTTAGCGCCTCACCTTACTTAGATAGAGCTAGTAGGTAACAGGAAGAACAATGTCCAAATGTGCCACTATTTTTTGCTTATCTCCTTCTTTTGTTTATAAATCTCACAGTATTGAACCAGAGAAAGTGAAAAAAAAAAAGAGTGAAAAACTACTAATGATTAGAACCAGAAAACTTTTTGAATGTTGTAGCTTTATTTCTCAAGAGTCAGCACCCATGTACTTGTTTAGTCATCAAATGTATTCTTATGTTCTTTGTTAACTTAATCCCACTTATTTTGTGGTTGGGTAGTTCTCTTACCAATTTCTAGTATGTCTTGCCATGCAAGAGTCTCATATGGTCTGCACTCTATCCAGTGATTCATACTGCAAGATTTCAGTTTGACAGCATTTTTCACTCCTCGTTCTGCCATCAAAACTGTCTCATTGCCTATTTAGACTTCAGTGTGCTGAAAGCAAAAAGGAGGTGACAGAATTGATCTGACCAGATTTTGCTTTATCCTTAGACTATTGAGGAAAAATTTGAAATTACCCTCTAATCCATTACTTCTTGTATACTTTCTTTGCATTTCAGATGCAATACAACAAAAGTCAAATTGTCTCCACATGGAATTTTCTCCCTATTTGGATATAGTGTAAAAAGTCAACATAAAGCTCCCCAAATGGTAGGCAGTACTCACCAGAGTAAACAATTCTCTAGACTTTGAGTCAACCCTCTATCTGCATCATTCTTCTTACAATGTCTCTATAATAAAAACCTACAGAGATAAGGCTAGTAACATTTGGGAGGCATAGAACTACTCAAGCTATTTTGTCTTCTTATTTTCATCTTGCAATCTTTACTACTCTTTAAGATCTAGGAGCACCTATCACTTAATTTAAATAAATAAACATATGAGAGATTGCTGTATACATTATAGTTCTTCTGAATATTATAAACTCTGCATAAAATAGGCTATAAAATGCTACTGATTTGCAGATAATACTGAGCTGAAGATAGACAGTTATACAGATATATGAAGACCCAACATAATCTCAGGTTCAAAAACAAGTATCAATAAACAAATTTAAAACTGACATGAAGGAAGTAAACAGTGCTAGGTGTGGTGGCACACACCTTTAATCCCAGTACTCTGGGGGAGGCAGAGGTAGAAGGATCTCTATGAGTTTGAGGCCAGCCAGAGATTACAAAGTGAATTCTAGGTCAGCCTAGGCTAGAATGATGCCCTATCTCACCTTCCCTCCTGGAAGAAAGAAAGATGCAAATAATCAGAAGCATGGGAACAAAAAATATATACACTGATAGTTGAGAGGAAACAATGGTATGAAGCTACCAATGCAAACAAGACCATGATAATTATTAGCAGAAAGATATTAATATTTTCCACAAGGATTGAGTCTACTTTTATCCATAAAATAAATAATCTTGCTATAAATTTCTCAATAAAAGTATAGAAATCACTTTTATGGGCTGCAGAGATATCTAAGCAGTTAAGGTGCTTGCCTGAAAAGCTTAAGGACCCATGTCTGACTCTCCAGATCCCACATAAGCCAGACACATGAGGCAAGTGCACCATTGCACATGTCCAATAGGTGGCACAAGCATGTGGAATTTGAGGCCCTGGCAAGCCAATTCTCTCTCTCTCTCTCCCTCTCTCTTTCTTGCTGTAATTCTTGGTGTCTCTAAAATTAAAATAAATAAATAAATAAAATTTAACAAAAACAAGAAATCACTTTTAAATGCTACTTTATGATTCTGTGAAGTTCCTAAGCCTAAAGTAACTATTAAACTTTTAAGGGTAATTACACATAGGATAGGATTTAGTATATGAACTTGTAATAGATTTCTTATAAGTTTATCTGCTAAATAATTTCCAATTTACCCTATAAAATAGAATCTCTTTTTAAAGTTTTTGTTAGAAAAGATGAAATGCAATCAAAGAAAATGGCAAATTGAGTGGCCTAAAAATTTCCTTAAAAAAAGAAAAACATGCGTTCTGGCAACTGAAAGCCTGTATTTATTCAGTGTATAGATATGCAGCGGATGTAGCAAAAAGTTGGCTGATTTTACCATCAAACAAGGAGTAGACTGTGGTTCAGGAACAGAGGTTTGTTTTCTGCTTAATAAGCCCTGGGAGATGAGGGCCCTTGTGGTTTGTTCTGATGCAAATAAGCTATCTGCAGGTGGTATTTGGACAGGAGGTTAAATTATAATTTTAAAAACAGGACCAATTCTTTTTAATAAAATGTTTAAAAATTCACTAGTTCAAGAAGAACGTAAGTTTATTTTGATATTTTCTAAGAAAATTTAATACTAAGTCACTTTCGATTTTATAATTCTATATTATATGAAAAATCTTGCTATTATGTGATCAACAGTTTAGAAAATTATGCATAATCCTAGATATATTTATTTAGTTTCTATTTCTCTGTAATATCAAATTTTCATATATTGGTACTAAGAGAATAAAACTCTTGAAATGATATTGATTCTTCAAATTAAAATGCACATTTAAATGATATTTTGTTTTGTCTATTTTTTTTTTTGTTTTGTTTTTTCGAGGTAGGGTCTCACTCTAGCCCAGGCTGACCTGAAGTTCACTATGGAGTCTGAGAACTCACTGCAATCCTCCTACCTCTGCCTCCCGAGTGCTGGGATAAAAGGCATGCACCACCATGCCTGGCTTTATCTTATTTTTAAAAGTTAACTATTCTTTAAATGTGTATATATATATATATACACACACACACACACATACATATATATATAATTATATATATTACATATAATATAAATAATTAAGTAATATAGATAAATATGAATATAAAATAAATAAATATAAATAATATAAATAAATATGAATATAAAATAAATAAATATAAATAATTAATTATATATATAATTAATTTAGTTCATATTGCTTATCAGTCTATTCAGTAAAAAAATAATATTTTGAGGGGAAATAGTTCCATAATAGGAAAAAAGGAGAATTTTCAATTAATCTTTAGACACACTACTGTTCAACCACTTGCAAGTATATGTTTCATTCTCGATCTCCTTTTTTTCCCCTATGACTCAAATAAGCAAAATGTTGACAGAAGATATTAATGTACAACATCTCCAGGATTTTTGGTGTGCGTGGTATGTGTGATAAGTGTGAAATATGCACATGCATGTCTGTGCTATGTGTAGCGTATGTGTGTGAGAGAGAGATGTATGGTATGGGTGTGTGTGGTCTGTAAGGTCTGTGTGTGTATGTGTGTGTGTGTAGCATGCTGCATGCAAACACACACATTCTGTCTACACACCTGGCATAAGCCATGGGAAGATCAGTTGTCCTAGCGCTCTTCTGCCTTATTTCTCTGAGACAGGGTTTTTTACTGAACCTGAAACTGCCATTTTGGTTACACTGGCTGACCAGTAAGTCCAGTAACTTTGTCTCACGCAGTGCTTGGGTAACAGGTATGTAAGACAATGCCCAGCTTTTTTGCATGTGATAGTGATCAAACTCAGGTCCTCATGCTTGCACAGCAAGAGCTTTTAGCTGCAGAGCCATCTCCTCAGCCCACACATTCAGTGATTTTGTTCATTAGATACTTCAAAAAGTCAAACGCCACTTTATAATATAAAAATAGTTACATTTCAACATTTCGCCTATTCTATCCCAATTAAATGCAAAATCACCCAAAACATAAGAATACAAGCACTACTGTGTTTTGGAGTTGTTCTGAATCTCTGATCTATCATCTGTGATCATTGATCAGTAACTGTATAGTATGATATGAGAGACAGGTAAGGCTTAACCACAGAGACACAGTGTAAGTTATGCAGGACTCACTAGCTGTATCACTTCCTACAACCATGAACACACAGAGTAACAAAAAAGTCCAGAGATAAGCCAAATGTCACGGTATCATGCAGCTTGTCTCTCAGAAGTTTGCAGGCTTGGTCTCCAAGTATGACCAATGCCAGAAGTCATGGGTACGCTGCTCTGGGAAGGAAGATTCCTAAAGCTGTTGTGGTATGCATAATAAGCTCCTAAAAGATGCATAGTTATAAAAAATTCTATACTACTAAGCTCCTCATGTTTTCTTCTAGTCCAAACTTGTTGCTCCTTCTCCCAGGTATATGTTCCTACCACAATGCTTATGGCCAGATTACACAGACAGGAAGGCTGGCCTTCCATAAAACTAAGCTGATGCTTGCAGTGTTGTCCTTGAACCTCTAAAATTGTGAGCTAAATAATCTCTTACTTACAGTCAACCTAAAGTGACAACACATGAACAATAACCTTAATTCAACATTGTGCTAAGTAGGAATAGTGAATTATAGGAATCCATTTCTGCAAGAAAATAGGAAATCCCTCCTCAACATTTCATTTTCTTGAGAATTCTATGTTATGTTTTAGAAAGAAAACATAATTCAAAACATTCAGTATAATACTAAGAAGAAATACAATGCAAAACAGTTCTGATGCAGAGAAAGGAACACTTATAAAGAAGAAAACACACTGAATGGCTGAAGAAGTAATGAGTCACTATGCTATAAGAATAAATGAGGGGTTGGGGATCAAATGCAAGGCCCTGGATTTGGTCCTCAGCACCAAAAAAAAAAAAAAAAAAAAAAAAAAAAAAAAAGGACAGGAATAAAACTAAAGTTTGAGAGAGAAATACATTCTTTTTCCATATTCCCCCATAAGGGGAACCAGTATCATAGACTATAATCTATGCTGAATCCAAGAGAAAAATATTATATTAAAAAATGTGTTAAATTACCATTTAAAATTACTAGGCATAAAGCCAGGTGTGGTGGCTCACACCTTTAATCCCAGTACTTGGGAGGCAGAAGTAGGAGGATTGCTGTGAGTTCAAGGTCACCCTGAGACTACAGAGTGGATTCCAGGTCACCCTAAGGCTAGAGTGAGACCCTACCTCTAAAAACCAAAAAATAAAAATTAAAAAAAAAAACACCAGGTATATGAAGAATATCCAAAATAAATCCAAGAAGAGTGATGCTGGAATTTATCAGAGAACTATATGTTCCTTCATGTTTGATTCCAGGTAGAATTTCCTTTCATGGTCATGATTTTAGGTAGAAAATTCTTTTTTAAAAAATATATACCCTTCATAGCTCTGCTCTCTGTTATATCCCCTCCCTCTCTCAATTAGTCTCTCTCTTAATTTGATATCATCATCTTTTCCTCCTATTATGAGGGTCTTGTGTGGGTATTGATAGGCACTGCAAGGTCTTGGATATTGAGGACAAATTCTGTCCTGATAGTTGTATGTAAGGAGTGGTATCCCTCCTTTGGCTCTTAAATTATTTCCTCTACCTCTTTCACAATGGACCCTGAGCCTTGGAGGGTGTGAGATGTTTCTGTGCTGGACACTCCTCTGCCCCTTTTTCTCAGTACTATGTTGCCTTTTGAGTCATCCCAGTGGTCATTGCCATCTGAAAAGAGAAGCTTCTCTAACCAGAAGTGAGAGTGGCATTAATATATGAGTATGAACATTAAGTGTAGTGCTTTTAGGGCAATTTGGTGAGAGTAATATATGCATTTATCCAGACAAGAGCAGGCTTTATAACCCTAAGGCTCATGACCTCCTCTGCTTATAGGCTTTTGATTAGGTTTTCAGTACCAGGCACATATTTCCTCCCACAGAGTGGGCCTTCAGTTCAGTTAGAGAGCAGTTGGTTTCCCCCAGAGCAGACATGCCACTATTGCACTTGTTCAGTTATTTGGCCTGTCTGGCCAAACTTGAGGTTCCCAATGTCCATTGTTTTCACCGCTGATGACTTCTGTCTCCCTTACAGCTGCATACAGTAAAGCTTTTTCCAGCTTTCAGTTGGCTGGGCTACAGGGAGAAGGTTTTCTGCACCAGCTTGATCTCTCAGTGACTTTGCTATTCAGGCATGTGAAGTCTTCAGCAATAGGATCTTACCATCTCTTTCTCATGGGGAACCCATGGCCTTGGCAATAGCCTGTAATGTTTTGGAGGCAACAGGGACCTTCCTGGAAATGACTCACTGGAAGGTATCCCATCCCAGGCACTGAAAATTTTCTAGTAACAATTTATGGCTTCTGGATGTGCCATTACTTAAGAAAGTAGATTTTCATATGTCTTATTCAGAATATATTGAATATTGAATGACCCTACCCCCCCCCCCCCGCATTACTTTTATACCATCTCTCCCCCTCTGACTACAATTGTGTTTGATGTTTCTGTGGCCTTAAGTCTAATAGTGTTTGATGAAACTGGGAGCCCCCATGTTAGATGCATATATATTTAGGACTGTAATGTCTTCCTGCTGGAGTGTTCCTTTAATTAGTATAAAATGGACTTCTTTATCTTTCCTCACTAATGTTTTGAAGTCTATCCTGTCAGATATTATGGTAGCAACCCCTGCTTGTTTCCTAGGCTCATTTGCTTGAAATACCATTTTCCATCCTTTCACCCTAAGGTGGCATCTATCTTTTATTGAAGATGAGTTTCCCAGAGGCAACAGATGGCAGGATCCTGCCTTTTAATCCAGACTGCAAGCCTGTGTCTTTTCACTGGTTCATTGAGGCCATTGATACTAAGAGCTATAATTGAAAGGTATGCATTTATTCTTGCCATTCTTCTTATTTTGTAGTGTTTCCTGTTTTCCCTTTACTCATTGTTTTAACTGTTAATTAAGTGTGGTTTGTTTTTTCCTACTTCCTCCTGTATGTGTTTTGCTTTCTCTTTGGCATTAAGAATGCCCTAATGTATTTTCTGTAGAGCTGGTTTAGTTGTCATAAATTCCCTTAGCCTGTTTTTGATGTGGAATACCCTCATTTCTCCATCTATTTGGATAGATAGTTTTGCAGGATAAAGTAATCTTGGTTGACAGTTGTTATCTTTCAGAACTTGAACTACATCATTGTCAACCCTTCTGGCTTTTAAAATTTGTGTTGAGTAATCTGCAGTTATTCTTATGGGTTTGCCTTTGTAGGTGACTTGCATCTATTAACTGCTTTCAATATATTTACTTTGGTTTGTGTGTTTAGTAGTTTAATTATAATATGGCAAGGAGAGGTTATTTCCAGGTTTTGTCTGTTTGATGTTTGAAAAGCTTCTTGTATCTGCATTGGCATTTCTTTCCCAATTTGGGGTAAATTTTCTTCTATGATTTTGTTGAAAATAACTACTAAGCCTCTGGATTGAAATTATTTTCCTCTGGTATACCCTGAAATCTTATGTTTGATCTTTTCATAGTGTCCTTGATATCTTGAAATTCCCATTCATACCTTGCTATTAGCTTGTCTTTCTCTTTGTTGGATTGTATTAGATATGCCACCTTGTCTTCTAGTTTAGATATTCTGTTCTCTCCTTTATCCATTCTACTGGAGAGACTTTCCATAGAGGTTTTTATTTCACTGACTGTATTCTTCAGAGCCAGTATTTCAGCCTGGTTTTTCTTCAGTATTTCTATTTCCTTACTCATGTCTTGTAATGACCTCTTTATTTCAGTAAACTGGTTTCCTGTATTCTCTTTCACAGGTTTGGTTCTAATCAAAATTTCTCCTTGTGGTTATTGAATGTAAAGCTGGATGCTACTTTCTGACTTCTGTTTAGAGTATCCCTTAGATCACTTTCTCGTTTATGTTTTTAGAGTGTTTGTTGAGAATCCTGCTTATTCTGCCTGTTCACCATCTCCTTTTACCAAGCTCTAAGTTTCAGTACAATCTTTCATGAAATAAGTGGCTTGTAGCTTCCAAGTATGCCCCCACCACACATGTAAAGCTGCTCATTGAACTTATATGCAAAGTCACCCAATGTCTTTCTTCTTGAAATAGCATTCTGAAAAAAAAAATTAATAATGAGTTCAGACTGCCTAAACTCAATTAACATTTTAAAAAGAGGTGGAGGAAAACCTGATAATTGTTTCTTTTAATATTATTCTTCCTCTTTATGAAATTTATACCTGAATGAACTCTTGTTAATAAAACCCAGGTCCTTCTTCTTGCACAGCAGTAGGTACATAAAGGTCTAGTTCTGGCAATATTCCAGTGAGCACCATGCCCTGGCACTGTGGTGTGTCATTCACATTGTGCTGGAGACTATTCTAGCTGTCTTCCTGTCTTTGCATATTCAAAGAGAGATGTCCCTGCCCCCCAGCCTATTGCAAAAGTAACCAAGTATATCATGAATAGTATTCATAAATTAGTACCTTTGGCCAAATCATTTTGTAGGTATTTCCAACCTATAATTCCTTCATAAAGAAGGATTTAAATACTATGAATGGAATTATATTGTACATATTCTTCTAAAATCTGATTACTTTAATTTGATTACACTTTGAACTTTGAAAAGAAACTCAACAGACAGATGTAACTCTTTTGAAGCTAAAGCACATTCAAACCAAGAAGTTCTGGATGTGTTGACACACATCTGTAATCTTTGCACTCAGGAGGCCAAGGTAGGAGGATTGCATGATTTCTAGGCCAACTTGGGCTACATCAAAAGACCTTTGCCTCAGAAAAGCAAACAACAAAACCAGGAATAGAAGGTGGTGAATGACAACCTTTTCAGCCCTTCTCTAAATCACACATCAATGTTTTCCTTGAGCATTTACAGATGTAGGATGTACTTGGGTATACTGAGTGGCACTGTAAGTATCTTGTTTTAGCCCTGTGCCTGGCATTTAATAGAATTGCCTTGCTTGTTTTCCTAAAGATAGGCAGCACATTTAGATCTGGGCACATTTTTGACCTGCACACTTTTGTCTTTAGCCCAATGGGATTCTCTTTCCAGTGTTGCAGTCCATATTTTCCTTTACTACAGAAACTGGTAGTTGATCAGCCAAAATACATATAGCTTTTCTCCTCCTGAGGACCAGGAAAGAATCTTTCTCTGGTATCTCCATGGAAAAAAAATTTTTTTTTTTCATTTGTCAACTATAAGTTGTGTCTTGTGTGCCTGGGTTTTTTCTCTTCATATTTCATGAGGATTCTCACTTCACCTTCTCTGAAACAAGGACCTTAGCCTTCCTCTTGCATTTATTTGTTTATTATTTTTTCTTTCTTCCTACATGAAGTGAGACTACAAGGAGAATATTCCCAACTAATATTCCATATTTCCTCATACTTTATTTATATTCTAAACCATGTAGGAAAGCAGTAAACTCAGATCTCCCTCAGGAAAAAAAAAAAAAAAAAAAAAAGAAGGCTAAAATTTTGTTTGGAATGAAACCAGAAAAAGAATCCAATGATAGTAATATTTTGCTTTGCTCCTAAAGGCCAATTGTAAGGTTTCAGGTGTACACCTCAGGTATTTTATTTAGGGCTTCCTGTTGCACACCTGGTAGGATACTTGCCATCCTGTGCTGGGTTAATCACATGACCTATGCCTCCAGTCTTATCAGTATTGCTGCTTGCGATTAATTTTCCTTCTTCTAGAGAACCACTTCTCTAAAACAGCCCCAATGAGCGCACCAATAAATGCAAACTCAATTAACAAAAACAGTATAGCTTCTAAAGGTTAAATTACAATATTAAGGAAGCAGATAATATTGGATAGGGGTTTCTTCTAGGCTAAAACCCATGGTTACTTAAATTTCATCAACAACATTACAAAATTTTCATTAAATAGCACACATAAATTTTTAAATTAATTTTAAAACAAACATTGAGAAAATACATTATTACATGTGAATAACATGATGCAAAGACAGATAATCTCAGATAAATCATAAAAAACATCTATTATTTATACTTTCCTAGAGAAATCTTATAGCCTAATAGAATTTATTTCTGATAATAACACCTACAGAAAAATTTTCTTCAGAAAATAGAATTTTAGTCTTCTGATCAAGATGGTAACCTCCTAACCATGCTTCAGCTCCCAAGGTAGTATTCAGGCAAGATCTGTGGGGCTCCAGTTTGAGTAGTCTTGGCATACATCCAGTAGGCAAGCATGAGAGGCACAGTTGTGAATTTGCTGATTCCCATGCTCAGAAGTAGCCTGCTAGGCCCTCAGGTCCCCACAGTCACTTGCACCAGCAGCAGAGCTCCTGTCTCCCTGACCAGGTTCTCTGCTGAGCTACCTGAGGAGGGCCCCCGCAGAATGGGGACAGAGAGGAGGGTCAGGATGGCAACAACACATGATGAATCCACACTAAGTATATCCACAATAAATATAAAGAAAAGAAAATAGAATTTTGGAGCCAACCCCATGGTAGTGTGCACCTATAATCCCAAAAATTGGGAGGCTGAGGTAGACAGATTGCCATGAACTGCATGCAGTTCAGCCTGGGGATACAAAGGAAGTTTCTTGTCAGTCTGAACTATAGTGCGTCTCTTTCTCTCAAAAATGAAGAAATGGGGCTGAAGGGATTGCTTAGTGGTTAAGGTGCTTGCCTGAAATGTCTACTGACCTGGATTTGATTGCCCAGTACCTGCATAAAGCCAAATGTACAATGTAGCACATGCATCTGAAGTTTGCAGTGACTGGAAGTCCTGGTGCACCCACCTCTGTTTCTGTCTTTCTTTTCTCTTATTTTGGTCTATACTTGAAAATAAATAAATAAAGCATGAAACAATGAATATATAAATAGGTAGATAATTAAGAAAAAAATTACTAGTTTTATAAAATTAAAGTATCTTTAATATAAACAGAATTTACCCAATGTACAAAGAATATTAGCTAGTCCACTATTCACGGGTCAATTGCAATTAGGCATGTTTAAAATATAACATTTCAGGGCTGGAGTAATGCTCATTGGCTAAAGGCACTTGTTGCAAACGATGATGGCCTGGGTTTGATTCCTTAGTACTCATGTAAATTCAGATGCACAAAGTGGCACATGCTTCTGGAATTTGTTTGCAGTGGCAGGATGCCTTGTCGAGTCCATACTGTCTCTCTTTCTCTGTCTTCCTCTTTTTCTCTTTCAAATAAATAAATAAATAAATAAAAATGTTTAAAGCTAAATTTTACATTAATATATATGTATATATGTATATATATATATATATATATATATATATATATATATATATATATATATAATTTAATTTTTCTCTTCATAAAATTGCATCTGCCTCCTAGAGTTAACATTAAAGAATGGATTGAAACAATAAAATGTCTTGGAATGGAATTGCAATTTAATCAGAGCTGGGACAAGATGAAGTCATTTTGCATCATCCATTCAAAATGCCTTAGGTGATCATCACTTTATTACTTTATTATACAAATTGAGCATCACCAATATCACATTTACCTGCCAGTATCCAAATATATAGTTTTACAAATTGAGGTAGGGGAAATGTTTTAGAATAGATGAGTAGAATATGCTCTTCCCCCTCCAGTTGTCTGCAGTGAAGAACTTAATAGAAACTAACAGCTGTAAGGACAGTAGGAAACATCATTACAACCTCAGGGATTCTCTTACCTGAAGACACAAAGAGGAAACCCAAAACAGAATTTACTGTTAAGAAGAAGTTACAACAATATTATCTCTGCATGCTGACTCTAATCCTCTGTAATCTTCAGAGACAAATAGGGGCAGTAATGACCTTTCTTTAAATACAGTAAGCTTTTTTCTCTCAACAGCTTAAAAATAGGGTTAGCACTCACTATCATTTAACCAGATCCTATTTCAATTCTTTAACTTCTCAAGGAATGGATGCTTAATCTTGCTACATTTTGGACAGCAAAAAGTAAATTTAGGATGTCCCTCTGTTTACCAAGGCAGGAAAGTAAAGTAGTGAAAATCCTGGTATTTTATTTTTAGGAAGTGAAGAATATACACTGAATCCAAGCTCTGGCTACAAGGACAACATTGCCTTCCTTTCTATCCACTTCTTACTGAAGTGTCATTATTTTCATTGGGAGTCTTTAGCTAGTTCCTATATAACAGCACTATGTAACTCTGAACTTCATGTTCACTGTTTCATTTGAGCTTTTGTATCAGTAGTTTCCTAAGCAGAGAGTGAAATGGGGGTGTCAAGCACAGAGCCAATATAAGAAATAAAACATATAAAACTTTGAGGGATATCCCCTTATTGATACACAAGTAATATTATCATTAATATTTTATTAATATTTATTTTGTTTTTATTTGGTAGAAAAATGTGTAGAATTTTATAAAATTATATAATTTTACTTAATATGTCATTGCTGACTTACAGAAGACTATACACTACTTTGTTGACATTTCAAATCTTGGTAATTACAAATCCTGCCAAAGTCAAACAGGTACTGAAAGTGACAAGGCTTAAGGGGCATACATTCCTTAAAAACAAATGTTAAGTGCTGGATGACTTTCTTTCATTTCTTTAAGTATTGTTCTGTCTACCAGGTAGCTTATGTTACTTGGAGACTAAAAGGAAACCAATGATTGGAATGGCATTGTGTACAGAAATGAAGTTTGTAGATTTACATATGCTTCCTTTATATTTTTATTTTTGTTTTATCATTATTTATTAGAGAAACAGAGAGAGAGAGAGAGAGAGAGAGAGAAAAAGAGTTGGAGGGAGAGAGAGAGAGATTGAGAGAGAGAGAATGGGTATGCCAGGGCTGTTAGCCACTACAAAGGAACTCTAGATGTATGCACCACCATGTTCATCTGGCTTATGTGGGTTCAAGGGAATCAAATGGGGGTTGTTAGGCTTCCCAGGCAAGTGATTTAATTGCTAACCCATCTCTCCATCCCTGTTTGATCTTTGTAAATCTGTGTGTTATTTATTAACTTTGTATGTAGCCCAACATATCACTACTATGAGTGACTTCTTGAATTTTACAAAATAATGAAATCTTGAAAGTAGACTTGCTATAGACCACCTTAAAATAATCTTGCTTCTTCACAGATTGCACTTATGAAGAACATACAGGTGATCATAATCAACCAAGAACCTCTTGAATCAGATTAATAATGAATAATTTGGTCCAGATCCATCAACATTCATAGGTAAAGAAATATATATAGCTTGAATAAAAATAGTAAATCCTATGGAGGGTGTGATATGCCCAACTACATTCTCCATATTCAAAGGAAAATAAGGTAAACTTAAGCCATCCTAATAGTTAATCACATATTTGTTTACTAATTTTCTGTAAAATATCTCTTGGACTTATTCAATATAATACTATTAAAATCATGAAACAAGTCTGAAAGGGTACATCTTTGGTTAGGTTAACTACAAATGAAAGGTGAACCATCCAATGTGACTCCTTCCTTTAGTGGATAAATAAAATCATGCCAACTTTTGATCTAAGAGATATTGAATTTGCCTAATAACTCTAAAGCCTAGAATGTTATATATTATCTATGGATGTCCACATAAACTATAATTTAAGTATTACAACTAAAGAAGGAAATTTATTTCCTACTTTTTTCATTGCCAAGATCACACAGATGTTGTTGAAACACAAAAGTAAGCCACATTGGATCAGGTGCGATAAATCTCACCCTTTCTTGTTTATTTCTATCATCAGCTTTATTGGCATTTGGAAACTATTTATAACCTCATATTCTTCTTTTGAAGATCAATGATTATTCAAAGAGTTGTAATTTTTACTATTTGTAAACATGGCCAGAAAGTCTGTGGACTTTAACAGCTAGCAAACATTACCTTTTTGTGTGGTATAAATAGAGAAACAGAATAAAGTACAGATTGGATAGCTCTGAATGGCAGATGTTTCTTTTTTAAGAATTCTGGTAAAATTATTTGGACAGGCTAGTATTTATATAACTAACATCTGTGTTTTACAAAGTTAAAAATTAAGCCATGCTGTAATTTCTCCTAATAGTTTAGGAACTAGATAAATGCATTAAATTGACATTAAATAGAACTAATTTATGTATTAGTGTTTTTTTTTTTTTTAAAAGATTGGGCAGTTTTTGACCAGGTGTTCCTGTATCCTAATTTTACTGATGTCTTGAGCTTATGAAAAAATTACTTGACATTATAAAGTTATTCCAATTTGAAAGTTCTCTAATACAAATAGGTCATATGGGTATTAAATTTACATTTAGGTTTTTAAGAAATTGCAGCAAGCTTAGAAGGGATTTCAATGAAATTACTCCCCATCTCAGTTGAAAAGGGATTCAGCAAATAATGCATAGGTTCAGAGCAAGTTCAAACCTTAAAATTCTTAACAATCACTTTTTAAAGAATATTTTATATTTATTTATTTGTCAGAGAAAGAGGGAGAGAGAGAGAGAGAGAGAGAGAGGGAGAGAGAATGGGTGTGCCAGGGCTTCCAGCCTCTGCAAATGAACTCCAGACGCTGTGTCCCACTCCCTTGCACATCTGGCTAATGTGGGTCCTGGGGAATCGAACCTGGGTCCTTTGGCTTTGCAGGCAAATGCCTTAATCACTAAGCCATCCCTTCAGCCCAACACTCACTCTTTTTAACAATCACTATTTTCCTTTCCATTAGGTTGCTACTATCAGGAACTATGGATTATATAGAACTCATATTACTAATACCCACCATAACACAAAATACATATACAAAATTTTGTTTTATCTTCTCAAATCTCACAGGTCAACTTTGACCACCCAGTTTTGTGACACCTTCTGATTTGTCAGAGAGATAAAATAAGGTTGAGCTTTACTTGCATTAAAATAAAAATGTATAGTTGGAGAATAAAAGTAATAGATCACCTTTTTTTTTTTTTGCTTGTTTATATCTCTCCATTAAAATGACCATAAGGCAATTCTCACAGGTGCTTCTATGAAGTCAGTCTCCTCTTTCCTATACTTGAAGTTTAAAGAGTGTTTATTACCAACTTTATAGAATTCAAATATTTTGTCACATTAAGTACTCAGATTTATTCATCTTATAGTTTAGATAAAATGTAAGATTAAAGATTATACTTATACATGGGCTGGAGGGATGGCTTAGCAGTTAAGCGCTCGCCTGTGAAGCCTAAGGACCCCGGTTCAAGGCTCGGTTCCCCAGGTCCCACGTTAGCCAGATGCACAAGGGGGCGCACGTGTCTGGAGTTCGTTTGCAGTGACTGGAAGCCCTGGCGTGCCCATTCTCTCTCTCTCCCTCTATCTGTCTTTCTCTCTGTGTCTGTCACTCTCAAATAAATAAATAAATAATTTAAAAAATATTTAAAAAGATTATACTTATACATAAGATGTGAGATTAACATTTTGTTACTTATATCTTTATCCAGTACAATGGAAGCCTATTGTCTTATTTTTTTGGTTGTTGTTTTTTTGAGGTAGGGTCTCACTCTAGCCCAGGCTGACCTGGAATTCACTGTGTAGTCTCAAGGTGGCCTTAAACTCATGGTAATTTCTCCTGCCTCTGCCTCCCAAGTGTTGGGATTAAAGATGTATGCCACCCAGCCTGATTTTGATTTTTGATAGATATTTTTTCTGTATTTGAAAATTCAAATATTGTGCTAAGAACATAATATTTTCAAATCCTAAGGTATGTATGGTAGAAAATAATAGTACTTGGTAATATCTAAAATATTTAATAAAGTAGTGCATCCTTTCAAATAGAATATATTCAGAATTTTCACCAAATTTTAACATATGTCTCTGTAAATCATTCTTATGAAGTAATTTTGAAATGTGTGCATGCATAAGCATGCAAGTACATAGATATTTCAATGCAGTGTTTTATGACTAGCTTGGCATCTCATAGTAAGTGTGTACATATGTTCTTAGAACAAAAATCCTCTTTTTTTTTTTTCTATGTTCCAAGAGAGCTACTTACAATTCATTTACTTCTTTTTTGTCTTCTGACCTTTCAAGGAACACCTTGCAAATATATCTAGGCTGTATTTCATTAGTTTAAAAATATTTTAGTATGTTTTGACAAATTTTGCTCATATCTTCCTGTTTTTATTTCAGATGGATGCAATTCAACTCAAGGTAAGAATAATAAAGTGTAAATCAGCATTGCAAAGACATATAAATCATGGATTTAGCAGCTAATTCAGACCACAATATTGTGCACAGTACAAAACAATCTATTGCAGATGACTAATTTCAACTCCAACTGCCAAAGTGACAAAAAAAAAATGAGCTATTGAAGTCAGTTGTCCTCACAAATGCATGCTCCATTTTACTGACAAATAGTTACAACTAAACAATGAGCAATATAAGCAAGATTGAAACCTTCACCACAACTTAATGGGTGTCATCCAAGGGCATAATGATGCCCTCTCTCTTTTAGTATGTCTCCCTACTTCTTCCTTAGCTAAGTTTTTTGTCTTCTTCTTTTTATTTTATGAAGTAAAAATGAACTTGGAAACCATAGTTCTCCTTATCCTTCATATCCTGTTCCTATATTACAGCATTTCTGAATTTTCTATCTCACAGTTGGAAAGTTATCAGATATTTTCCAGTTCTTGGACCACCTGCCATTGCTCTCAGCTTCTGTTTACAGACAAACAGTTTATCTAAAATTTCATTTTTTTAATCTGGTAAATGAAAACTAATTTGCAATGTGGTTCCATGGAAAAATTAGGTGTAAAATTACACAACCACATCTAAAATGGCTAAACAACATTCAAAATATATACTTACAATTTAATGATGGTTGTAAGCACATAAAATGAAGTAGTATAAAAAGGATAATTATAAATACAGAAACATCTGCTACAGGGTAAAATGTGATACAAAAGTTCTTAAACACTCTACAAAGTCTATAAAATCCATGCATTCAGCATGGTTTTATGCATAAGTACAACACAATATTCCAGCCTCCAGTTGTCTGGGCTGTATATGGGCCACTATTACCATATATCAAAGGCCACTGAATAACAATGAAATTCACTGTTTCATTTTCATGAAGGTTAGCTTGAAATAATTTCTTCAAACGAGGCTTTACTCTGACAACAACACATGCACTTGCTATGTGTATTTTATGTACTTATGTCATCTAAAATATGCTGCTTTCCTTATACTAGCCTCTCTTTTCCTTTTCTTTTAGACACTTTCTCTTACTGTTTGCTGAATAGGTATTCTCCATCCATTTATTACAAATGTGGGACCAAAAGTCATCATGTATAGCAACCTTTGTCAGTGGAGGAAGAATCTCTTCCATATTGCCATAAACATTATTATCTTTAGAAATTACTGGTATGAATGAAGTGTATAGAGAATTTAAGTAATCTGAAAGTGCTTTTGACATTAAAATTCAATATTTGTCCTGGCATCAGCAGTCTTTGACAATCTAATACAAATGTTTTCTTACTCCCCTGTAAATTACTCCAACTCAAGAGTTAATACTGCACAGCCATCATGGGTCCTTGTTTGCTGTTCCACCTACTGTCTGCCTCTGCTGTCTGCCTAGCACCAAATGTATTTGTTTTATTTTTTAATTTTTTTGTTTTTATTATTTATTTATTTAAGAACAACACAGAGAGAGAGAGAGAAAGAGGCAAATAGAGAGAGAGGGAGAATGGGTGTGCCGGGATCTTTAGCCGCTGCATACAAACTTGAGATGCGTGTGCCCCCTTGTGCATCTGGCTATTGTGGGTCCTGGGGAATTAAGCCTAGAACCCGGGTCCTTAGGCTTCACAGGCGAGTGCTTAACTGATAAGCCACCTCTCCAGACCCATATTTGTTTTATTTGAAACCAAAAACAAAAACAAAAAATGCTCTCTCTGGGGCTGGGAAGAAGGCAGGGTAGATAAAACACTTGCAATGCATGATGGAGGATGAGAGGTCAGATCTCCAGTGCTTACAAAAATGCTGGCTGGTCATGTTGGTCTTCCTTTAATTCTAGCACTTAAGTAGCAAAGACTAGGGGTCCCCTGGGCAAGCTGTCCAACTAGGCTAAGTGAATCAGCTCTCTTTTCAGTGAGAGAGAACTTACCTCAGTGACTAGGATGAAGAGCAATTGAAGAAGATAGCCAACATTCATCTCTGGTCTCTATATGTGCACACACCTATGTGCACGCACCCACACACTTACAACTATGTTTGTGCACAAACAGACACATAAACATATATATATATATATACATATACAAAAAAAACCTTCAAAAAGTCACTCTGATGTTTACTGTGTATCTTCTGTTTCTTAAGTCATTTTACATCTGCTTCTCAATTTACTGTGGTGTTACTTCCTAATCAAATCATCAAAAATTGATTATACTATGTCAACATGCACTTAATACACCTAGCCTATAACATCATGGCTTACCAACACCAAATATGGTCAAGAACAGCTGTTTATCCTTGTGATTGTATGGCTAAGTGGGAGCTGTAGCTTGTAATCTCTACCTCACACAGGGAGGGAGGGAGAGAGCATCATGCCACATGAAACTGCATAGTACAAAGACCAGAACTCAAAGTGCAGCATCTTCTGAACTTACATAGCTTTCATGTCCTCACAAAGTTAAAAAAAGGCATCAATTGCCCAGTTATTAATTGGGCCTAAACATGTTACAGATTATCTCTTGTATTTAGTTAATTATTGATGTAGATGATTTGATCTGTGATGACATATATTTCATGACAGATATGCATAGCACTATACATATTTCAGTTTAAAATTTACTACTGGGATTAAAGAAATAGATACCTCATTCGATAAGGTACTTTCTGCTTAAGCTGGAATAAGTGAGTTCAATCCTCAGAATCCTCTAAGACCCAATATAAAAAGTAATAAGGCTTCGAGGGGTTCATAATGCCAACATGCTGATGATAATGGTGAAATGAGAGTCAGAGACAGGAGAATTACCTTAAAGCTTGTGGAAGGCACAGCAAAGAAAAGCAGACTGAGAATCCTGAGTAAGGACCCTCAGCCTCAAATGAGTTGGACAGACAAGACCAACACACAAGTTATACTCTATCTCCACATGTGTACCATAACTCATGTGCGCCCATACTCAGGCACATGAACACACACACACACACACACACACACACACACACACACACACACACATCAAAATATGGTAAAACTTACCATTGCCCTTCACTGAGCAGGTACGGTAACCCAATTGTTAAGAAAACTTCCTTAAACAAGATTTCTGCTTTAAATAAATGGTTTTTCTTGGGAAGATGCTTGATATTTCTTTCCCTGATCTTTATCCTGTTCCCTAACACATGACCACTAACAATGTTAAGTGATAGGAATAAATTCAGAGAAATACCACGAGCATTCTTCCTGAGGTAGAATAGCTTGTTATACACAATCATAATATTAGCATTGAAAGTATATTCATGACAAATCTACTCTAAGCACAAATGGACAAAAACTGAAACTCTATATTATCACATGTGAAGGTCAGAAGCTAATGTAGGACCTCACTCTCCTGCTTCAGCAGTCTCCTTAACTAGAATCCTTTCTATTAGCATTCAGTAATACACACAGAATACTTTGTTAAGGATCTTGCCTTCAATACTGCAGTTATTCACTGAAGACATCTGCTTTTTCTGCAAATATTTTCTATACACAGTTGGTTAACTCTGCAGATATAGAGCCCATAGACAGAGATGCAGACTGTTCACAAGGAGACAAATGAAGACATGATGCTAGTGCAGCAGAGTACAAAATACAAAGAAATAAGTTATATCAGGAATGTATTCCCCCCATGGAGTGGGCCTCCAGTCCAGTTGGAGGGCAGTTGATTTCTACCATGATAGACGTGCCATTGTTGCACCCGTTGGCTCACTTGGCCTGGCTGACCAATTATAAGGCTTGCAGTGTCCATTGTTGAGTATCTTCACTGGTAGTATCTCTTTCTCCCATTGAACTACATGTAGAATGGCTTCTTCCAGCTGTCTGTCAGCTGGTCTACAATGAGGAGATTATCAGCTCAGTTCCAGCTGGATTTCTCAGTAGCCTTGCAGCCCAAGTATGTGGAGTCTTCAGCAATAGGGTCTTACCATCTATTCCTGGTGGGAAACCAAGGGCTTCAGCAATGGCCTATAATGTTTTGAGGGAATCAGGGACCTCCCTGGCCAACAACTCACTGGAGGTATACCATTCCTGAAAAATTTCTAACAATGATCTATGGCTCCTGAGTGTTCCATTGTCCGAAACTGGAGGATTCCATATGATTTATTTGCATCCTCTTAGATTTTGATTAGTCAGTCCTCCCTCCACCTTTCCTTTACTCAATCTCTTCCCCTGACCTCGCTTTGAGCTAGAGGATTTTTTTTTTAAACAAACACATAGATACATACATAAGTCAAAAGCAATCACTTCTTACATGTTGCATAGATAACTGCATGATGGTCTCCTGAGATCCTGTGTGCTGATTTAAATGCTGGTTAAATCCTGAGAAAATTATTTTTACTATTTGTATACATAGTTCCACATGGACAAACTAAAAGACTATAATACATCAAAAGACTATAATAATGCCTGTAGTGCACTGACTGGCACATAGCTAATCTTAAAATCTTAACTATATTTATTGTACACTACATTCCTCTAATGCAGCCTGACAAAAGGGTTGAGGTACTTGTTAATGCAAAAAAAAAAAAAAAAAAAGAAACAAACAAAATCCAATCACACATGGATTACTTTCATGTTGTTTGTCTTTCAATTTTTTCAAAGTCATTTAAGAAAATACAGCTCTTAATTTTCAGAGTCTGAGAAACCTTCAGATATATGTTATAGTTAATGGTAAGGTTGACAAGTTTTAGGCCTTTCTATAAATTAACTTTTAATGAGTCAAAACAGTATATTTAGAAGTAATGTCCTAATTTCTAAAAGAAAACACATGTACATAAAAAGATCTTACACCAAATTAACACCAAACTTATCATCAAATAATGGTGGATGTGTGTTTATTTTATTTTGGTGATACTAATTTTCCTTCACCTGAATACAATACATTTTTAAAAACATTTTTCAAGGTAGGGTCTCACTCTATCCCAGGCTGACCAGGAACTCACTATGTAGTTTCAGGGTGGCTTCAAACTCATGGTGATCCTCCTACCTCTGCCTCCTGAGTGCTGGGATTAAAGGCATGCACCAGTATGCCTGGCTAAAACATTCTTCCATTGCATTCTTCAACATGCAATTATAAAGCTTAATAACTATATCAGCTATTTAGAAGGATGTCACTTTTCACATATTTGTCTTTCATCATTCATTGACTTTTTTTTTCATAAAGGACCAAAGTTTCTACATTGTTTAAAAATATATATACACCATAAAAATAGTCTAAGTAGTTTCTGCACTTGGAGTGATAACAGAAGGAGAAGCAAGTTTGTTAAAATATCTGCCAAGTGTGTATGAACACACACAAACACATACATGGAGAATCACATTTTATTTTTTCCAAATTTATGCTTCCCAGTGCATATACACTTCTGTAATCCTAATAAAGGCCAAGAGACATTTGCTCACTTTTGTTCACACTTTTAAAAAGTTTAAATCAGTATATTTCATGTTGAAAATAAAATTATATAAATAAAATGTTAGTAAGATGAATATAAATAGTTGACAAATATTAATGCATTTGATATTATTAATTGCATTATGTATTTTGTAATAACTTCTAGTTACCAAAGGAAAAAAATCTCAAGCTCCATAATTTATTGGTTATTTTTACATATCTTTGAACAAATAATCACAGAAGCAAGTTGAGGAGAGGTAGTTATTAGGCTCATGATTCAGAACACACAGTGCATCAATGTGAGGAAAGCCTGGGGCTGGCTGGGGCAAAATTGATCCATGGAGGTAGGAACTACAGACAGACATGCTATGTCTCTGCATATCAGGAAGCAGAGCACAGGCTCATCAATATACTGGCATGGAATCCACATGGTCGGACCTATTTAGACTGCATGCCAGTTCTTTGCCAGAAAAGGCTCACTGTCTTTTAGTGAAAGCTGAGTATGCATTCATTTTTAATAAAGCTAAGTATTGTAAGAAGGGCCCAGATTCTGGACTAAAAGAAAGGTCAGGGACATTATTTGCTTGATATTTTTGTCCCCTGGACCTCCCACAATACCACCTCTTTATTTAATGTGTTGCTCTTACATTTCAAATGGCTGACAAAGCCCTAACAAAGCAGGAAAATGATGGCTTCTGTTAAGAGGTGACTGTGAACTCTGCTGTGAGAAGTAAATGCAGGTATTAGGAGGGAACAGGCTCAGAAAAAAAGGGTACCTGAAAAACAAACACAAAGATTGATGGACAAAATTTGATCCATCTATGTAGTAGACAGTGGGCAGCTGGATATGGGGGCATGGCAGAGACAGTGTCGGGGAAGCTCAGGAAAGGAGAGTATTCATGCCAGGGGGAGGTCTTCACTTGTAGAACCATCAAGGACAGACAGCCATGCTGCACCAATCTTTAGAAAGAAAGAATGGCTCCATTTCTGTGAAGGTCTCCAAAAATTGAAGATAATCCCAACTCTGTGCCATCTGTGCACCCTTGTAATGTGCTGCCTACACGTGATCTTGGGACATTTGAATCCAGACTAACGTGAACTGAACATAGAGAGTTGGAGGAGGAGATACATTTACATTAAGCAATCTGCAAGGCTGACTAATTAAGATTGCATATTGTGGAGAGTTGCAATGCTGCAGGTTGAGAGCCTTAGTCCCCTGAAATAGTCTCTTATTGTCCAACCCTGTGTGTGACTTAACATCCTGTGGTAATTATGTAAATCTTTTCAGAATCTATAAATGGACCTCTGTTATCCACCAACCCAAAGGCTAAGAATGTCATCAAATAGCATCTGAGTTCTAGAGTCGATTTATTATTCTACTTTAACATGTCTACTTCATGTTCTCACCAGTGTGTTTTTAAAACACATTGATTTACAACTTTGTTTTGTTACTATAATTTATGAAACTGTTACCATGACAACATAAGGTATTTGGGGTAACCTGAATCTGTGTTCTTGGGTCATGGTCACTCATATTTGGTCCAGAATAAATTTTCTCTTATTCTCTTTCAAGTGAGAGCTATGTTTTGTGTTGACATTGGAAAATTAAAATGGACTACTGAAAAAGAATGATTTTACTACTTAAAGGGACCTTCAATCTCTATAGTTTTAAATGTATGTGAAGAAAGCTGACAAGATGCGAAAATTCATGTAGTTTGTGAATGCCCAGGTACTAGCCAAACAGCCATAAAGTGAAATAAAATGTGATTGAAGAAAAATAAATAATAAATAAAGAGTCTTGTGTTTGAGATGCAAAAGTCTTTCTTTTATGAATACTGATATCAAATATTATCATCTAGTAGGCTAGATATCAGAACTCTCAAGAATTTCAAAATTCAAGAAATGTAGATTGATACAGAGCCAGAAAAAAATTAAATTAAAGTAAAAATATGTATTTGTCAGTGACAGCAGTATTCACAGTAAGTTGCCCTCAAGAAGAGCAGAAAGTCCAGAGAAACTTGCGGAGGGAAGTAATGATTAAGTACAGTTTTAGAAGATGAGTGGAAAGCTGAAAATAAGTGGACAGTTGTTTCTGTAGTGGGATGCACAGACAGAACATAAAGGCAAAGAAAGAACCAGATAGAGAACCCAACATAATTGGAAAAAAAACTGCAAAAATTATCTGCACTGTAAAAATAAATTTTAAAATAATCATTCTTCACCAATTTTAGATTTAAGATGGCAGATGAAAAGAATGGGAAAAGGTAGACTAGGCAATTCTGTTCAGTTCCATGTTGTTGGTAGATGAAGAGACATGGGAAAATGCAAGGTAGGCCATTCCAGTTGGTTCTATATTGCTGTGCTCTGCAAGAACATGTAAACCCAGGGAGGTTATTTCCTTTTCTATGAATAATTTAAAAAAATTTTTGGTTTATTTTTATTTATTTGAGTGTGACAGACAGAGAAGGAAGCAGAGAGAGAGAGAATGGATGCTCCAGGGCTTCCAGCAACTGCAGATGAATTCCAGATGCATGCACCCCCTTCCTTGTACATCTGGCTAATGTGGGTCCTGGGGAATCGAGCCTCGAACCAGGGTCCTTAGGCTTCACAGGCAAGTGCATAACCGCTAAGCCATCTTTCCAGCCCATTCTATGAAGAATTTGTGTGATTCAGTTTTAGGTAATAGTCATAAACACAATTAGGACCCAAAGATCATAAGAGAAAATATTGGCTTAATGTCAACCAGATGTTGCTTCAAACTTCCAGCAGCTGGAGGCCCTGTGCACCCATTTTTTTCTTGTTCTTTTGAAAATAAATTAAAAAAATTAAAAATAAATGAAGATACATTTACTTTATTTTACAGATTCCATAAATATGTTGAAATCCTTCCCTATCAACTTTCACCACATTAAATAATATAAGAATTCTTTTCTGAATTTTTTTTTGTTATTGTGATTTAAAAATATATTAGTTACACAAAGGATCTCAGTAATTAAAAAGAACATAAAAGGCTGGAGAGATGGCTTAGCAGTTAAGGCATTTTCTTGTGAAGCCTAAGGACCCAGGTTCAATTCCCCAGTACCCACATAAGCCAGAGGCACTAGGTGTCTCATGCATATGGAATTCATTTGCAGTTGTTGGAGGGCCTATTGTGCATATTCTCTATCTTCCCTGGCCCCGCCTCTTTCTCAAATAAATAACTAAGTAAACAAGAGTAAAATAATTTTTAAAAATAACATAGCCTTCAGTGGCTTATGGTTATAATACTAGAACTAAGGAAGCTGGTTCAGATTAATTACTATGTGTTCAAGTCCAGCCTGAGCTACAGAATTAGATCCTGCATCAAAGTTCTAAAAAAAAGATTTGCATAATTTTCAAAAATATTCTATTTTTTAAAATTTATGTTTCATCATGTAGTTAAACATCATTTTATAGTGAATCAGTGAGCTCAAATATTGAGTCCTTGAATTTAATACCATAATAACAAGGCCAGTGACTTAAACTATCATATTTACAGGAGAAATGAATTAATACATGTCCTAAGAAACATGAGTAACCGGGCTGGAGACATGGCTTAGCGGTTAAGTGCTTGCCTGTGAAGCCTAAGGACCCCGGTTCGAGGCTCGGTTCCCCAGATCCCACGTTAGCCAGATACACAAGCGGGCGCACGCATCTGGAGTTCGTTTGCAGAGGCCGGAAGCCCTGGCGCGCCCATTCTCTCTCTCCCCTCTATCTGTATTTCTCTCTGTGTCTGTTGCTCTCAAATAAATAAATAAAAATTTAAAAAAAAAAAAAAAGAAACGAGTAACCTCATGAGCCTGAAAAGTTAAAAGGTCTATTTTTTTTTTACTCAAATTTAATCAGCTTAGGTTAGATTTAGATTATCATTTATATTTCACATTTTCAAGAGTGGAAAAGTGTTTGTCTACTGACAAGTTCCAAAGGAAGAAACATAAAGTCCATATTTTAATTTTTTTACTTATGTATTTGCATATATATGTGCATGTATACCAGGGTCTTTTGCCACTGCAAACAAATTCCTATTTGGCTTTACATAAGTGACTGATGAGTTGACCTTGGACCATCAAGCTTATAAGTAAGCACCTTTAACCACTGAGCAATCTCTTTAGCCTCCACAAAGTCCATATTCAACATAAAATATTGCCTTATTTCCGAGAATGAGTTAAGATATTAATGTGTATGGGTTTTTCATCTGGCATTTTCTTTTCTTCATTCTATCTCTTTACCTTTAAGAGCAAACCAAACATGTTATTTTAAAATAATTGAAAATAACAATAATTTAAAAATAATCTTTATTGGTAGGATTGTATTCCTTTTTTGCCTATGTCATAACCAGACTTATCTTACAGTTCCATTATTTATAGCCCTTGCATAGAAACAAAAAAAGAATGTTGTGCAAATGGCATATTATAAAATTAAATGGAAACATATTGTGTTGCTTTGGATCATGGTCAAGTCTAGAGGCAAAATAGAAAGAACAGATGCAATATAAATGCAGAGTTATTATGTGTGTCATGCTGGATTCCAGTCTCACAAAATTAGCACAATATGTTCCACCTGAGGAAATGCTGAGATAGAGGGACAGTGACAGGAAAGAGAGGGGGGATGAGAGAAAGAGAGAGAGTGTGTGTGAGAGAGAATATTGTGCCAGTAACATAAACAAGTGAAAAGGCAGGAGAATTTTAATTTTGATCAGTAATAAGTTGTGCAAAGAAATTGTACACTAATAACAACTTTTAGTAAAATTTCAAAGAATTTCTTCTGCATTAATATGGGCCTCCAAACTGTTTTATTTTTAATTTTCACAAGATTTATAACATTTCTCCTAATGCAGTGATTTTACAAGTTTGAACAGGCCTAAATTCTTCCTTGAAACCACATAGGTGTCTTGTGATTATGTTACAGGTTTGAGAACAACATAAGGAAACAAATATGTCTGTGGCTGATATACAAATTCATATGTGTAAGTTATTGAATTGAATAAATAGCTCAATGTTAATGCTAATTCTATGTTAATTAATTGCCTGTGTGATACATCACATAGTCCAGCAATTGCCAGATTTCTTTTTGATTTGTACTCTAAATGGCATTTTCTCTACAGTGATGATTTAGTTTTGCATAAAAAAATCATCCGAAAGCAGCAGCACAAAGACATATGTTTACCATGTCTTTCTATGGTGACAGGACTAGGGGTGCATACTCTTCTGCAATTTATACTTTGTATCATGTCAAATATTGTACTAAAACTTCCTCTTTTCTTCCAAAATAATTGACAAAGACAAAACCTTTCACTAGCAGAAATAATTTTAAAATGAATGTACTAAGACTATATAGCAGACATATTCTTACAACTTGGGGAGTTAATGGATTCATGTCATCCTTATCCTCAATCTTCCTATCATTCCTCAGAGGGAGTTGCAGGGTGGGTGTGTCATTCTATTTCCTGCATCATCTATGATAT
Organism: Jaculus jaculus; assembly: GCF_020740685.1. NCBI lineage: Eukaryota > Metazoa > Chordata > Mammalia > Rodentia > Dipodidae > Jaculus > Jaculus jaculus. Next base: position 454,628 of record NC_059119.1, read on the forward strand.
AATGTCCATGGACCAATATTGTGCAGGAGTTGTTCAAGTAAGAACAGTTGTGCTGAGGTCATTAATGTAACAGCCACCTATATCTGGAAGGTAGTGTTCTAAAGCACTCCTCCCCGTCTTCTCACACATTCTTTTCATCTTCTCTTCCTCAATGTGTGCTGAGCCTTACAGAGGGTGATATAGATAGATGTCTCTTTTGGCACTGGGCACTCCACAGTCACTTATTCTCAGCACTTTAACAAGTTTTGAGTCTCTCCAGTAGTCACTACCAACTACTTCTCAAAAAGAAGCTTCTCACCAAAAGTGAGAGCACTATTTTGGGCATAAACAAGCATTTAGAATGTAATTTTATGAGTAAAATATATTGATGTAGCCAAACAACTGTAATAACTTTTCACACAGGAACTATGGCCATCCCAGCCATAGTTTTACTTGAATTTCAGCATCAGACATAAATTCCCTCCCATCGAATGGGCTTCAACTGCAAATGGAGAGCAGTTGGTTACCCTATAACAGTTATGTCACTACTGCATCACCATCTTGACTTGGTGATCCATTGTGTAGCTTCAAGGTCTGCCCCTACATAAAACTGTGGATGACTTTTCTTCCATAGCAGACTACATTTCAACTTCCAGCAATGACAGAGAGCTAGTAGAGAGGTTTCCAGTTCAGTTCCAGCTTAGGTCCCCAGAGCTTCCTGGTGCTGATTTGGATGTCCCAACTCTCAATAAACTTGGTGTGGCAAGCTCAATCTGTGCCACTCTGCCCAGGGCCAAGGAGAAATGATACTGTTTGGTCTTCTACACCCTGGGTCTGAAATGCACTTATCTTACTTCTTTATGAGGAGAATATACAGGTCATGCTGCTATAAGTTTAAATTGGCCAAGATAATTCTGAAGAATTTTTTTGGGGCTGGAGAGATGGCTTAGCGGTTAAGCGCTTGCCTGTGAAGCCTAAGGACCCCGGTTCAAGGCTCGGTTCCCCAGGTCCCACGTTAGCCAGATGCACAAGGGGGCACACGTGTCTGGAGTTCGTTTGCAGCGGCTGGAAGCCCTGGCGTGCCCATTCTCTCTCTCTCTCCCTTTATCTGTCTTTCTCTCTATGTCTGTCACTCTCAAATAAATAAATTAATAAAAAAAAATAAATAAAATATTTAAAAAAAAAAGAATTTTTTTGGTCATTAGAAGCTATTATTTTTTATATCTTCTGTAATATTGGTTCTTTGAACTTCAAAATTGTGTTATTTTAAAGGAATTATAAAAAAGTAAGCATTATTATAAATATTTGGCTGTGTTAAGTATGTGATTTATAGTAAAAATACTACTTATATGTAAATACCTCAAACATTATTTGATCGAAATATTTAAAGTTTGCTGACAAATATAGCTATATATAAACATTACCATTATCATGATTTTGTTCATTATTGCACCAAAATGTTAGTCTATGATAATTGTTAAAATGTATTGGGGAAGATGGCGGCTTAGGTACCACACCAAAGCAGCCTAGGGGGGAAAAAGACTGACAAAACTCAGCAAAATACACACTTTTACTAAAAAGTGAGGTGTATAGGAAATCGAAATGGCAGTGGAGAAGTAGAAGAGATCCAGAGCCCGCACAGGCCAGCAAAAGCAGCTCTGGCAGGTCCGCGCACCAGAAAGCCACCAGGCTCTGCTCCAGCCACAGGGAAAGCCAGGTGAGGGGAGCTTCCACTCACACTGGAGCTCTCTGCAACTCAAGAAATGTGAGGGGAGAGTGGCAGTGAGCAATGGAGGAGCAGATCACAAGGTAAAAGAACATGTGGAACAGTGAGAGAACTAGGACAGCTGCGGCTCCCTCCCCTCCCCCACCACCTGTGCCCAGCTCTAGCAAACAGAGCAGTGGTCCCGGGACCCAGCCATGCCAACTTGAGCTGACAGTGGGACCCAACCAGGGGCAGAGTCCGGCAGCAACATCAGTGGCACAGGAACCAGCAGCAGTGGCCCCAGCAGTGGCAGATCCAGCAGCAGCAGCTGCTTCAAAGGCAGCAGTCACAGATCCAGCAGCAGCTTCAGGAGCAGCAGTGGCAGTTCCAGCAGCGGGGTTGCCTATCTGCAGGGCCACAGTTGCCAGGCTCCGTTTTCCCAGCAAGAAAAGCCAGTGCCCACCCCCACAAATCAGAACAGCAGCCCAATGACCCAGCCAGCAACTTGACTGAGACCAAAATCATTCAAAAATGTAACTGGGAGTGCACCAGGGAAGGTTCTTACTTGGTCACAAGCTGACTTGGATCCCTCAACAGAGCAGAAATCTTAACCTCTTTGTTGATAGAGGATCTGGTTGTTATAATAACTACTCTTGCATAAATACTTGGTGCTGTTTTTGATTGAATGTAATTAGTTAAATTTTAGAATCTACCTGTATTTTATTCCACTCAGCCTACTTGAATACTCCCATTGCAGGGAAACTCAACCCCTAGGAACACCTTTGTAGATACTCTGAGAGTCTTAAGAGCCACACCTAACACCTTAAGCTCCTACCCTGAAGATATATAACATCAAATCACTTGATACAGCTAAGAATACCCAGCTAGCTAGAAAATCCAAGCATTAACTTATTCCAAGATGCAAAAATATATATATTATAACACAAGAAACACTAAAAAGAAAGACAATATAAATCTACCTAAAAGTATTAGTGCATCAGTAATGACCTCCAGTGAGAATGAGTTAGAGGAAATGCCTGAGAAAGATTTCAAAAGAATGATTGTAAACATGTTCAAAGAAGTTAAAGAACAAATCAAAGGAATCAAAGAAGAAATCAAAGAGGAAATCAAATGAATCAAAGAGGAAATCAAAGAAGATGCAGGACACCAATTTAATGAAATAAAGAAGGCAATACAAGACATAAATAAGGAAATAGAAATAATAATGGAAAACCAGTCAGAATTACTAGTAATGAAGAACACAGTTAATGAAATAAAAAAACTCTGTAGGAAATCTCACCAGTAGAATGGGTGAAGGAGAGGACAGGATATCTAAGCTAGAAGACCAGGTGGCAGATCTAATACAGTCCAACAAAGATAAAGACAAACTTATAGAAAAGTATGAGTGGGAATTTCAAGATATTCTGGACACAATGAAAAGATCAAATATAAGAATTCAGGGCATAGTAGAAGGAGAAGAATCCCACTCCAAAGGCATAGTAGGCGTCTTCAACAAAATCATAGAAGAAAACTTCCCCCAAATTGTGAAAGAGGTGCCAATGCAGATTCAGGAAGCCTTTAGAACCCCAGCCAGACAAAACCTGGAAAGAACCTCTCCTCACCATATTATAATCAAACTTCCAAACACACACACCAAAGAAAAAATATTGAAAGTAGTTAGAGAGAAAAATCAAGTTACCTACAAAAGTAAACCCATCAGGATTACAGCAGATTATTCAACACAAACTTTTAAAGCCAGAAGGGCTTGGAGTGATATATTCCAAGTTCTGAAAGATAACAACTGTCAACCAAGGTTACTTTATCCTGCAAAGCTATCCATTCAAATAGACAGAGAAATAAGGACATTCTATGACAAAAGCAGTTTAAAGGAGTATTTGAAGACAAAACCAGCTCTACAGACAATACTTGATAGGATCCTCCATGCTGAAGAAAAGGAAAAGTACACATATAAAGAACCTAGAAAAAACAAGCAATTTTCAAATACTAGTTAACAGAAGAAAGCAAAGATAGAACCAGAACCACAAAAAAATATTGGCAAACATAAGTACACACCTTTCAATAATATCTCTTAATATCAACGGCCTCAATGCCTCAACCAAAAGACATAGGATTGCAGACTGGGTTAAAAAGCAGGATCCTACAATTTGTTGTTTCCAAGAAACTCATCTTTCTACAAAGGATAGACATTATCTTAGGGTGAAAGATTGGAAAATGGTGTTTCAAGCAAATGGACCTAGAAAACAAGCAGGGGTTGCTATCCTAGTATCTGACAAGGTAGACGTCAGTCCAACGTTAGTCAAGAAAGATAAGGAAGGTCACTTTATATTGACTAAGGACACACTCCAACAGGAGGACATTACAATCCTAAACATATATGCACCTAACATGGGGGCTCCCAAATTCATCAAACAAACACTATTAGAACTAAGGTCACAGATAACACCAAACACAGTGGTAGTGGGTGACTTTAACACCCCACTCTCATCAATTGACAGGTCATCCAGGAAAAAAATAAACAGAGAGACATCTGGACTAAATGAGGTCACAGAAGGAATGGACCTAAGAGATATATACAGGACATTTCATCCAAAGGCTGCAGAATATACATTCTTTTCAGCAGCACATGGAACATTCTCTAAAATAGACCATATATTAGGACACAAAGCAAATCTTAACAAATTCAGGAAAATTGAAATAATTCCTTGCATTCTATCTGACCACAATGGAATTAAACTAAAATCAGTAGCAAGAAAGGTGATAGAACATACACAAAATCATGGAAACTAAACAATACACTACTAAATGATGAATGGGTCAATGAAGAAATCAAGAAGGAAATCAAAAAATTTATAGAGTCAAATGATAATGAGAACACAACATACCAAAATCTCTGGGACACAATGAAGGCAGTTCTAAGAGGTAAATTTATAGCCTTAAGTGCCTATATTAATAAATTAGAAAGGTCGCAAGTAAACGACCTAATGCTTCACCTTAAAGCCTTGGAAAAAGAAGAACAAGGCATACCCAAAATCAGTAGGCAGGAAGAAATAATAAAGATTAGGGCAGAAATTAATGAAATAGATACAAAAAAATAAACCATCTAAAGAATTAATGAAACAAAGAGTTGGTTCTTTGGAAAGATAAACAAGATTGATAAACCCTGAGCAAATCTGACGAAAAGAAAGAGAGAAGAGACAAAAATTAATAAAATCAGAGATGAAAAAGGTAACATCACAACAGATTCCAGAGAAATGCAAAAAATCATAGGGACATATTATAAAAGCATATACTCCACAAGGTATGAAAACCTGAAAGAAATGATTTCCTTGATTTATATGACCTACCTAAATTAAATCAAAATGAGATTAATCACTTAAATAACTCCCAACTAAGAAAAGCCCAGGCCCTGTTGGTTTCGCTGCTGAATTTTACCATACTTTTAAGGAACAACTAACACCATTGCTTCTTAAGCTTTTCCAGGAAATAGAAAAAGAAGGAATTGTGCCAAACTCCTTCAATATGGCCAGCATCACCCTGATACCAAAACCAGGCAAAGATAGAACAAAAAAAGAAAATTACAGACCAATCTCCCTCATGAACATAGATGCAAAAATTCTCAATAAAATTTTGGCAAACAGAATACAAGAATATTTCAAAAAGATCATTCACCCTGACCAAGTAGGCTTTATCCCAGAGATGCAGGGATTGTTCAATATACACAAATCTATAAATGTAATACATTATATAAATGGGTTGAAGGACAAAAATCACATGATAATCTCATTAGACACAGAGAAAGCATTTGACAAAATCCAACATCCCTTCATGATAAAAGTCCTACAGAGACCGGGAATAGAAGGAATACATCTCAATATAATAAAAGCTATTTATGACAAGCTTACAGCCAACATATTACTAAATGTGGAAAAACTGGAAGTTTTCCACTAAAATCAGGAACAAGACAAGGGTGTCTACTGTCCCCACTTTTATTTAACATAGTTTTGGAAGTCTTAGCCATAGCAATAAGGCAAGAGACACACATAAAAGGGATACAAATTGGAAAGGAAGAGATCAAGTTATCATTATTTGCAGATGACATGATTCTATACATAAAGGACCCTAAAGACTCTACTAGCAAACTGTTAGAGCTGATCAAGGGGTTGGGGATTTAGCTCAGTGGATGAGCACTTGCCTAGCAGGCGCAAGGCCCTGGGTTCGGTCCTCAGCACTGGAAAAAAAAAAAAAAAAAGACATAATCACAAAAAGACCAAAAAAACAAAAAAATAAGGGAACTAGAGCTGATCAAAACCTACAGCCATGTAACAGGATACAAAATAAATACACAGAAATCAGTAGCCTTCATATATGCTAACAACAAACACATAGGGGATGAAATCAGAGAATCACTCCCATTCACAATTGCATCAAAAAAAAAAAAAGTACCTTGAAATACACCTAATGAAGGAAGTGTATAATCTCTACAGTGAGGACTTTAAAACACTCAAGAGAGAAACTGCAGAAGACACTAGAAAGTGGAGAAACATCCCTTGTTCCTGGATTGGAAGAATCAATATTGTGAAAATGGCAATCTTAACCAAAAGCAATCTACACATTTAATGCCATCCCTATCAAAATTCCAAAGGCATTCTTCATGGAAATATAAAAAATAATCCAAAAATTCATTTGGAATCACAAAAATCCTAGAATATCTAAAATAATACTGAGCAATAAATATAAGGCTGGTGGTATCACCATACCTGATTTTAACCTGTACTACAGAGCCATAGTAACAAAAACAGCATGGTACATGGTACTGGCACAAAAAGACATGTAGATCAGTGGAACAGAATAGAGGACCCAGATGTAATCCCAGGTTGCTAGAGCCACCTGATATTCAATAAAAATGCCAAAAATACTCATTGGAGAAAAGACAGACTCTTCAGCAAATGGTGTTGGGAAAACTGGATATATATCTGCAGAAGGATGAAAATAGATTCTTCTGTCTCACCATGCACAAGAATTAAATCCAAATGGATTAAAGACCTTAACATCAGACCTGAAACTCTGAAACTGCTAGAGGAAAAAGTAGGGGAAACCCTTCAACATATTGGTCTTGGCAAAGACTTGCTGAATACAACCCCAATTGCTTAGGCACTAAAACCACAGATTAATCACTGGGACCTCATGAAATTACAAAGAGTTTGCACTTTAAAGGACACAGTGAAAAAAGCAAAGAGGCAACCTACAGAATGGGAAAAAAATCTTTGCCAGCTATATATCTGATAGAGGATTAATATCTAGGATATACAAAGAACTCAAAAAGTTAAATAATAAGGAATTAAACAAGCCAATCAAAAAATGGGCCATGGAGCTAAATAGAGAGTTCTCAAAAGAAATACAGATGGCATATAAGCATCTAAAAAAATGTTCTACATCACTGGTCATCAGGGACATGCAGATTAAAACTACATTGAGATTCAATCTCATTCCTGTCAGATTGGCCACCATCATGAAAACAAATGATAATAAATGTTGGCAGGGATGTGGAAAAAGAGGAACCCTTCTACACTGCTGGTGGGAATGCAACCTGGTACAGTCATTGTGGAAATCAGTGTGGAGGTTCCTAAAACAGCTAAAGATTGATCTACCATATGACCCAGCTATAGCACTCCTAGGCATATATCCTAAGGACTCATCTCATTTCCTTAGTAGTATGTGATCAGCCATGTTTATTGCTGCTCAATTTATAATAGCTGGGAAGTGGAACCAGCCTAGATGTCCCTCAACTGATGAGTGGATAATGAAGATGTGGCACATTTATACAATAGAGTGATACTCAGCGGTAAAGAAAAATGAAGTTATGAAATTTGCAGAAAAATGGATGGATCTGGAAAGGATTATACTAAGTGAGGTAAGCCAGGCCCAGAAAGCCAGGTGCCACATGTTCTCCCTCATATGCGGATCCTAGCTACAGATGATTGTGCTTCTGTGTGAGAAGGAAAATATTTAGTAGCAGAGGCCAGTAAGTTAAAAAGGAGATATAAAGGGAAGAGAAAGGAAGGGAAGAGGGTACTTAATAGGTTGGTATTGTATGTATGTAAGGCCAATGATTGAAATGGAGAGGTAATATGATGGAGAATGGAATTTCAAAGGTGAAAGTGTGTGTGTGGGAGATTATTACCATGGGATATTTTTTTATAATCATGGAAAATGTTAATAAAAATTTTAAAAAATGTATTGGGGGCTGGAGAGATGGCTTAGCGGTTAAGCGCTTGCCTGTGAAGCCTAAGGACCCCGGTTCGAGGCTCGGTTCCCCAGGTCCCACGTTAGCCAGATGCACAAGGGGGCGCATGCGTCTGGAGTTCGTTTGCAAAGGTTGGAAGCCCTGGCGCGCCCATTCTCTCTCTCCCTCTGTCTTTCTCTCTGTGTCTGTCACTCTCAAATAAATAAATAAATAATTTTAAAAAATGTATTGGGTATTCAGTAAAATTTTACTAGTATTTCCCTCTATTTCATTTCCTGAAAAAAGAAAAGACATTTGAGGATATAGCTTAGTGGCAAAATGCTTTCCCTATTTTATATGAATCCCTGGGCTTGAGCCTAAACACTAGAAAAATTAACAATTGAAAAATGAAAATTAATAAGGGTAAATAAATGATTAACAATTCTCAAACATAAATAGGATTTGTGAAAGCATGGTAAAATTAGTTAAGCATAGAGATCTTAGACTAGAGTGTATCTGCTATGCATAACAGATGAGGCATCCTATTTAGAAAATATCTCCAAATCTCCCTCACAGCCTAATCCTCATCACTGTTTTGGTGAAATGAAATGTTTACATGGCACATTTCAATGGGAATTAATTGATTTGGGGTAACACAATCATTAGCTTCTAAATTTAAATAAGGGTAAAAATGTAGATAGCATCTGGATATCTAATACCTATTAAAGTATTACTTTAATAACTTGAAATATTTTATTAGATTCAACTCTATGAATTGTTGGGGTAGCTAAGACATCATTATTCATCTCTCTCCAAGGGAAAAAAAAAGCTATCAGAAAGGAGAGGAGATGTGGTAGCAAGTGTTCTATTTGAATAAATTTTATATCCTTAAAATTGTGAAACCAAGATAAAGAAGTAAATATTGATACCCCAATTACATTACAAATCTCCCCTGAAAATTCACATAATTTCTAATAAAAAGGTACTACTTTCCTAAGTATTTTATAAGTAGAAAAGCAGTTTGTGATTATTCATACATACCCCACTGATGTCCCTGTAAGAGTGTTTGCCACTTAATATTTGCTATGACTTCAACATTATCCTAAAACCTCAAACCACCCACTAAGAAAAAAAAAAAATATTGAGATAGCCTCTATTCTGAAGAACAAAACACATCTTATTTGGTGGAAATGTGCACTATGAAATTCTAGTTTAACTTTCATGTAATCTTTTTATATGACCAAGTAATGAATAATATTTAAAAGGAATTTATAATGACTTTCTGGAAGTAAAATACAAATTCACAATAGGATAATCTCAAAGAAGAAAGAATCAAAGAATGTGTTATTTTATATAATTAATAAAAATCAATTGACTAAAGGATATAAATGTATAGGTAATAAAATGTACTTATATTAAAATCTCAGAATTGCATTACTAACAGATTCAGATGCAAAATGTTTTTGAAGTTCAAGACAATTTTGCTCTGAACTTATAATAACTCTATCAAGAAGGCTTTACTAAAGGAATATAACTGAATATGAAGAAAGGGGCTAGGAAAGAAATGCAAGAGGTTTAGAGAAATCAATGAAATTAAGATGGATTTTGGGGGCTGGAGAGATGGCTTAGCAGTTAAGTGCTTGCCTGTGAAGCCTAAGGACCCCAGTTCAAGGTTCGATTCCCTAGGAACCATGTTAGCCAGATGCACAAGGGGGCGCATGTGTCTGGAGTTTGCTTGCAGTGGCTGGAGGCCCTGGCACTCCCATTCTCTCTCTGTCTCTCTCTCTGAGTCTCTGTCTCCCTCTTTCTCTGTTAAATAACTAACTAACTAACTAAATAAATAAATAAATAATTTTTTTTTTTAGAAAAGATGATTTTGAAGTAAGAAAATATTAACGTAACTTGGCAGAGCTGAACAAATTATTTCTTAAATTAACAGAGATAATTCACTCAACAAGGAACAACACTGCTTGTGATTCAGTTTCCCTGAGAGGTCTCAGTGATAGAAGACATTAAGTAAGCCAGCAGGCACTGTGAGTAAAGTGTGGATGGAAAACATAAACAAATGAGTAAACATCAGCCTAAGTACTTCCAAGGAGACTTAGCCATCTTAATCCTCTGTCCTCATTTATAGTTAGCCATAACAGAATTTCCCTGGCCTATGCAGTGCTCTGAGCCACTTATGGTGGAGGAGAGGGCGTGAGGAGCTGAAACAGTGGTGAGGTCATCCTTCAAACAGAGTTGTAAGCATCTAGTGTTTGTATAAACTTTTAAGAGCTGCATTGCTACCCATAATTCACAGAATAAACCCATGATTCATAGAAGAAACCACCATAACTAGGTAGATGTAGCAACTTGCCTAAGATTTCATTAAGCATGAAACACACCACAAACCTGCTTTTTTTGAACATTATATTCTTTTCTAAAATTCTTCCAGTCACATCCTTTATTGTTATTGCCAATAACATCCCCTTCTCCCATTTATTGATGGAGTAGAAAAAATTATGAGTCCATTAAGGCACTTGAAAGTAATAACCACAATTACAAGATCCCACTGAATGTGAAACAAAATGATTGCATTTTAAAAATTTTATTTCTTTATTTAAAAGAGGGGCATATATATATATATATATGGAGAGAGAGAGAGAGAGAGAGAGAGAGAGAGAGAGAGAGAGACAGAGAGACAGAGAGAGAGAGAATGGGCATATCAGGGCCTATAGCCACTGGGAAAAAAAAAAACAAAACTCCAGACACATGTTCCTTCTAGTGCACCTAGTTTTACATGGGTCCTGGGGAATTTAACCTGGATTTTCAGGCAAGTGCCTTAACCACTGAGCCATTACTCCAGCCCCAAAATGATTTTGATTGAAGAAAAAAAAAAAACTCATATGAAATCGGTTTATCAAACATCTGTGGCCTAGCTTCAAAGAAAGGTCTTCTCTATTAGCTGGAAAGGAGTGAAACATGAAAGTATCAAAGTCATGATAAACACCATTAACCAGCATCAGAATGATGTATGGTAGCTGGTGCTGTGAAATATGCCTATAATCATAACCCTTGTGAGATGAGAGGGGGCATTAAGAATTGAAGGTCATACTCAGATACATAAGATCCAGCAAAATCAAACTCATAAAACAAACAAAAGCAAAAGATATATGTTAGACATTTGGGGAATGAAGGAGGGTAAGTCGGACTAACAGGACACCATGAGAAAATATTCTAAAGAGAAAATAAGCCAATTCTTGTTCTTGCAATTACCCTCTAGATTTCTACATGTAAGAGAAGATCTTAGAGGACATAAAATAAAAATGTTATTTTAATTATATAAAATGATCCAAACTCCAAAATATAGTTAAGAAGAACATGGGGCAAGTTAGCATATTCCACTCATGTCACCTGTCTGAAGTCATGTGAACTTGGGCTGAGAAGGTGGGAATGGCCTAAATGTCTAGTGATTGTTAGATTGGTGTATGATTGTGAACAAGAACAGTTAGGTTGATGTGAGACTGTGAAATAATGTTTTCCTCAATGGAGGCAAATGAATATTAAATGTTAGTTGAGGTTTTCATTTGTAGGAAAAGATGGATTTTGTTTCTGGAAGTTTTCCAGTCATACCACCTCTTAAATTCTTTCCTTGTATAAATTTGTTACTCAATTGAAATTCCAGAGGGCAGGAAGTTTCTTTTTTTGCCCAGCCAAATATTATCCTTTGCATGCTTAAGAAGGAAAAATTAAAACACTAAAATAAAATTCACAGGTATCATTACAACTGGGAATGCCACTAAGCCATATGCTAGGGGAAGGGGAAAATTATTCAAGCAAGCTATGATATCTCTAAGAGAAAAAGATGATAGTGTGGAAGGATGGCAATAGAGGAAAATGAAACCAAATATACAGAATGTCTCTCTCTACTGGTCTCTTCTTTTTTCCCACTGTTTTTGAAAGCTACCTTCATAATTCCAAAAATGTAGGAAAATATATATACTATTATTTTATTTTTTTGCTATGTCTTTTATAAGCATTTTCTAATTTAATTGTACATCAACTTTATGAAGTAAAAATGATGAATGTTTTAATAGATGAGAGAAATGGTGTTCATTTAAGTTTAGCAATCTAGTTAAAAGGATGAGCCAGTTGAGTTTCACACATTCATGAAAATCTATGTTCTGATTAACAAGTTTGACAGGTTTTTGATGACATCATCTGTCTAAAGCCTGTTACTTTTTGAATTTTCCAAAATATTTTTTTTGCTTAAGAGAGAAAATTGTCTACACATTCTAAAATCATAACTTTCATCTAGCAATGAAACACAACTGAAGCCAGTCTTTATAATCATGGCAATGGTGTTTTAACTAAGGGGAAGAAATAATTAGCTCTATGCTGCATTCTTTGCAAATTGACTGCTTGACAGTAGGTGTTTGGACACAGGCTAAAGTATCTTTCTTTCACTGAACATGAAGGAAGGAGATTATTTTTTCTTGTTATACTTTAGAGACACCTACTCAAACGCCTAGTAGTGATTTTCAACCTTTAATGGAATTCACCAGATAGAGTGCTTTCAGTTGTTGGAGAGAGGTTCCAGCTGCAGCTTGTACAAATACTTCACTTCCTTCTTACTACTTTTTTTTTTTCATACTTTTCACATGAATTAAAAGAATCTTCAAAGGGAACCTGAAGGATGTCAAATAGGATAGCTACTCTCAGCAGCAGCCAGAAAACAGGAGAGTGAATAGGAGAGTGAATGGTAGCTATAAATCAAATGCAAGTCACATTAATAGAGTGAAAAAAGTATGAAATAAAATCAATCCAATCTCCTCAGAGGAAAGTAAGATTCTTTTAAACTTGGGGTGAATTTAAAATCAATATAAGTGGATAATACAGTCATAACTATACACAAGGCAATACAGTGAAATAGGGAAACATTAAAAACAGATAATAGGATACTAACGTCTACTGTCTCTAAACTCCAAGAAACCTTATTAGATAGTGGTAACATCCATAAAGAGTATGCCCATAGAGCCTTTTAAAATAGTCCATCAAGAAGCACAGAGCAACATGTGGATCCCACAAGGGTATTATTAATGAAGCTAAGAAACATAGATAGATAGATGATAGATAGATAGATAGATAGATAGATAGATAGATAGATAGATAGATAGATAGATAGATACTTCCCTGATCTAACACCTAAGATATGGAAATCAAGGACATGAGAATAAAGCTCAATAGCTCAATGGAGGACAAGCCTTGACTGTACTGGTAATCACCCAGGCTGAATCCACAACATATGAATGCGTTTTCTTTTGCCCATAATATTTGATTGATTGGTTGACTAATGAATTGGATTTTTAAAGTAATACTTTCCAAAGGGGATCATGACATGTCAGTTTCTGAACATAGCTTTGTGGGAGGGGTTTCCATGATCATGAGAGAGACATCAGCCAAGCAATTGAACCACTCTTCTTTCTGTAAGCCATATATAAAAGTGAACCCAAAGCCAAAGTTGGATACTAAGAAATACAGCCAATTATATGTTTAAAAACCAGAATAAATGGAATATTAATTATGCATTTCATCATTGCCTTATTCTAGGAGGAATTTTGTCTCTGCTTCATGAAAACCAAAGCATAGGCCACTAGATTCTTTTTTTCAGGAAGCTGGATATTAGTCCATTTCTAGATGTCAACTGTCATGTATTCATGAGAAGAAACAGGCTACAGAATTCCAGCCCAAGTAAGCAAAACAGATGGAGTTTTTAAAATCCTTAACAGATCATGAGTTTTTAGCTATCTATTTTTCAAAAATCTCATTTGTCCTCAGCAGGGTGTACCATGTAAGTCTGTGCAACTGTGAAACATGACTATTTTTCCAGAAATTTGTGTGGGGGAGGGGGAAATCTGAATGCTTGAACTGCTTTTTGGGTCTCCAAATTAGAATAATGTTAGAGAAATTAACTAAGAAAATATCATGATTAGTGTCTATATTTAATTGTTTTGGGAAAAATACCTTGTGTTATCTAGCATAAAATCCACTTCATGGTGGAAAAATATGAGTGGACTTTGCTGATTTTAGTCACTCATGAGTAGTAAGACAAATCTCAGGTTGTTAATAATTGAATCTAAGCAATAAATAATGATACCACAACAATAACGAGGATGGTTAAGTCCCATCATCACCATATGTTTCAATCCACTTCGCAATAAAGTCAGCACTTGGCTGATTCTTCAGAAGTACAAGTGAAGATAGATGTGCACATTGTCTACCAAGGAAACAGGACTATGGAGAATCTGAGGGTAGGATTCTCCTTCTGTCTCTTTGTTCTTTCACTATGAAAAGAATCAACACTATGTAGAGGGATGTTTAGGAGAATCACATCTGAATATTGATAATTGGAGGATATCAATAATTGTTATTTTATCTTCTTAAATATTTAAGATAGTTTAGAGTTTTGAATCTCATTTTGCTTGCAATGAATAATTGAGTAATTAACCTACACTTAGGGTATACAGATCTGTTAGTCTCTTCTAACAGGCAACTTGCTGCCACCAAACTTCCATTTTTCTATTTTCTTAGCAGTGAATATCTTGGTATTTAATTGTCACTCTAAGAGACTCTGAAACTCCAAAACTCTTAGTCATGTATGACATTTTGACTGAGCTTTACTTATTTGTAAGAAGTACTGAATAACATTAGCATCTCTGAAATGAGGGAGAGACTGTTTCAGAGAAATACATAGTTGAACATTAAAGGAGGTCACTTGATGTTCTTTGCATTCATGCATGAAGTATATGCATGAGTACACATTTGTGCATACAGCATACAAACCAAACACAACACATAATACACCACACATACTACACACAAAAATAATGATAAAACCTGGGTAATTATGCAAAAATTTAATGTTTGGACAGTGAAATTAATATCTTAGATTCTGATACATAAAAACTCTGGAGGAAATGCAATGTTAAAATTTTGTGCATAGTAGATCAGTTTTGGTTGCTGTTGGTTAAAGTTTAAATGTTAAGATGGCTTATGAGTCTTTTCTATAAAATGTTAGCAGTGAAAAACTAGATTTATTTCTATCAGAAATGATTAATTTTGGACTATGAAGATTTTAATTAGATAAAACGTTTATTTTCCATGTAGTCAGCTGAAATATTCAGAATAACTTTGAGCCAAGCTTTTATTTATATGAATATTCTATCAGTTTTGAAAGTTCATTCCTTGAACATACTTCAAAACTATGCTATTGTTTCTTATATATTTTTAAAAATATTATATTTTCTCTTGATTTGCTGGCAGTTAAGCCATATGGTTTGATTGTTCATAATTGTTATGTTCCTATCTTAATCAAATCTTTCATACTTTGGTGCTGTCTTCCAAGATTCGATCCTAAAATTAGAGAAACACAATTTTAATGTTGTTATTTTCACATAATAGTGTCTCTGTTGAGTTCTCAATCACAGAAAAAAAATTTCTTTATACAAAGTAAAAATAGCAATGCTAAGAATAGTTATGGATTTGTTTGATTAGATCCACATTTTATACAGGGATCAAAACTGAAGAAAAAGGAATGCTCTTATGTGAAATACATCTCTGATGTGGTTTAGTTCAGGTAAGATACATGTTTATTATTCTTGGCTGCATAAAACTTCAGAAGCATACAACATACTTACATATCTGAAATGCTTATGTAGACAAGAGTCACACCTATTCAAGAGAATCAAATATCTCAAGATTTATGAAGAGGTAAATCTACATATTTATGCTTCCCAGGTAATCTAAATATCTGGGAATTATTCCCAATAATGCTAAATATCCTTGTGAATAAGAATATATTATACTATTACAGAGCAACTCTCTGTCCTGTTTGGTATGTTTGGTACTCTAAGGAATGTGTTGAAGCTATTTAATCTTGTTTTGAACAGTTAAAATTTGATTTTATCTATTTATCTTTTTATCATTTATCTATCATCCTATATCTACATGTTGATTTATCATCTATCAATATATATATAATTTTCATATGACATGTTAGTCTAAAAGTTCACTGTAAGAAACAGTCTGGAAATTAGACTTTGATAGAGAAAATACTGTAGTCCTCAGAAGAAAGAACATACTGATAATTATTTTAAAAAGAGCCCAGGACTAAATTTTAGATTATAATTTTCATTGGCTCTAGAAGAGAATGAAAAATTCTAAGGAAATCAATGTTTGGAAAGAAGTGGAAAATAGATGGCTAATATTCCCATTCTGTCTTTTCTTGAAGATATGGACATGGGCATGCCTTAATCTCCTAATTTACTATTCTTACATATCAGAAGAGAAAATAACATGCATCAGAAAATCTCAGTGAAATGCTTACTTCAATAACTAGAATGTGACAGGATAAAGTGAATATAAATTTTATCTTTAACACAAAACTCAAAATTGTGGGGTATCTAATATCTTTCTTTTTAATCCAATATCTAATAGTTTTTACATTTACAGAACAAAGTATAGAGAAACACCAAGTGGTTTACAACCATAGGAAGAATCCAGACTCAATACTGCTTCTCTGCATGTCCAATTCCTCTTACAAGAACCTTATCAGCATAGCTGTTGATGTTGAAGATGTAAATTTAGAAACTTGTAAACTTTGACATATACTAAGATCACCAGTGAATTTAAATAAAGATGTGTGCCATCCTAGCATATAGCTAATGAATCAGAAACTAATATAAAGTGTTTCACATACATATCATCAAAAATTCGAGTGTAATGACAGCTGAAAAGCCTATCACATTTAAAGAAGATTTCACATGAAAGGCTTTTTGCCAATTCATTTCCTAGGATTACTGAACACATGCATTGGTGAGGACAGAATATTTTACCTACTTTACCTAGATTCTCTAAAATGACACTTTCCCCAAAGACAGATAAGGAAATCACAACACGGTGCCTAAGAATTTTATGAGACACCAGATGGTTTGCCCTCAGTCACACTAGGCGGGTCCCATTTGGAGCTTCTTTGGACAGTGCATATTTCCTCAGTGATAATCATGTTGTTTTCAGTGGAGCATTAACTTCAAGAGACACATTACATGAACAGATGGCTGTATTAGCAGTCACCCTTCTCTGAGGGCAAGAACTGCACACTACTCAAGGAAATAAAATTAGGGGGCTGTGTATCCCCAAGGGACAGCTGAAAACTGTTGGGAGAATTTAGAAGAACCACTAAGGAAAAGATCAAAGGTGTAGATTCAAATTTCATAATAGCTTTAATAAGCATCTTTTCAAAATTCACCAGTGAGGTATTAGCCCCACTCAAGTTTAAATAAAAGACATAAATTGAGCCAGGAATGGTGGCACACATGTTTAATCCCAGTATCTGGGAGGCAGAGGTAGGAGTATCACCATGAACTTCAAAGCCATCCTGAGACTACATGATAAATTGTAGGTTAGCCTTGACAAGAGTGAGACCCCACCTTAAAAAAAACAAAACACAAAAAAGAAAGAAACTTTGTTCCTACAGTTGGAAACTGGAAAATTCCAGATTTAGACATAGATTTGTCAAGATCATAAATTTTTTTCTTCAATATCTCTGTGCATAATTTTAAGAAATGCAATGAATCTTTGATAAGTGGTATTATTGCATTTCACTGGTCTTGTCTTCTTGGGGAAAAGGTGAAGATTAAGATGTGCTTTTTTTACCTTACACAGATACAAGTTCACATTCTTTCCTCTATATATGATTAGCTAAACTGTTTTATCCCCACTTATCTACTGAAGAAAAAAAACACTGGTTAACTTTTTGGCTAACTCTGCATTCTGACTCATTCTCAGCTTAATCAAGAAGGGCTCTAAATTAAACTTTTTTTACTACCCAATTATGCCAACATTTCATCCCAGTGCTAACCTTGCTTATGTTTCCCTGTAAAATAATTACTTATGGAACTAAAAATATGGCTCAGTGAGTTAATGATTACTTGCAAAGCCTGTCATCCCAGGTTCCATTCCTAAGCCATCCACATAAATGAGATGTAAAATGTGAATGCAAAAAGTGGTGCATGCAAGCATCTGACATCTCTTTTCAGTGGCAAGAAACCCTGGTGCACATGTGTATACATGTGCGTGCATGCACACACAAACATAATAATAATAACAATAACAACAAGCAAGTAAATAAATAGAAAGAATTGTTTTGGCTAAACTTTGTGAGGCTTATAGATCTATTGCTCAATATCATTTTATTTTAGCATTCTCATTCTTTTTGAAACAGTCCCATTGAATATAAGCTCCCCTTAAAAGTACAGTTTTGCTTTCTACCCAAGAGAAAGAATGAGAATTGAGCAAAAGAAGAGGCAGGAAGAATATGAAATGAAAAGAGTAGCAGCTCGATGGCTATCCATGGTTCCTCCCTTGAAGCTCCAGATTCTGACTCATATATGTATAACCCATTACTTCTAATTAACATATTGGTCATGCTTCAATAGCTCTTGCTTTATGAGGCATTCTCTTTCCTTCCCAATTTGCTATTTCCGGACAGAATTGACATTATCCCATGTTCAAGACCTGAGTCTTTAAATGCCATGATTGAAACCTCTGTTCTAGTACAGGGAATCTGAGACTTAAGAAGGGCAGTATCAATAGCCACTAAAGATTCATACATAATAATTTCTATCCCAGTGCAAATTATATAACCATGTTAACCTTGTGTTTAATATCTCATATATCAAAATACAAATATATGCGATATGAACAGTGGTGTATGGGAGTAGTATAATGGAGTAGGGTGACCTTGAACTCACGGTGGTCCTCCTGCCTCTGCTTAATGAGTGCTGGGATTAAAGACTTACGCCCCCACATCTGGTTTTATTCTTATTATATTTTGTAATGTTTAAAATGATCATGGAAAATTTTGTGTACAACCTGACTCATAATAAGCCAGCAATAAATAATATTTGGTATTTTAAACATTCATTGGGAATAAAAGAACACTATTCCACAATAAGACATGATAACATTTGTTGTTGTGTCATCGAGGGTGATAGACATTAGTATCCCTGTTCCTCAAGTAGACATGATGAAACTGTTGAAAGAACAATTGTGACACTCTGTCTCTTTTATTGATTCAGTGTTTGAATATCACATCTCACTGGCTTTCTCTCACATTGGCCTGATCATTCCTGATCATCTTCCACCCAATCAGTCATCTACTGTTTTTCACATCCACACTTTTTCTTCACAGTCTAGTCTTGATATGTTCTCACATTGCTTTCCTGTCATCTGGGGTTTGTGGAAGCCTGCTCCAAGGTTCTTTTTAGGTGTTATTGTTCCTCCACATGCTCCAGTGAATCTGACTTCTTATTAATGGATGGTGCTTTAGATTATGAAAGGGAAAGAGCCTAGGAGGTGTAGTATCTCAAAACTTCTTAAAAAATGATAATTTTAGTTGAGGAAACTTATGTTCATATCCTCCCTCTCCTACACAGAAAAATGTCAGGAACTGAGTGATTATTTGTGTTCACTCATTTTTATTAGGACTCCCCTGTCCCTTATATGAAGGTCTTTAAATTTTTTCCAAAAGTAACATCCTTTTGCCTCACAGTCTGTCCAAACTTCTTCACTTGTTAATTTCACTTATGACTTAATATACCTTTTATACTCTTCTTGGCATAAAAATATACATGTACTTACCTGAATCCTGAAAATTACTTTAAAGCATGGATGCCAAAGGTTGCTTGAGGCCAATTCATAGAGCCCCGTGTAAATGCTCCTGGTCTCTTTCCCAGAAGGTCTTTGGCATAAACAATTCAGAATTGCACTAAACTTAGAAATTAACTTCTAGAAGGTTTTATGGATTATGTAACTTACTAACTCAGATAGTGTGTTATAAGTTTGTTCTAAATGTGGTCTTAGTCCAATGTGTAATTCCATATTCTTCAAACTGGCTCAAGAGCTTTGTGGGTTCTGACAGAAACAAAGACTTTTTTATTCACTGCCTCTTTACAACACAAGCATGGTTTCTGGTTGTCTGGTAATTACAATGAAAATGAATTCTACTTTACATGAAGGGTGATGTGTTGTTGAGGGCAGATACCACTCAGTGGGAGAATATAATAGAGCCCACATATACTTATATAGACATCCAATCCTACTTGCTCAGGGACTTACTACAAAAGGACATATTTAACAAAAGAGATTTATTAGAAAAACATAACAATAAAGTGAGTCAAAGGAAACTGATTCATAGTAAACTTACTCTTTTCACTTTATAAGATAGCATGTTATTGTGAGCAATTAAAAAAGGCAGGGAAAGATAAATTAAGACAGTTAAAGGGCAAAACTAGAATTATTATCTTATTAGAAAGTTTCTTGGATTGCCTACAGAAAAATATAAAACCACTGTGCTGGCTTTTTCATTTAAACTTTGAAGGCAAGTATAATTATGTAAATTAAAGTAGCTGACAGAATGTCATTTGATCACCATATTTTTAGAAGTTTTATGTAAAATAAAAATTCAAAACATTTATCCTCTGTGTTGATATTGATACTTTGTGTGTTGATATGACAATGACTGGCAACATTCTAAGAGGCTAGCCATTTCCACAAAAATCTTTCAACTATATTCCCACTCTGTTTTGTGTCTTATACTTCTGAAGCATGAACACTTAGTTTTCCTCCACATTTGTGTGCAACCCCACAACATCAGTGTCCTTACAGAGCTTCTGTGTCCTTCTTCAAAGTGCAATATAATGAGCACAAAAGCAGACAAGTGTCATCATTACTGTGGCACTTTATCAGGTTGGAAAAATAAGTTCTGTACAGAACCACATATGAAAGAAACTTTACTTGGAACACTAAGTATTTTATTTCAACTCAGTTGTTAGGCATAGGGAACTTGGTTAAAAAAAATTTTAAAGTATGCAAATTTTGTGCCATATTAATTTGATTAAAAGTTAAACTAGGCTGGGCACGGTGGTGTTTGCCTTTAATCTTAGCACTTGACTTGGGAGTCAAAGGTAAGACTATTGCCATGAGTTCCAGGCCACCCTAAGATTACAGAGTGAATGCCAGGTCAGCCTTGGCTAGAGTAAGACACTATCTAGAAACACCAGATAATAATAATAATAATAATAATAATAATAATAATAATAATAATGTAAAAATAATAAAAAGAAAGAAAAAGAAAACACAGGTTTGATGTGACCTCACAGTGACTGTTATTGGTTTGTTTGCACAAGAGCTGGTCCATAATTGGCCCAGCAAAGATCTATCATGGATGATGGAAAGGCATGAGACCCCTTTCCTGTCTGCAGTTTTTGGCAGTTAATGGTTGCTGAGGGAGTAGGATACATATTCTTCAGTGATATAACCACTGGTAAATTACACATGCTATGTGTGCTAAATAATCTCTCATTCATGCTCAGACAATAGGCTCTACTACCATATCTTTGAATAACCAGGAAAAAACTGTATTTTGTGAAATTATACTATCTAGAGAAGAAATAACATAATTATAATAGGAAGAAATTATTTAAGGTTATATTTTAGCTGTGACAAGCTTATCTAAATAAATATAAAAATGTTGATTTGGAGAAGATTAAATTACAGACTAGCATTTTTCCAATTACTGTCACTTTCTTCTTATGTGAAAGGAATATCCTAAAATGTTTAATTATGAAAATGTACTGTGTCACATATAAAACACAAATGTATTTCACATTACCAATTCATTTCAAAAATAAATATTTGGCACTCATAAAAAATAACTTTAAATAAGTTCAGTGGATAGCACACCACTGAATTAAAACACACCAAAGTAGAAGAGGCACTAGTGGGGAAGAAGAACGTGTTCAGTGAAGGGGAAAGAAGAAGGGGAAGAGGAAGGTAATAGGAGAGGTTTATGATCACAACACATTACATAGATGTTATAAAAATTTCTAATATAAAAGAACTTGTCTAATGAATGTTATGATAGCAATAAAAAAGTTAACAATAGATAAGATACATCTACATGTGTAAAAGAATCTTTCCAATTATAGTATTTTAATAAATTTTACCTCTTTTTTACTGGTGAATTAAAATTTATTTATAACTTATTTGTATGATTTATAAGTCTTACTCCATGTGTTTTCACTAGCAGTGGACTAGAAGATATTTTTAATAATCGAAATTTACTTTATGATTATTTAATTTTAATATCTATATTAAAATTTGCTTCAATGACAATAGGAATTCCATAGATGATATTGTTGGCTGATCACAAAAAGATGCAAGAAAATAAAAGACTGCACTGATTCTTCAAATGAATAAAAGAAGTGACTGCTAAAATAAATAATGAAGTGAGTTTATATACCTATTATATATGCTATTAAATTCTCAATGAGAGGGTAGGTAGAACTACAGTAAGAAAGGCATTTTCTAATCAGTCACTGATGGTAATTTCTCTTTGACAATTACAAATAAGAACCCACTCTAATCAGACCCGGAAGCACTGCTGGAAAAAACACAGGGCACATCCCTCAGGCAAATACAATGACCAGAAAGCAAACACATGTAGGACAGCCCCAAGATATCCCCATCATATTACTTCCTGAATAAAGAGGGGATTTTTATACATATTTTAGACTTCAAACATGAAGAGAATGTACCAGAACAAAATAAATGCCATTTTTTACATTGAGAAGAAAGTTATCCTTTGGAAAAACTTGATTATGGGTTAGGTATTAATTGTTAATTTCCCTAGGTAGGAAGGAAGAATCAAGCATACAGATCTTCTCTGTTCTTGGCTGAGTTACTCTTCCTGCTCCAGACAGCCATTCTCAGCAGCCAAGTTTCATCCACTTAAATCTTAATTTTTAACAGATACCAGACAAAGCTGACCATGAGATAGGTCCACTTTGGAGAAAACCACTGTGCTTTGGTTAGATAACCACATGTGTGACTGTTTGCTACACCCCAAAACAAAGAATCATCCCCACCCATCTCCATATGGATTCTGGGACTGGCTCAAATACAAATAACTCCATCAAGCAGGACTATACATGTTAATTCATTTCATGGGTCTCTGAAAGTATAATCCAAATACAGAATTTCTAGGACAGAATTCACTTAAATAAACAGAGCAGAAAAATTAAACAAACTGTTCATGGATTTGTGTTGAGATGTTTGCTTAGCATCAATACTCAAATCAAAGGTTGAAATTCTAAAAAAAGTACTTAAAAAAATTCTAGTGTCTATGATGCTCACTCACCATTCCGACTCTCTTCATCAATAGCAACGATGGTAGCTGGTGGGCCTCCCCTAGCTAGTTTGCAATCTACAGAGAAAATAATCAAAGGCAAGAATTAACAACTGCAAGGGCACTTACCCAGATCAAACTCACTGACATGTATATTAATATTCACCAAGAAAAACCCCTACAATGAAATTAATATGTAAAATTTTAAAATGTTTAATCATTAAAAAATATTTTCTAAGGCTCACACAGAACCTATCACATAATAACCCAGTTACTTTTTTATATCGAACAGATGCTCAAATCTACAGTGGAACCAGCAGAGATCACTGGAGAGACGTCCTTCTGGGTAAATATGATGGGATGGTAATTTAGCCCAAAGAAATAACATGAAGGAATGATTAACAGGGATAAATTGTGCTTAAAGTCTCACAACAGAAACAAACATAATCAGACTTTAATTGTGATAAAGGCTATAATTAAAGAGAGTGAATAGAATTTTAATAATGTTCCAAAAACAATAAAACAAAGACAAACAAGCAATGCTCTCATGGGGTTGTTTGGAATTTTTGTTTGTGATCTTACCCTCATATTGCCAGTCTGGAGTCAAAAGTATAGAGTCATCAATGGAAGCAGATCAGAAAGGTAGAAGAAAGAAAGAAAGAAAGAAAGGAAGAAAGAAGATATGGATATATTTAGCAATAGATTTATAGACATAAACAAGCATTATATAGTAGATCCATTACCTAGAAATTTGTGGAAATGGAAGACAGCAACTCTATCATAGTTTATAATTCTAACATATTTAGACACAATACTTTGGTGATATATACAAGTTGTATTGTTGAACTATTTTAGATAAGTCAGAAAATAATATAAAATATTATTCTACATTTCTTATGACAAGAAAATAAGCATTTCTTCTGCAGAATACTTTATGCTTCAGATGACATCTGTCAAACAGAACTGTAAACTATTTCATTTCTAACACAGCTAGTAGCTTCCAAATATTATACAATAATCAAGATAAAAATAGCACTATGAGCTATAATATTTAAATATGGAGAATACACTTGTACCAAATATCCACGTGATGCAATGAACACTCTCCAGGGATTTGAAAATGAGGATATTAGGGTTATCCATTTAGAATACTACTATATATAGTGTAAATTAACTTTATATAAACTGTCCAAATATGGGTCTTATTTGGAAAACCATTTCAAGGGTTATTTATAAAGATGTTTTCCAGGTTTTTTTTTTCTTTTATGAATGTGAACACAGGTAATATAGGTTCTGTATTGTAAGGTATACACTCTCTCATATGAGGCAAAGAGTTTAAGATATTTGGAATTTTTATTGCTTCATTCTTGTCCATATTCCATGAGTTACACACCATAACACTTTCCAGTCAATAATAGCACATTACACTCCTTCATTTCCTTTCTGCACCTCCCAGAAGCACAGGTTCTCATGGTGTGTCACCCCTGTTCTTACAAAAACTTCACTCCTATTTCTGAATTGCCTCATTCTCACTTTGGATTTACCTGTCAATGTCCTGAAATTTACCATTAGGATATCAAACCAACATAAGCATAATGGGATTCTCCTGCCAAAATACTTTATATTCTTAATTTGAGTTAAAGAGAATATTTGTTCAAATCATATTGAAAGTTTCTCATACTATGCCCTTGTTATGGCTTGGATGTAGTTTGAAGGAGTCTCTAAAGCATTTGCATGCTGAAATCTTGATCTTCATTGTGAAAATTGTGATAGATAGTGGAATTGTGGAGAATGGAAGCCAGAATGTCCTGTGAGTCACTGGTGGCAGAACTCTCAAAAGGAACTAATGTGACTGTCCTGGGAATCTGATTAGTTTCCCCAAGAGTGGGTTGGTGTAAACCATGAGAATGGCCTTGGAACTCTCCTCTGGTTCCTGTGATCCCTGCCAGCCTAGTTATGCCCCTACCACCTTGAGGTTATCCCCTGATAAAGACACACTAGTGGCCAAGCATATGGGGTTGCCCAATTCTAGGGATTCAGCCTCCAACTTGTACATTAAAATAAAACTCTGTAAGTTGTAATTTCCCCATTTTGACCATTAATATAGATGCAAACATTATCTATTTAATATTAGCTATCTTATATTTTCATCATATCAAACCATTTAGTTTTATGGAAACATTTCTTCTAAATTTTAATCAAGTTTATATTTTATTTGTATTTGTTACCTAGATTAATTTTGTGCTTGCTTCTACTTGGCAAGTCTCTCTTTTCCTTGGTAGAATTATATATTTTACAAATTCTATGAAATATTTTTCTATTACTCAATAAGAATTTATTTAACTTTGTCTTCATAATCTAAAATTACAGTTGTTATTTTGCTCTCCTTTATTCATTCAAAACTTATCTTATGTAGCCTAATACATCCATGGTTTACTAAGTTTATGTACATAGATGAAGCTTTTGTAATTCATAGAAATAAAGAAAGAAGACACAGGCACATTTGTCTGTGCCTTAGATCCAGCCATCATAAAATGCTGAGAGTAGATAAAACATTGCATCATAGAGTGTAGAGGGATAGGTATTTGTGCATATTTAAATAGTAAGCAGGATGAAGTAAAAGGAAAAAGAGGTGCAAGTTGTACACAAATACTTTAAAACCATCCCACAATTGAAATTAACTTTCTGGATACATATTATAAGCATATATATATGTGCATTTTACATGTAGAGAACCCAGAGCCAGAGAAAAGCTAGTTCTGACAGCATAACTATTTTGAATGGCTCTCATCTTCTACCAATAAAGATTATCAAGTACAACAGACACTTCTGAAGTACTCCAAATATATTTTTACTTTATTTACTAAAGCATACAACACTAATGAAGAAATATTGGTCAAACACATACAAGCAATACAATTATGAAAACATTAATAGCACACTTATTCACATTTTTCTTGAGAAGAAAGAAAATTTTAATGTAATAGGCAGATATAAAATGTCCTGAAAGTAGAGTGAAGATTCACAAGCAATTTTGGGTATCATGGTTCTTTATGACCTATGAATAATCTGCTGCCATGGGGAAGCAGGTCGGCTCATGATGTCTGCAGCTTGGAAATGGACTTTCATAGTCTATTTAATTTCACCCTTGACTATCATGGTTAAATCAAAAGCTCATTGTTTTTCATGCCCAACATTTTTAACCTCTTAAGGTATTACCTGTTTCCAATACTATTTTACTTCTAAGTGCATGTCAATATTTGAATGCTTTAGGTGGCTTATTTCTCCAGACTTGTTATCAGCTATATATAAGTCAGGTATCTTTATATAAACTTATCCAACAGATCATATTCTGCTTCTGTTGTAGTCAACAATCACTCACACAGAAAAAAATCCATACAGGCCAAGTGTTTCTATCCCTCCCTAAGAAGAGGGGGCTAGGCATGAAGTTATGGTTCTCTAGGTTTCCTTTTACATCCAACAATGTGTTTATGTGTTTTCAATATAATTTTGTAATTGTTCTCTCTTTTCATATCTTAGTATATCAACTACCACATATATGGCAATGACTTGCCTATTGTTTTGTCTACCAAGACTTCTTCCCATTGTTGCCTATTGCTCAGGCAAGTCTAGGCTTGTTGTTTTAAAGTAGACTCAAAATTAAAATGAAATTGTTACCTACTTCAAGACCAAACCTGGTCTTTCTCACTATATACTGCCTGAGTAAATGTCAAAGTTATGCAGCAAGTGCTTTAAACAACAAAGTAAGAAGTTTCTTTTGCCCCACCCAATACCATTTTAAAGCTCTTGTCATATCCCACAAACCCCAGTTTTTTCCTGAGCAAGTAGGTTTTCTTAACTATGTTCCCTGTAGAAAATCTTGTCCCAAAACTTAATTTACTTTTCTATCTTTAATTTAGTGGCTTATAACAAAAAGTGCTTAATTTGACAAATGTTTTATCATTTCTCTTAGGTTATAAACTGGAATATTTTTATGGCCTAGAAACCATTGCATAATATTTAAGAGGAAAATTAAAGTGTTTTAAGTGATCTCATATATATTATATGATACAGTTCCCTTCTCCTTGAAGAACATCAATTTCTATGCTTCCATCATTAGCAGCATCCCAGAGGTTTGTTTCTCTTTACCTTAGGCTTTATCCCAAACTACCCAGGACCTTTCAATGTTATTTCTCTCTCTCTGTCTTTTGATCTTATAACTACTCTATATTTTATCTATAAGTTCTATTAACATATGCCTCCCTTTGTCACAGGAACATTTTCTGAAACCCTATCTAAGTAAAATTCCCTGATAAACACTCTCACAATTCCCTGTTTCATCATAACAATTTCAGATTCTCTGATTCCTGATGTGAGAAACTTATTTCGAACCTTCACTTGTTCTATATCCTTATGGTGTGTTTTTAAGACAACCAACACCCTATAACTCAATCTTCTCTTATAATTGTCAAAATATTCTTAAGTATAAGTAGTATGGAAAGGATAGGTAACACAGTTGTCATATGAAGTTAGGATCCTTTCACCTTTCTAGCCAGATGTGAGAGATTGTTCAGTGGTCAAGGTGCTTGCCTGCAAAATCTAATAACCCTTGTTTGATTTTTCCAATACTTATGTAAAGCCAGATGCACAAAGTGGTGCATGCATCTGGAATTCATTTCAGTGACTGGTGGCCCTGGTGTGCCCATTATCTTTCTTTTATATATATATATATACACACACACATATATATACTTGCAAATAAATCAAAATAATATCAAAATGAAAAAATATAATCATTTAATTACTTAAGTAACAAAGGTATATTCATGGAACTTTCACATGTGTTCCACAGGTGTGAGCTATTTAAACATGAAATACACTTGCTACATTTATGAGTTAATATATTTAAGCAATTATTTTTACTTAAGTAATATAATCTTTCATTTATATGACTTTGAAAAATGTGTTAATAATATTTTTTAGTTTTTTTTTTTTTTTGAAGTAGGGTTTCATTCTATCCCAGGCTGACCTAGAATTCACTATATAGTCTCAGGGTGACCTCAGACTCATGGCAATCCTCCTACCTCTGCTTTCTAAGCATCTGGGATGAAAGGCATATGCCACCATACCTGCCTGTTAATATTTTTAATTTAAGTATGAGGGGAGGAATTGGTGTTAGATGTAGTAGAAAAACTGCTATGATTTGCAGGCAAAATTTCTATATTTCAATTTATATAAATATTAAAAATTAGCAAACATTTTTCATAGACACTTTTGTTATTTATTTATGCTGTTAACTAAGGTAAGACTTTGAGATTCTGTTGTCAAAAAGAGAAATATCTGAGGCGGGATATGTAGAGACTAGCACTTAAAGCTAAAAAACAGGAAAAACTAATAATGACTATAATAAAAACAAAGTCACAAACATTTGCTACTTGTTTCTTCTTTATTTCTCAGAGCTTTCCTGATACAACTAGCTATACAGTTTGCTTAGGGCCAGATAGCCAAATACTCTTTGCAGAGAAAATCTGAATATAGAACTAAGTTCCACATGAACCTACATTAGTTCCACTGTGTCCCCATGAAGACCAGCTGACATTTATGCCTACATGTCAGCTACTTACACATATTATTTAATTTAATGAATAGTCCCTTTCTATGCCATGAGAGTTACAGACAGTAAAACCATGGTTAACTCATGGTTAATTGGTGATATAATTTAATCATTTTTGAGCAAAAATAAATCTTGTCCCATGATTGACAGAGGCTCAGGTTGAGACACATGTTTAGTCATTATGTCCTTCAAATTCAAGGGCACTATGACAGTTTGTCCCTTAGAAATAAGATTAAGTACACAGTACTGACAATTGAAAACTTTGGTCATTGGAAATTTCATCAGGGTTCATAGATACTGAAAATTATAAAGCATTCAAGTCAAGTATTTTTCTTTCCATGTCATTTAGAGATCATATTTTCTTTTCTTTCACATGTGTTGTGTGTGTGTGTGCATGCATGCACACATATGGAGGCCAGAGGTTAATGTTGGGTGTCTTCCTCGATATTCTCTGCCTTATCTACTGTGCATCTGGCTTATGTGGATACTGGGGAATTGAGCCTCAAACTGGGGTCCTTAGACTTCTCAGGGAAGTACTTAATCACTAAGCAATCTCTCTAGCCCCATGAATTGTTTCTTTATGGGTCTTATTCATGAGGACTTCAATTTACTTTTCTAAAACTTAGTCCATCAATTTTAGGTTTTTGTCATTCACTCATAAAGTTATCATTATGCTTAGAATTAGCTGTCATCTCCCTCTCTCTCTCTCTCTCTGTCTCTCTCTCTCTCTCTCTGTCTCTCTCTCTCTCTCTCTATATATATATATATAATATACATATATATAATATGTAATACACACATATATATATAATTACATATATATATATAATTACATATATATATGTAATTTAAATGCATTTATTTAGAGGTAGGTGTCACCATGGTAACCAGGTTGACCTCCTATCTCAGTCAATGGACACTTGAATTCCTGTAATGAGATTTCCACATCACCACAGACCTCTTATCTTATATCTTGATGGACAACACCATTTTTCCTCCTTTGCAAGAAAATAGATGTTAGAGATATTTTTTATAGTTTTTTTTTCTGCAGTGGAACAGTGACATTCAGGGCATTTCTTGGACAGATCAAATCTTATGTATTTATTTGTACAGACTTTTCCCTTTTTTAATATCTTTCATTAAATAGTAATTGTTATATTATGATCTTGTTAATCTTTCAATAGATAAATAACACATGCTTTTCATTGGTATTTTAATGGTAGGAGTTGTTATTGGCTTTAATACTTCCTACTGTAGGCACACTAACACAAATGCATTTGCCACATTGTTTTTTCCAGTCAGTGACCTAGTTT
Source organism: Jaculus jaculus (assembly GCF_020740685.1). Taxonomy (NCBI): domain Eukaryota; kingdom Metazoa; phylum Chordata; class Mammalia; order Rodentia; family Dipodidae; genus Jaculus; species Jaculus jaculus. Next base: position 484,712 of record NC_059119.1, read on the forward strand.
AACATCATTATTAATCCTAATATGCATATACCACTAGGCTTGACTGCACAAATATTTATGTCTTTAAAAGTCACTACTGGCTTTTGGTTTTCTGATGTAATAATTTTACTTTCTTGCTTTAATCATTAGCTGAGCTTCCAATAGAATCTATTGCTGGGGGTCAGTGGCACACACTGTTAATTTCAGTCCTAGGGAGCCTCAGGCAGAGGAATCTTGAGTATGAGACTAACCTGGACTACATAGTGAGACACTTTCAATGAACAAATAAATAATTCTGAATATGATATTTTATTTATTATTAAATATATTTTTACCTTAGGCTTTGAACTATTAGAAAATTATATCTTAAGTAATATTTATCTGTAGTTTTTAGATTAATTTATTTTTTGTTAATATAGTATATGTATCATCTATGATGTACAAGGTGATAGTTTGATTCATGTATACATAGATACAGATCAATTTGATATAATTGTCAGGCCCATCATTTTAAATTTTCATCCTTTCATTATGGTGAATACACCGAAAATTGCTTCCTTTAACATCTTTTGGTTGTAGAATATATTAACTCTGTTTACCATGCTGAAACATAGAATACCAAAACTTATTCTTCTGATGTATCATTCTATCCCCTTCCTACATGTGTACTTTGAAGCCATTAAATTATTCCAAGTCCATTTACTACTCCTATTAACCAGGGTCTTGCTCTGGTTTAATTTAATTGACAAATATAATAAATTATGTTAATAGAATACTTTTTTAATGACATGAATTGTGCTCCCTAAATCAAGTTCCAGAATGCTTTATTTTTTCATTGTTGACTTCTATTAATAATTATAAAGAAATGTTTTTATTTATGTGACTGAGATTGGTCTTACTTTTTGTGATAGTTCCCTTCCATGATTCTGTTGGCAAAATTTTCCCGTGGCTTTTAGATTTAGAGTAAGATTATGATATACATATATCATTTGGATACATTTTGTATAACTTTAAACCTGTTTTTGCTGTGTGTAACTTTAATTTCTGTATTTTGAACTCAGAATTTCTATTTTGTCAAAAGTTGATGCTTGTCATTAATGTTTTCTGTACAAATTTGCTTATTCCCTATATCCTCATGTTATTACTATGTACTTTTCATGTAATGCCTAAAGTCTTCAAGGCATAAAATATGTGTTTTAATTTTATTTATATTCATCTCTATTTCTCTTCTTAATTTTTACCTTGTTTGCCAAAGAACTAAGCTGCATTGATTTTGTTTTATGTCAGTGTTTTATGTACTTTATCATTTATTTATGAGAAAAAGAGATAGGGAAAGAGAGAGAGAGGGAGAGAGAGAGAGAGAGAGAGAGGACATGAACATGCAATGCAGGCCTTCTTGCCCCTGCAAATGAACTTCAGATTCCACTTTGTGCATCTGGCTTTATGTGGGTACTAGGACTGAATCCCAGGACTGCAGTCTTTCCAAGTAAGTGCCATTAATGCTGAGCCATATCATATTCTAACCAGTTTCTTTACCACTTAGCTAGGTCATCAAACAAAATAATTATTTTTTACATCAAAAAGTAATATACATCGATTTTTTCAGAATGCTAAAGGTAAACAATATGCATGTCCAAAATAAGATGCACTAAACCAAATAAAAGGGTAGTTAATGTATAAATTGAATGTGTTAATATATGGAGATTTTGAGCATTATGGAATTAAGCAAGCATTTATGAATCAGTACAGGAAACAAGCACATTAAAATGAAATAAACTAACTCAATCAGAAAATTACTTAGAAGAATTATGTAGAGGACATAGAGTCAATACATAAATAATAAAAGAATGTAGACACCAAAATTCAATTTTTGCTTTGACATATTGCATTGTCCTGACATTCTATATAACACATATCCTTTTATTTTGTTTTGAAATATGCATACTTCATTTTCACCAGTTTTCACTTTAATCAGATTTTTTTAAAAATCCACATTGTGAAAAATCTTTTTTATTTTTCATTTATATTCATTCTTTCCCAACAGTTGATGCTTGCCATTAATGTTTTCTCAGGATAAATAGTACAAAGGCATTTTAACCTCAAGAAAAAGAAAAAAAAACTATAGCTTGAAATGAAAATTAAAACATCATTTGCTTGAATTTCTATAAATCTTTGTTAAATATTGTATATCACATTATTAATGGGAAATATATGTTGACATGAGAACTTGTTGACAATGTTATCTGAGTTCTCCTTTACATTATCATCAGTTATAGTTTCCATTAAATTATTTCAAGACTCTTGTATGTAGAATACATTGATTTCTAATACTGATCCCTGATGACCCAACTTACCTTATTTTATTCAAGTTAGACATATTGTAGAATTCTTTAAAGATTTTGACTTGCATAGATAAATGATGTAAAGATGAATGATAAATAGATTGACGACAGATAATAGGTAATAAATACATAGATGATAGGTAGAAGATAGATTATAACGATTATGCTTAAAATATTCCCCTTTAAATGTTCTCTTCTTTGCTCCTCTAGGACGACACATCAGTCTATTTTTCATGTACTCCATGAGTGATAAATCCATTCAGACTTTCCAGAAGCACAGAAATAAACAATGCCGTTCTTATGCTATGGTTCAGGAAAGGAAGTTCATTAATATGAAGCCAATATGTTCTGTTTACAAAAGGCAGTTCAGAAAAAAAAATGCATAAAAATCCTCCACACAAAACTCTTGTATACCAATGTGTAGGTTCTCTATTACTCTTGACACCAATGCTAGCATTAAAAATTAATATGGAACTTCTGAGTAAGAGAGTGGCATAGTAGCCATCCCAAAGCAGCCCAGCAGAGGAAATAAGAAGAAAAACAGCAAAATATACTCTTCTACTGAAAAGTGAAGGTATATATGAAATTATCAATCTCATGCAAGAAGCAAGAGAGGCCCAGGGCTTCTAGCAACAATAGAAGCAGGCAGAATTGGCTCTAGCTATGGAAGAAGCCAGGTGAAGTGATTTTAACTCATATCAGCCTCCTTGCAGTCAAGAAGCCTGAAGAAGACAGCAGGGGCCATCTGATCAGCTTCTGAGTAAGAGGATCAAAGGGACTAGCTATGCAGCTGAGGCACAACTTCAGGTACCTTTTACAGCTTCTCCTTCCCCAACCACCACAGCTAGCAACCACTGGAGACCTGGGGAAGGGAGATCAGCTACACAGCACCCAGAAAAATCAATCAGAGCAGTGGCACCATGGACCCAGCCAGTCTAGCACAGCCCACAGTTCATTAAAGAGGGACCAAGGGGTTACATAGCATTGTTGAGACCAGAGCCATCCCAAAAGGTAAGATGAGCTACTTATACCAGGTCACTAAGTGCCACAATGACTGGTATATAGGCCTTCACTGGAAGTGCTAATCAAACTTGCATGTTAGGCTAGGTAATATGTGAGATTTCATTGATGGTTCTTAAATGAGCTGTATTTTGGTGTTGTCATTTGTTGCTTCCTGATTTATAGTGCCTTTGTCTTCTACTTCTGTCATTCTTGGGGACAGAGTCACACTTGGTCCCAGGCAGACCTTAATCTTTTATAGACCAGAAATCTCAACCTGCCAGTTGACAGGATTAAGTGTGTGGACAACATACACCCTTAGGGACTTTGACCTTGCTAGATTATCTGTTTGTGTTAATAACCATTCTTACATAAATACTCCTTGTTGGTTTTGAGTGAATGTCTATATTGCTCAGTTGAATTTTAGAATTCAGCTCTATTTTGCTCCACACAGCCTACTATAATACTTGCATAGCTGGAAAACCCAACACTTAGGGTCACTTGTACTGCTACTGTGGAAGTCATATAAGAGCCACTCCTGGCCCCTTAAGATCCTACCCAGAATATATATACATGTGTGTGTGTGTGTGGATATATATATACACATACACATATATACATACACACATACATACACATACATACACATATATGTATGTGTGTATATGTATATATATGTATATATGTACATATATATGTATATATATACATATATATATATATAAAACATCAGATATTCATTTATAAGAATACTGAAGAATATTAGAAAACCCAAGATCAAATTAACCCAAGATGTAAAATCTCTTCATTATAATACAAGAAATACAAAAAAATCAAGTAATATACTTTCACCAAACATTATAAATCCAAAAGAAATGACATACAATGAGACTTATTTAAATCAAATGTATGACAAAGATTTAAAATTAATATTAGTAACTATGTTTGAAAGAATAAAATGAATCAAAGAAGAAAGCAAACTCCTAAAGGACAACAAAGGAAACCAAATTAATGAAAGAAGTAGGTCAATACAAGACATGAGTAAGGAAATAGAAATACTGAAGAAAGATGAATCAGAAATGATAGATATGTAAAACACAGTAAGTTAAATAAAAAGCTCTGTAGAAATTCTTACCAATAGAATGGATGAAGGAAGGAACAAAATATCTAAACTAGAAGGCCAGGTGGCAGACGTAATATAGTCCAACAAAGAGAAAGACAAACTAATAGGAAGATGTGCATTGGAATGTCCAGACAGTTGGAACACTATGAAAAGATCAAACATAAGAATGCAGGGTATAGTACAAGAAGAATCTCAACCCAAAAGCATACTAGGTATTTCAACAAAATCATAGAAAAAATTTCTCCCAAATTGAGAAAGAGATACCAATACAGACACAGGAAGCCTTTAGAATCCCAAACAGACAAAACCAGGAAAGATCCTCTTTTTGCTATATTATAGTTAAAGTACTAAACACACAAACCTAAGAAAATATATTGTAAGCAGTTATAGAGAAACAAGTCGCTTATAAATATAAGCTCCTCAGGATAATAGCAGATTACTTAACACAAACTTTAGAAGTCAGAGAGTTTGGAATAATGTATTCCAAGTTCTGAAAGATTACAATCGGTTACCAAGATTGCTTTATCCAGCAAAGTTACCTATCAAAATTGACTGAGAAATAAGGACATTCTACAACAACAACAACAAAAGTAGGCTAAAGCAATATACAACTACTAGTCCAGCTCTACAGAAAATACTTGAAAGGATCCTTCACCCAAGAAAGAAAAGGACACACATGAGGAAATAGGAAAAAAAAAAAAAAAGCGTACTGAAATCATAGTTAATACAAGAGAGTAAAGGGAAAGGGAAAATAGGAATCACTATAAAACAGGAAGGATGTTAAGAATAAATGCATACCTTTCAATACTAACTCTTAATATCAGTGGCCTCAATATTCCAACCAATAGACACAAGCTTGCAGACTGGATTAAAAAGCAAGAGCCCTCTGTTTGTTGCCTGTAAGAAACTCATCTCTCCATAAAAGACAGACACTATCTTACCTTGAAAGGATGGAAAATGTTATTTCAAGCAAAGGGGTCTAGGAAACAAGCAGAAGTAATTATCATAATATCTGGCAGGATAGACTTCAAAGCAATATTAGTGAGGAAAGATAAGAAAGTTCACTTTATACTGATTAAAGGAGCAATTCAACAGGAATACTTTACAATTCTAAATGTATATGCACCTAACACGGGTGCTCCTAATTTCATCAAGCAAGCATTATTGGACTTAAAGTCGCACATAACACCAATCACAATTGTAGTTGGTAGCTTCAGTACGCCACTCTCATCAATTAACAGATAATCCTAGCAAAAAATAAAGAGATATATAGATTAAATTATGTCATAGATCAAATGGATCTAATAGATATCTACAGAATAGTCCATCTAAATTTTGTAGTATACACATTCTTCTCAGAAGTGCTTGCAATATTCTCTAATGTAAACCATATATTGGGACACAAAATGAATATTAACAAAAACACAAAAATTAAATAACTCCTTGAACTCTATCTGATCACAATGGGATTAAACTAAAAATCAGCAATAAGTAAAGCTACAGAGCATACACGAAATCATGGTAACTAAGCAAGAATTTACTGAATGATGAATGGGTCATTGAAGAAATCAAAAAGGAGAGAAAAAATTTATAGAATCAGATTATAATGATAACACAACATACATAACAAAACCTTCGGGACAATGAAGGCAGTCCTAAATAGAATTTTATAGCTTTAAGTGCCTATATTAATAAACTAGAAAGGTTGCAAGTAAACACCTTAATGCTTCATCCTAAGGCCTTAGATAAAAAGAACAAGGCAAACCAAAATTGGTAGACAAGAAGAAATGATGACAAAGGCAGAAATTAATGAAATAAAAACAAAAAAAAATTTACAAAGAATCAGTGAAACAAAGAGTTGGTTCTTTAAAGGATGAACAATATTGATAAACTTTTAGCAAAGGAAGGAGACCAAAAATGAACCCAACAGGGAAATTTTGCTGAAGAGGGGTTGGAAAGAATGTCAGAGCCACATGTTGGGTCATGATATGCAGAGACATTTCTCCTATCCATAACTGTGGGCTAAATCCAGAATGCATGACCCACATACCTCAACAAGGAGGGGCCAAGGGGAGGGGGTAGGTAATGGATGAGCCTAATAATGGTACCAAATTGACTGTATTCGCTGAGTGCAAAACTAATTAATAAAAAAATAAAAAAGCAAGTTACTAACTCACACCAGAAAAAAGTAAAATAAATATTAAATTTAAAAAATTACCAAAAGAAAGAAATAAGAGGCACAAATTAATAAAATTAGAGATGGAAATGCACTATTACAACAAATACTAAGGAAATTCAGCCATTCATAAGGACATAATTTAAAAATATATACTCCACTGTTTGGAAATCTCAAAAAATAGATGATTTCCTAGATTTATATGACCTATCAAAATTGAATCAAGATGAGATAAGTCATTCAAATAACCTATAACAAGTACAGAGATCCAAGTAGTTGTAAAATGTATCCCAACTAAACAAAGTCTGGGCCTGGATAGATGCATTGGTCAATCTTACCTAGTCCTTCACAGAAGAACTAACACTAATGGTCTTCAAAGTTTTCCATAAAATAGAAAAGAAAGGAATACTGCCAAACTCCTCCTATGAAGCCAGCAACGCCCCAGTACTCCAAACAGACAAATACAGAACAACAACAACAACAAAAAAATTACAGACCAATCTCCCTCATAAGCATAGATGCAAAAATTCTTTAAAATATTGGCAAACAGAATATAATAATATACCAAAAAGATCAGTCACCTTGACCAAGTAGGCTATACTCCAGAGATGCAGGAATGGTTCAACATATGCAAATCAATGAATAAAGTACACTATATAAATAGACTAAAGGACAAAAATCACATGACCATCTCTACAGATGCAGAAAAAGCATTTGAGAAAACCTACATCCCTTCATAGTAAAAGTACTAAAGAAACTGGGACTGGAATGAACATATCTCAGCAATAAAGGCTATTTATGGTAAGCCCATAGCCAACATAATACTAAATGGGAAAATTTGAAATTTTTCCACTAAAATAAGAGTGTCTACTGTCCCCACTTTTATTTAATATAGTACCAGAAGTCTTAGCTATAGCAATAAGGCAAGAGGGATATGAATTGTAAAGGAAGAGATCAAATTATCATTATTTGCAGATGATATGAGTCTATACATAAAGGACCCTAAAGACTCTACCAGCAAACTGTTACAGCTGATAGGTACTTTTAGAAACATGGCAGAATACAAAATAAACACAGAAATCAATAGCTTTCCTATATACTAACAACAAACATGCTGAGGATGAAATCAGGGAATCATATACATTCACAATTGCCTCAAAAAAATAAAGTATCTTGGAATAAACCTAACCAAGGTACTTAAGGATCTCTACAATCAAAACATTAAAACACTTAAGAGAGAAATTGCAAAAGACACTAGGAAATGGAAAGACTTCCCATGTTCTTGGATTGAAATAAACAATATTGTGAAAATTTCAATCTCACCAAAAGCAATCTCTACACTTAATGCAATTCCCATCAGAATCCGAATGTTATTCTTCATGGAAATGAAAAAAAAAATCCTGAAATTCATTTAGAGGCATGAAAACCTCAAATAGCCAAAACAATTCTGAGCAACAAAAATTAGGCTAGCAGTATCAGCATATCCTATTTTAAGTTATATAACAGAGCCATAGTAATAAAAATAGTACGGCATTGGCACAAAAACAGCAATGTAGATCAGTGGAACAGAATAGATGACCCAACTGTACATCTATGCAGCTACTGGTCTTCTGATTTTCTATCTAATTTTTGAGAAAAATGCCAAAAAATATTTATTGGAGAAAGTACAGCCTCTTTAACCAATTGTTCTGGGGAAACTGGATATTTTTTTCTAGAAGGATGAGAATAGATCCTTATTTCTCTGTGCATAAGAAGCAAGTTCAAATGGATCAGACTTTAGTATAAGACCTGAAACTCTGAAACTGCTGGAGGAAAATGTAGGGACAACCTTTCAACATGTTGGCATAGGCAATTACTTTCTGAATATAACCCCAGTTGCTCAGTAAATGAAACTACTAATCAGCCATGGGGACCTCATGAAATTACAAAGCTTTTGTACAGCAAAGAACACTATGAATAGAGCAAAGAGACAATCTACAGAATGGGAGAAAATCTTTGCCAGCTACACATCTGACAGAGGATTAATATCTAGGATATGTAAAAAAATTCAGAAAACTAAATAATAAGAAATCAAACAGCCCAATTAAAAATAGGCTATGGACTAAATAAAGAGTTCTCAAAGAATAAATACAAATGGCATATAAACATCTAAAAAATCTTCTATATCCTTAGCCATCAGGGACATTCAAATTAAAACTACTTTGATATTCTATCTCAGTCCTACCAGATTGGCTTTCATCAAGAAAACAAATGACAATAAATTCTGGAGAGCATGTGGAAAAAGAGGAACACTTCTACACTGTTGGTGGGAATGTAAACGAGTACAGCCATTGTGGAAATCAGTGTGGATGTTCCTGAGACAGCTAAAAGCAGATATACTGTATAAGCCAGCTGTATCACTCCTAGGTATATATCCTAAGGACTGTTCTTACTACCTTAGAGATACTTGCTCAACTATGTTAATTGCCACTCTATTCACAATAGCTACAAAATTGAACCAGTCTAGATGTCCCTCAACTAATGAATGGATAATGAAGATTTGAAACATTTATACAGGGGAGTTCTACACATCAGTAAAGAAAAATGAAATTGTGAAATTTGCTGGAAAATGGATGGGTCTGGAAAAGATTATACTAGATGAGATAATCCAGCCCTAGAAAGCCAAATGTTGCATTTTCTCTCTCATATGTGGATCCTACCTACAAATGTATAGATCTATACGTGAATTTGAGTAAAAATCAATTGAAGAGACCAGTAAGCTAGAAAAAGCCTAAGTGAGGTCATAGGGAAAGATTGAGTTAAAGGATGATGAGAGAGTTAATCAAAACTCAAGAGGTTATGAATAAGGAAAGTGGAAAAAGATTTTTGGATAATAGCACACCAAGAAGCCATAGACTGTTAATAGAAAAATTTCAGTGCCAGACATGGGTTATATTCCTGTGAGTTGTTGGCCAGGGAGGTCCCTGATGCCCCTAAAACGTTCCAGGACATTGCCAAGGCTCTTAGTTTTTCACTAGGAATAGATGGTACGACCCTATTGCTGAAGTTTCCACGTGCTTGGACTGCAAGGTCACTGAGAAATCAAGCTGGAGCTGGAAACCTCCACCTAAGACAAAACTGGATAAGCTATGCTGCATGCATCCCTATGAGAAAGAGAAGTAATCAGCAGTGAAAACAGTGGGCACTGCAAGCCTTAAGTTTGGCCAGCCAGTCCAAATGACTGAACAGATGTAATAGTGGCATGTTTGTTATGGGGGAAACCAACCGCTCTCTAATTGGACAATACACACACTCCACGGGAGGGAATACAAGCCTGGTACTGAAAACCTAATCAAAATCCTATGGTGGTGGAGTTCAAGAGCCCTAGCAGTGCAACGCCTGCTCTTGTCTAGCAAAATACATATATTATGCTCACCAAACTGCCTTTTAAGCAATTTTCTTAATAATCACACCCTTATATTAATGCTATTCTTATTTTTTGTTAGTTAAGCTTTTATTTTGAGATGTCAGTGACCATTAGAATGACCCGAAAGGCACCATACTGCTAAGAAGTGACAAAGGAGTATTCAGCACTGAAATATCTCTATTACACCTTCCAAGGTTCAAAGTTCTTTGTGGAAGACAGGGTGGAAAGAATGTAAGAGCCAATGGAAGGGTAGGACTACTTAAAATGCAGTCGTTCAGACAGAAATTGGCCTCAGTATCCATGAGCTCATATTGTCTAGCACTATCTTCACATGACCCTCATAATAGGCAGAAAAGATGATATCAAATTCCAAAAAAGACTAATTGAGAAATGGAGGGAATATGATGGACAGTGGATTTGTAAAGGGGCAAGTGAGGAAGGGGAGGGAATTATTAAGGGTTTTTTTTTCCTATAATTATGGAAGTTGTCAATAAAAATGTTAAAAAATAAATTAATGTCCAGATGCACTGCAGCACAATCTATAGGAACATAGTCTCTGATTCTGGGTTTTGAGGATTGAATTGCAGCTGGCCACTTCTTGAGTTTGGAAAATTGTATATACTTTTTGTCACAGCTTAAGGAAATAGTAGTGAATATTTACTTCATAAAAATTCTCTAAAGTTTAAACAACATAGTAAAACAGGGAAAGTTTGAACTCATGTGAGGTTGGGTATTACCAACAAGTGTATATCATAGAAAATTACACCAGTGGAGGGCAGCTGAATGGCTATGTCAACATGACTCAGTTAAAAATTTAAGCAGGTGAGGCTGGAGAGATGGCTTAGCGGTTAAGCGCTTGCCTGTGAAGCCTAAGGACCCTGGTTCGAGGCTCGGTTCCCCAGGTCCCACGTTAGCCAGATGCACAAGGGGGCGCATGCGTCTGGAGTTCGTTTTCAGTGGCTGGAAGCCCTGGCGCACCCATCCTCTCTCTCTCCCTCTATCTGTCTTTCTCCCAGTGTCTGTCACTCTCAAATAAATAAATAAATAAATAAATGAACAAAAAAATTTAAAAAATTTAAGCAGATGAATTAATTAATAGCTCCACAAAATTGTTACTTGTTATTGTATAATAAATAATAAACATTCTCATCATTTAAGTTTGCTTGCTTTTCCATGAAATTCCTACACATAAATGTATTTAAAAATAGTCTTTTCACTTAAACAAATGAGGAGTTTTAAAATATAGTTTACCTACCTACATATTATTTCCTTAAGGTAATTATCTCATTATGTCCATCAAACACAAACTATCATGACATTTACCAATTACATTTTGTTACTCTAAATGATCTGCATTAAACTACTTGAGAACAGATCCATAAATGTCTCACTCTGAACATACTGAAACACTGCTAAGATTCTGTGAAGGTGAAATTCTTCACATTTCAATACATTCTAATAAATTTGTGTGTGTGTGTGTGTGTGTGTGTATGACTGGTGAAAATAACCAAAAACCATAAGTGATCCTGCATTTGACTTGAAATATCCTCTCTGAAGTGTCTCAAGCTCATTGTCATGGAAAGATCATCTTTCTTCCATGAATCCATGAGGTCAATATCTTCATCCCAAAGGTATCTAGAGATGATGAATATGAACTTTGGTATTTTCTCAAATTTGCAAATGAAAATTTCACTTTGTCAACTAAGAAAATGAGATCAAGTTTAGATTATGGTCAATGATCTGCTCAGATTTATACATTTTAATGCTTGATTCTTAGACTATATTAATGAACCCAGGTTTTTCCTAGTACAGATTTTGTAGAACGTCAGCTTTCAGGGGTGCATTGCTCTGAGTGACTCCATTTTATAAACAGAAGCCTGTTCCAATTTCAGTGCAAAATGTAGCATGACTATACATCACTTGCTAACTTTAGAGATAATTGGCTTATGTGATAATCTTATCCATGTTGCCATAGTTCATCCAATATCCCAATTTGTCTTCCAGTGAAGTATGCCTGTTTAATCTCTATAATACTGATAAGTAACTTAATCCCATAGCTAACATTTTGTGACTATATAATGCTGGATCTGATGAACTACTTTATTTTGAAAGTACTTACTATATCTTTCAAAGTAAGTTTGAAATAATATATCTGTGTATGTATGTATGTATGTACATTATCTAATGGAGATACAATAGTGAAAAGTATACTCTAATTCTCTAAAGTAAATTAGCAAGTTTATTATCTCATATAGTTACCCGTTTCTTTTTGTGGCAATTGCAAAATCAGTTAACATCTACTGTGTTAGAAGGAATCCTACACACAGAACATGTTTGTTATCTCTTTAGGTTGTATTTGAAACCTCTAGACCTGCCAACCTATAGATCTGTTATTCTCTATTCACTCACTTGCATCTCCCAATTTCTACAGCCTCTATACTTCTATCCTTGTCTTTTCTCTGTTTCTACATATTACAAAATTAATACCACACATACAAATAGGTGATAACATGCAATAGTTTTCTTCTTTGTCTGGTTTATTTCATCTAGCACAGTGTCCTCCAAAGAAATCTTTTATTTTTACTTTTGTTACAAATGGCAAAGTATGGTGCTCTTTAGGGATGAATTATTCTGAAATATTCTACTGGATATGCACAGCACAATTTTCTTCATTTATTCTTGATAGGCACCATATTTTCTTTATTTTTCCTTATCTTTGTGATTGTTACAAAGTTCTGATAAATATAGGAGTATAGATTTAAATATCAAGGCTGATTTTTTTCTCCCATGGTAGGTATTTTCATTTGTTCTCCACTGAGTATGGAACAGTTTGCCTTTGTCAACACATTCATTGACATGTGATTATTTTGTCACTGATAACACAGATTCTGGTAGTATGAGGTGATAGCTCATGATTTCTTTGATTTGAAATTTGATAATAATGTAATAATATTGATAAATCCTGTCTCCAATAAATGCTGCATAGAAAATTTGACTTTCACATTCAAATAGTTGAAATGAACTATCAGATACAGACATGAACATACATGGATCAAAGGCCTAAGCAAAAAGCCAGGAAATGTAATGTATTTAGAATAAAACATATGAGAAAACTTGTCTTGAATTTGCAAGAAAAAAATAATCAAAATATTAGATATTATGATAGTATTGAAATCATGTACAATCTCATTTATTTCTCAAATAATAAAGAATGTTGCATTTTTCAGATCTTTGCATGAGTTTCTACTAAAACCATCAGATGAACTACCTATGTATCCTTGCCAGGTAGTAAAGACATCATAAAATATGTGATTGATTACCTTCTTTACCATGATGATAAATAAACATGCATTAGAACTGTTTTCTCCTATACATTTTTAGAATATATACAGTCAGTAAACTTAAGGAAACTGTTAAGTACAAAGATATAATAAAATCATATTTGAAAATAAATTGACAAGCCAAGTTTAAAGAAAAATAGTACAAGTGCCTTAAAAATCTAGACAAAAATTCCTACCATCTGCCATAGCTGCTTACTATGTGTTATTATGGAAAGAATGCAGAGATAGTAAATACTAACAGAAAAGTCCCCAGGAAATTTTATTTCGCAATGTTTAATAAATTTTAAGCCATACTTTGATAAAGGGGAAATAAAAACCATTCAAAAAAATTTTTTTTCAGATAAGGGCTTGAAACTCATGAATATTTACACATAAAATTACTAGTTGTGGAAATGCAGAGATCACAGGCAAGAAAACTACTGTGATACTTATGCAAGTATATTCTGGGCCTCTGTGAAAAGTTTCTAGATTACTTTTAATGAAGTGGAAAGCCCTCCACAACTAAGGACTGCACTATTCCATAGGCTTAGGTCCAACGCTGATTAAAAAGGAAAAATGGAGCTGAGCACCAGGCTCTCTTCTTCCTGTTTGTGAGCACGACATGATCAGGCCTTCCTAGCCACCAAGACTGTGCTGTCTTGAAATGAGAGCTGAAATCAGCTCTTCCTCTCCAGGTTAATGTTGTCAGGTAGTTTCTCACAGAACAAGGTAAAACTAATGCAATATGAAACAAAGCAAACAAGGATATGTAGTACTTAGTAATGAAACTAAATCATGGGATGGAAAAGGTGAGCTAGCTACCAACTTCAAGCATGGGGAAAGAAAGCAACTGGTCAGTCTCATTTCCTTCTATTATTTTCCCAGGCACATTGGACACTCATGTATGTCTATTTCACATCATTAGTAAAGAGGAACCTGAGGTAGAAGGGTCTGTACAAAACTGAAAATATTTCTCTTTCTAGGGTTCATTATCCCTGCAATATCACTTATTATTTAAATTGATAAAAATCATTTTGTATTTCCTAATGTTATAAGAAGTTAGATGTATAACTTTGATATACATATTCAATTTTCATACATGCTTATAGATTATACATAAATATTAAATATTTATATATATAATATAAACAAATACTTGTCAACAACCTTCCCAATTGATAAAAACACCTTCACTATGATTTAAAACTAATTGTAAGCATAACTTCTTATATAAAGTAATGGCTACTGAATTTTATTGAATTTTTTTAATTAAGTAATTTATTTATTTGAGAGCCACAGACACAGAGAGAAAGACAGATAGAGGGAGAGAGAGAGAATGGGCGCGCCAGGGTTTCCAGCCTCTGCAAACGAACTCCAGACGCGTGCGCCCCCTTGTGCATCTGGCTAACGTGGGACCTGGGGAACCGAGCCTCGAACCAGGGTCCTTAGGCTTCACAGGCAAGCGCTTAACCGCTAAGCCATCTCTCCAGCCCTTTATTGAATTTTTTAAGGATACAAAGGATTCAATGAGATGAAATAAAATCCAGCTATTTAATGATGTAAATTAAGAATTCAAATAATATGCCATGAATAATGGAGAGCAGTTCAGTATACATAAAGAAGTTGGCCAATATTCTCACACCATTCTCATGTGCAAAATGTAATGTAATACTAGCCTGTGCATTTTATCTCATTAAGTGTGAAATTTTATTTCAAATAGTTATGAGGATCCTGGTTTCCAACACATGTGTGTATATTTGATGATTATATGTATAAATATTTACATATATATATACATACATATATATACACATACATATATATGTATATTTGATGATTATATGTATAAATATTTACAAATATATATATACATACATATATATGTATATATATACATACATATATATCTACATACATATATATAACAGGTATAATATGTAGCAGACTCCATATCATGACAGTACATATATTATAGTACATGTTTATAATTGAATTGCTGAAATGAATTATTACAGGTTTAAAATTTGGAAATCAGGGCCTTTCCAATATAGATAGATCAGTATTAGACTCAAGTCTACATGGTTCTATCATTATGATCTTGCCTGTGAATTTCAGAAAAAATAGAAGCCTAGAACCATGTTTTGTTGGATCATACTTTTAACAAACATACAAAACTAGGATTTGTTTATTAACTTCTGTGTCATTGAGAAAAATTAATGATTATTTTAGAATTGTTTAAAACCTACTTACATTTATTTCAATGAGAGATTATGGAGTGTCAGGGCTTCTTGCTGCTGCAAATGAACTTCAGACACATGCATCACATTGAGGACCTCACTGTATGTGTGTATTGGGGAATTGAACCCAGTATATAAGAGTTTGCAAGGAAGCACCTGTAACCAGTGACTCATTTCCCCAGACCTTTTTCTTTTTCTTTGTTTTTTCAGGTAGCATCTCACTCTAGCTCAGGCTGATCTGGAATTCACTTTGCATTCTCAGGGTGGCCTTGAACTCATGATGATCCACCTACTTCTGCCTCCCAAGTGCTGGGGTTAAAGGCATGTGTTACCATGCCCAGCGCCCCCAGACCTTTTTTCTAAAGAATCATTTCTATGATTTTAAGGCTCATTTCTAGGATTAAAATGTCTTTGTTGATATTTAAAATTAATACAGGGCTGGAGAGATGGCTTAGCGGTTAGGCACTTGCCTGTGAAGCCTAAGGACCCGGGTTCGAGGCTCGATTCCCCAGGACCCATGTTAGCCAGATGCACAAGGGGGTGCAGGCATCTGGAGTTCATTTGCAGTGGCTGGAGGCCCTGGTGTGCCCATTCTCATTCTCTCTCTCTCTGTCTCTGTTGCTCTCAAATAAATAAACAAAACTTTAAAAAAATTAATACAAGGAAAATGTGCTAGTAATGTGGATTTTAAAACAATTTGTATTCTATTATCATTTTTAAAGGAATCCACACTTTGAACAGTTGAATATGGAGTAGAAATGACAGTTTTAAACTACACAAGGACATGGTAAATGCTTATGGAAAAAGACATTGCTTTAAATATAAAACAGCAGAGAAATAAAAGTGCTTGAAGATTTATATTATATTATATTATATTAATTTATTTATGTGAGAGAGAGAAAGAAGAAGAGGAGGAGGAGAAAGATATTCTGGTTATATCTTGATTCAGTTTTCATTTTAATATATACATTTCTTTAGAAAAATAAAGAAGTCTATGCCATTTTCAGGGTTGTGAAGTGAACCTGTTTATTAGGAAGGCTGTGAACCTAAGGATGAGTCTGTTTTTCACCCAAGCCAAAGGCCTGTGTCTGTCAGGTACATGGAGCCCTAAAACTTAAAACTTTTTAACAACTTCTTTTTTTTTTCTATTTTTAAATTTAATTTATTTTTTATTGACAACTTCCATAATTGTAGAGGATAATTCATGGTAATTCCCTCCTTCCTCCAATTTTACCCTTTGAAAGTCCACTCTATCATAACCCTTACCCCTCCATCAGTCTTTCTTTTATTTTGATGTCATCATGTTTTCCTCCTATTATGATGATCTAGTGTAGGTAGTGTCAGGCTCTGTGAGGTCATGGATATCCAGGCCATTTTGTGTCTGGAGGAACACTATGTAAGGAGTCCTAATCTTTCTTTGATTCTTACATTCTTTCCATCACCCCTTCTGCAATGGACCCTGAGTCTTGGAAGGTGTGATAGAAATGTTTTAGTGCTGAGCACTCCTCTGTCACTTCTTTTCAGCCCCATGAAGCCTTCTGAGTCATCCCAAGTCACTGCCATCTGAAAAGGGAAGATTCTCTAACCAAACGTGAGAGTAGCATTAATATATGGGTATGAACATTAAGAGAAGTGCTTACTGGGCAGTTTGGTGAGCACAGTATATACATTTAGCCAGACACCAGCAGACATTACACCCTTAGGGCTCACAACTACCCCTGTTGTAGGTTTTTAGTATCAGGCATGTAGTCCCTCCCATGGAGTGGGCATCCAGTCCAATTAGAGAGCTGCTGGTTTCTCCCATAACAGACATGCCACTATTGTACTGGTTGGCTCATTTGGCTGGCAAAATTTAAGGCTTGCAGTGTCCACTGTTGAGTATCTCCACTGGTGATTTCTCTTTATCCCATTGAACTGCATATAGCATAGCTTTTTCCAGCTTTCTGTCAGCTAGTCTACAAGGAAGAGATTTTTAGCTCAGCTCCTGCCTTCCAAGTGCTAGGATTAAAGGCATGCATCATCAGACCTATTTTTGAACAAAGGTTCTAATTAATCTATGCTTCAGTAAATGGCTTTACCCCTTTGTAATGTATTGTCCCCTATAGATTCATGTATTTGAACACTTGGTCTCCAGCTGGAGTTGCTTTGAGAGAATGATGTGTCACCTTTATAACGTGGAGTCTTGCTGGAGGAAATGCATCACTGAGACTAGATTTTCAGGTTTTATAGCCTGGCCTCATTTATTGGCTCTCTCCTTTATGATTTTGGATATAATGTGACCATTTGGTTTCCTGCTCCTGCTGCCTTGCCAGACTGTATCTCCTGGAATTATAAACCAGATTAAACCCTTTCTTTCCTTAAGCTGCTTCCTGTCATGTATTATATCATAACAAGGAGTAAAATCACTACTGTACTAAAATAAGAAGAGATTTCCTGCAATGAATGAAACTAATACACAGGGAATTTAAAATTAGGAAAAGAGTTGTTTTTAATTTTTTTTTTTTTTTTGGTTTTTCGAGGTAGGGTCTCACTCTGGTCCAGGCTGACCTGGAATTAACTATGTAGTCTCAGGGTGGCCTTGAACTCACAGTGATCCTCCTACCTCTGCCTCCCGAGTGCTGGGATTAAAGGTGTGCGCCACCACGCCCGGCTTTTTAATTTTCTTTAACTTGTAAGTCAACCAATAGCTTTGTCCTTTTTTTTTTTATCAGCATCATTAGTCTTCTTAGAGATATGAATATGATTTTAGAAAGAAATTTTTTAATTATTTATTTATTTATTTGAGAGTGACAGACACAGAGAGAAAGACAGATAGAGGGAGAGAGAGAGAATGGGCGCGCCAGGGCTTCCAGCCTCTGCAAACGAACTCCAGACACGTGCGCCCCCTTGTGCATCTGGCTAACGTGGGACCTGGGGAACCGAGCCTCGAACCGGGGTCCTTAGGCTTCACAGGCAAGCAGTTAACTGCTAAGCCATCTCTCCAGCCCTAGAAAGAAATTTTAGAACACAGAGGTCTCCTACTCTTTGGTCCTATTAGATGAACATATTATTTTATAGACAAGAGCCCCAAACAACTCCAGAGGTTTCCAGAAGCAAGCTCTTGATTTTTGCTGATTAGCTTTATTCATATAGGTCATCTTAATTATTCCTCTGCAGAAGCTTATTAACTGGAAAATAATATTGCTTTCCTGTGGGCAGGACAAGAGATTTGAAAAACATATGCTTCATTTTCTGCTCCAAAGGCACAAGCAAGTTATTGTCAGGTCATGTACAGAAGCTCAAGGATTCAGATTGTATTATCCTAAGAAGAGAAGATCATATGCATAAACTGTTGAATCAACCCAGCAAATAAATTAACTTGAGTTTTTCTTTGAAGGCCAGTTTTCGAGAAATTTAGATCTAGTTCTACAGTATTCAGTTATGTTTACATGTGCCATAGAATGTTCATTTTTAAAATGAACATCAGTACTGTTGCAGTAGTTTGGAATAAAGAAAGATTTAGGCAAATAGACCTTTAAATTTTTCAGTAAATGAATTCTGACAGATTTTTAAAAATGTGTTGACTTTTTTTATATTTACAGTTTCTATGATGGTGGAGAGCTTACATTGTATTCTTTGAAGTAGGATGGCTGAGGCCTTGATCTGGATGTGGAGGCTGAAGCATCTTTCTGATCTTTCAGAGTAGATGGAAGATAGTAGGTCTGAGAGATGAGAGCTACACACCAGCCCTCAGTTGCATCAGGAAAGATGAGTGCTTTGAATGTGCAGTAGAACACTCCAAGCAGCAGCTCTAGGCTTACATGCATCATTGAGATGAACAGGAGAGGCAATGGAAGTTACTACTCACACCACACTGGCTGCTTTCATTCTTTGCAGCTTCAGGGTCATAGTACATGCCAGCCCAAACTCTCATTAGGGACAGGAAAATTGGAACCTGACCTCATCTTATAGTAGCTGGGGAGCTAGTTTGTTCCTTTCTTTTCTTTTTTAAGCATTTCTTTCTTTATTTATTTAAAGAGAGAGAGAGAAAGATGCAGAGAGAAAGAAAGAGAGAGAGAGAGAGAGAGAGAGAGGGAGGGAGGGAGAGAGAAAGTACGGGTATACTAGGGCCTCTAACCATTGCAAATGAACTTCAGACACATGTGTCACCTTGTGAAACTGGCTTTATATGGGTACTAGGGAGTCAAGCCTGGGTCCTTAGCCTTTGCCAGCAAGCACTTTGACTGCCAGGCCAGTTCTTAGCCCTACACTTATTTTGTTCCTCTCTTTCTCTTTTCTTCTTTCTTTCTTTCTTTCTTTCTTTCTTTCTTTCTTTCTTTCTTTCTTTCTTTCTTTCTTTCTTGCTCTCTCTCTCTTTTCTTTCTCTCTCTGTTTTCTTTCTCTCTTTCTTTCTTTCCTTCCTTCTTTCTTTCTTCCTTCCTTTGTATTTATATACTTATTTATTTATTAAGGTACCGTCTTGCTCTAGTCTAGGCTGACCTGGAATTCAGAACATAGTCTGAAGATGACTTCAAACTCACACCAATCCTCCTACCTCTGCCTCCCAAATGCTGGGCTTCAAGCCATGCACCTCTATGCCAGGCTTCTTTCTAAATTTTGTGACTTTTTTTGAGTCAGGATTTCATGTAGCCCAGGTTGGCCTTGAATTCCCATTTTGCCTGTTTGCAATTCCTAGGTACTAGAATGGTATCTGTATAATATCATGATGGAAAAGTTTTCATTCCTTCTCTTTCTGTGGAGAACCTGGGACTCAGGTTTTGATTGATAAACTGGTTTATGTGTATGTGGAAACAACAGTTAAGGGAAATACAGAGTTGGGACCTGAGCAGGAAATTCAAGATTGTCCTCAAATAAGACAACTGCCTAGAACTTATGTAGGTGTTGGGTGGGCATCAGAAATCAGGATAGTTCAGAAGTCAGGTTGGAGCTATTCGGAAATCATAAAAAGGGATTACAGACTATTAAAAAATGATCAAAACCCAAGGCAAAGTCATATCAAAGCCATTAGAAACCAAAAGGACAGTGGCCTCCCAATGTGCATGTGGATCACAGTGTATAGGAGAGTAGCCTATGTTTTAGGAGAGAAGAATGTGGAAAAATAAAGAAGGTATAGTTCTTGTCCTCAGGGATGTCTAAATTCCTGGCCTGCATGAATTTCTTGCACATTAGGTCAATTTGTCTGCCATGCAAAATGTATACCTTTTGGGTTAAGATTAGCAAGTAATGTCATAACCTTGGCATTAGAGCTGCTGACTTGTATAGAGATACTGTGGACTGAGGTGAAAGGGATTTTTAGATTTATATTTTCTATTTATTAGAATAAGTACTAGATCATGTCAACAAATCAGTTGTAACTAAAAGAAGCTTTACTCTCTACAGCAAAGGATACTCAATAGTAGTTAAGAGTAGTTGAGGAGGATAACCATGTTGAAGGTCTATGATGAAGCCCTGCTTTGCTGAAGATGCTGTCCCAGCCTTCCTCAGAAAGTTCTTACAAACTTTGCCTTTTTTTTTTTGAGAATTAAGTAAAGTCATAATTTTTAAATTATTTTAATTTTTTTACATAAGCTATAGTCTTATAGTCTTATCTCCACTGTTCCCTGTCACCATTTCTCTCAGGTCCCTCCGAAGTTAATGTGTTTACTGTGGGATAATTAGGACCTTAGTGAGTCTCTTGGTGGAGGAGGGGGCACTGTGCTCAGGATATTTTTAACTACACTGAGGTTCTTACAATCTTCCCACCCACTCTTCATCAACAATCTCTGAATCTTAACAAGTCTGTTAGCAATTTGAATTTGTGTTGAATTCTGTGCATTTCTGCTTGCATGTGTTTTTATTCACCACCATGTCTGTCACTGCTTCCCTGGAGGTGGTTGTCAGGCTAACATTGGGAGTAATTCTCATGTCCTTGTTTCCTCTGAAATATTTCTTGGGTCCTGGTAAATGTAGAATTTTTAACATTAATATTTTACTTGGAAATATATTACTTTGACTAATAATATAAAAGTAAGAGTGGAATGGGGACATGGCTCAGTTACTACAAGCAGTTGTTGTGCAAAAATGATCCTCAACATACATAGAAAGCTAGGTGTAGTCATGTACATCTGCAAACCCAGTGCTGAGGTAGGCTGAGACAGGAGAGATACTGGGGCCTGCTAGCCAGCCAAGATGACTCAACATAGCAGCTCCAGATTCAGGGGAAAACTCTTCTCCAGGAAATAAGGCAGAAGAGAGACCAAGGATACCTGACATCATTTTTTTGCCCCCACATGAGGCACATGCTAGTATACATACACATACAAATATCACATACTCACACACATGGAATTAAATTAAGGATGACATGATTAGTGTAGTTTAGTCAAATATAACCTTTTGTTTTCCATAGTTATTTTTATCTGGAAAAGGAAAGAAGGCAGGAAGGGGGAAGGGAAGAAGTGAAATGGGAAGAAAAGAAGTAAGGAAGAAGAAAAAAGTATTAAGTTATTAAGTAGAGAATTTAAAAGTCAATATTAGTTGGGAAATAAAAATGTACTTTTAGGTAATATAATTACAGTGAATCTTTAAACTCTGTCTGTACTCAGTCTATAAGATGTATGTGAGCTAAATATTAAAACCATGATGAATGATAATCATGTACTACAAAACTATGAATAATTTTAAAATAAAATAACTAATTATTCTATGCAAAACAAAACATTGACTGCAACAGTTATTAAACTCTCACCATGGAACTCTAAGTATATTAAAATTTAAAAACTTTGCAAAATATGAATGAGCCCTTCTGGTATTGTTCATTGTCTGACCCAAAGGCAGATATGCATTGTAATAGTTAAACATCATGAAACACACTCCAATGTTATGTATTGTACATTAATTACTCAAAAGCAACAACAAGTAGTCTCATACACAGGCAGAGAAATATTTCTTAGGGAAAAATGTGTGCTTAAGGCATTCTAAACTAATGTTTCAGGAAAAGGCATGCATAACAGTCTGCTTCATTACCTAAGCTTCATAAAAAATGCAGCCATCTAATTTAATTTAGTTGTGAACAGATTTCTTAGCAGCAAATTTGTATTTGAGAACATCTCTTACGAATCATAGCTTGCAATGTATGGCAGTTCAATGAAGAATAATCTGTAAACAAAATCTCCATCTATCAACAAAGGCCATTAAAGACCATAAAATAACCCATCCTTGACTGATTAATGCTGCCACGGAGAGGAATTTCAGGCCATTAACATCCAGAAAATATACTGCCTCTGCGTTTGCATTTATTATATAAATCACATATTTGTGTGTGTTGGTATAAGGCAATATATTTAACTACCTACCCACCACATTAATTTAACATTTTTATAAGAAAGACACTTTGAAGAATACTGAATATCAGTAGAAAATAAATAACTCCATTTGCTTCTAGAAACTGCAAGTGAAGGCATGGGTATTTATGATATGTTAGATGGGTAAATATTGGTTTAATATTTCTTGTGTGTAATTTAATTATTTTCAAATGCTATACTATTAATTTTTCTAAATGTGTAAAATATTACTTTTTATATGGTGCTGGTTCTCTGAATGATAATGAGTGTTCCCATGGTTAAACTGGAATGTAACATGTTAATTTTGACTTTGTGTGAATCCTACTTCACAGGTTTTTTTTTTTTTTTTTTGTCCCTGTCTTCTCTGATAGGTTCTATGAATACAGCCTAGGCAGACCATAGATGTGAGAAAGAAGCTTTCCTGTCCATTAGGCATTTCCTGACTCTTAGAAGCATGTTTTCAAAAATGTAACCCATCAGCTCTTAACATTTTTTAAATGTCTGTCTTGTATTTGTCTGTCCATTGGTTTTAACCTTTGAAGTTTTCATCATATACACAATATTTCAAAACTATTTGATCATGTTGAACATTCAGTACAAGGTTTTGTTCGAATATTCTAGCTATAATATCTAATTCCATCCCTAGTAACACAGTGACAGAAACATTTTAAAAAGCTATTTTACAATAGAAAATCTCAGATTCAAAAGGTTAATTTTCTAGAGACTCTCATGTAGTTTGTCTCATTGTTGTTTTTGAACCTGGGTCTCTGTTGTGTTTTTTAAATTTAAGGTAAGTGAATACTCATTTTTATCCCATGTTTCGAGTCTTTAGCCATGAGCATGGTAAGGCTCTCAGGTCTGTTAAATAATGTGGCTCATTCTATGATCTTTGCAGTCCTCTGTCTTCTGGGCTCTGTTTTTATAGAAGGACTTCTATTGAGCCTCTTTAATAAAGTGAGACATGAGTTGAGGAGAAGAGTAAGCCAGTCAGGTTTGGGACCTCTCTCTCTTTTTCACTTTGTGGCATGAGAGACTGTGGAAATTTTTTTACCATATTTTTAATATGAAAAAATTAAAGCTACATTTTATCACTCTATGTTCTCTCTCTGTCTTTCTCTAGCTCTGTCTATCTCCAGAAGCATGAGAGTGCATGCACACGCACAGATACACATACATACACAACACAGAGAGAACAGAGTTTGTACTGTAAGATCTGAGAGAAATGAAGAGTAGTGTCTTTAAGAAATATGGGCAAGGGTCTCTGCATAATGCTTCCTCAAATATTTAGAGAAATAAGATAATCCCCAATAATACTCATATTCCATTAGTCCCTGGGCTGGTGAGATGGCTCAGCAGTTAACATTGCTTGTCATTTAAACATGTGGGCCTCTGTGCCTAGGACTACCAAATTCAACTATGCAGAGCCCATGTTTGGCATGGTCATAGATGTCTGTAGCCAGAGTCTTGGGTAGAGACAGGAAAATAATTGGGGCCTGTTGACAGTAGCTCCTGGGTGAGAGAGAGAGAACCTGTCTCATAAATGCATGTGGTTCAGTGATAAAGCAGGATAACTGATGTTATCCTTCGGTTTCCACATTTATACAAATGGGACATGTGCATGTACACACATGGGTATAGACATCACACACTATACCATACACACACACACACACACACACACACACACACACACACACACAGACATACATTCCAGTAGGATGAGTTTGTTTGGATTAAAAAGAGATAAGTAGGAATCTTGTTATAATTATGTAATCCCGTAAACATAAATAAAATAGTTGCTAGTTTTATATATTGTACTACTGAAAAACATACATAAGTATCCAGATTTATGAGTCTGTGAACTACTAGGCTTTGGGAACAAGTTTTCATGAGCTCCAAATCAAGTAGTCCTGTAATGTAGGAAAGAAGGAGGCTTATATTTGTCACTGGAGTTATTGATGTATTTATTTATTTATTACTTATTTATCTTCTAATGAAGGCAGCCACTTCAATTATTTTAAAAAGTCAAAGAGAAGAAAAACATTAGGAAAGAAATCTACAAGCAAGATTTAGCATTACTCAAATATCTACACATATGCATACAATACACATGCAGGAAATATGCACACTAGATCTATATATGCTTAGAAGAGATTTTATTATATTTTACAATGGATCATTCAAAAATTTTGTGACTTCTTTTTAAATATATTATTTATTTCAGAGAGCGAGATGGGCAGATAAGAGAAAGAGAGAGAGTAAGAGAGAGAGAGAGAGAGAGAGAGAGAGAGAGAGAGAGAGAGAGAACCATGCCAGGGACTCAAGTCATTGCAAAGGAACTCCAGATGCTTGTGTGGTTACCGGGGAATACAACCTGGGTCCTCAGGCTTCACAGCCAAGCACCTTACCCACTAAAGTCATCTCTCAAGACCGATTTTATGACTTCTTATCACAACTCTGTAATATATTTTAAGAATTTTTACACAGTAGAAGGGAGATCAGTAGGAAATGTGGAAAACTTTGCACATTTTAAGGCAATGCTTCTCTTGACCTATTTTAAAAGAATGTTTTATTGCATTAAAAATTAAAGCTTTGAGGGCTGGGGGGATGGCTTAGTGGTTAAGTCATTTGCCTGCAAAGCCAAAGGACCTAGGTTCTATTCCCCAGGACCCATGTTAGCCAGATGCACAAGGGGAAACATGCATCTGGAATTTGTTTGCAGTGGCTGGAAGGCCTGGCGTACCCATTCTCTCTCTCTCTTTCTCTCTTCCTCTTTCTCTGTCAAATAAATAAATAAACAAAAATAAAATATTTTTAAAATGAAAATTAAAGCTTTGGGCTGGAGCTATGGCTTAGCAGTTAATGCATTTGTCTGCAAAGCCTAAGGACCCAGGTTTGATTCTCCAGGTCCCACATAAGCCAGATGCACATGGTGGTACATGCTCTGGAGTTTGTTTGCAGGGGCTAGAGGACCTGGTATGCCATTCTCTCTTTCTCTCTCTGCCCTTCCCTCTCTTTAATAAATTAATAAATAAAAACAAATTTTTAAAAAATTAAAAACCTGGGGCTGGAGAGATGGCTTTGCAGTTAAGGCACTTGCATATAAAGCCAAAGGACCCAGGTTCAATTCCCCAGTACCCACGTAAGCCAGATTCCTATTGTGACACATGCATCTGGAGTTTGTTTGCAGTGGCTAGAGGCCTTGGTGTGCCCTTTCTCTCCCTTTTCCATCTAATAAATAAATAAATAAAATGAAATGTTTTTAAAATTAAAGCTTTGAAAGCCAAGACTATAATTCTTTCTTAATTTATAGGTAATTTAAATAATTTTCATGATAAAATAACTATATATGAATTTGTGATAAGATTTTATTTGCACTAAATGACTTATAATAAGCAATGGGAAAGTGCTCTGGCACTTCAAATGCCTATGTTGTGAAGATGCTGCTGCCCTCCCTTAACATTTCCATGGACTTCCTTGATTTATCCCACATCTACCCATAGAAATCTCCACAAGAGGTCTCTGCAGCAAACTAAGCATTGAGTCAAGGAATCAGCTTTCCCATCCTGAGCTCTGCCAATGACTGCATTGGGATTTTTCTCCTCAGTGAAGGTGAAGGGAATATTTCTTGAAGAGTTGTGATGATCAAATAGGATACTGTGAATTATTTTCTTAGCCTAGTACATAACAGATGAATATTCAATTCATGGTTATTCTGTGGTGATTATAACTATTTTCAATCTTTTGGGCTTAGATTTATTTTGCTTTGTTTTTATTCTAGATTCCTTCTACATCTATTCATTTCACACGGTATGTTTGGTTAATGTACATTATACTTATTTGAACCAAAGATAAAAGCATAATAAAAGTTGGCTAATCCCTAAACAAATAAATATTATGTAACTAAATACATAATATGGTATCAAAAACAAAACAAAATAGGTGATTTCTATCAGCAGTCATATAGTAGAATAAATTGTGAGAAAATTCTTCTGCTCCAGGTTTAATTTTCCATACAGAGTGTTCAATAGATGTCTAAATCTGTTTCTTAAAAGAAAATATAAGAAAAAGGACTAGACGAGGAATAGAACATGATAAAGACAAACTGGCTTGTAAGCATGAAGTACTGCAATAAAGCCAAAAAGTGAAGTCGGAATTATGCAAATTATGTTGTTGATGAAAAGAAAATGGTATTAATGTAATTCACATACATGTATCTACTCTCAATACTTTACAGTTAGTCTGGTGCTTGGGTACAGAGGTGACTAAGATAGCATATATACACGCATAAAGACAGACACAGATAGAGAGAGACATACAGAGAGAACGAAAACATATGATGAAGAAACTTTAAAACCAGGCCACTGAAGCTATATGAGGCATTTCATATTTTTAAATAAACACATAAAATCTTACCCATTTCATGAAAATATAAAAATTTCTTCTTTTATCTTGAAGTATGTAGAATTTTCTGTCCAATTTTATTATTTATACAGTAATAAGTACACAGAGAATTTTTTTAAGGAGAATCTTTTTATTTTTATTTTTATTTATTTATTTGAGAGCAACAGACAGAGAGAGAAAGAGGCAGATAGACAGATAGAGAGAGAGAGAGAGAGAATGGGCGCTCCAGGGCCTCCAGCCACTGCAAACGAACTCCAGATGCGTGAACCCTCTTGTGCATCTGGCTAACGTGGGTCCTGGGGAACGGAGCCTCCAACCGCGGTTCTTAGGCTTCATAGGCAAGCGCTTAACCACTAAGCCATCTCTCCAGCCCAACAGAGAGAAAATTTTAATTGATGAGAAAATGTCCTTATGAGAAATGGTCATGAAGAGTTGGCCTCAGTGATACTGAGATACAAGGACTGGTTAGATAGATTGGCAAATAAAAATATACTGTTTAAAGTATCTAGACTGTACTCAGAATCTGTTTACAAGTATAACTGTAGGCTTAAAATTACAAAATTCACTCATATTTTAATTTAATAAATGAATGTATTTTCACATGCAAAGTTTGTTTTAAATTTCTTTTTGTTGGAGCTAGAGAGATGGCTTAGCGGTTAAGCACTTGCCTGTGCAGCCTAAGGACCCTGGTTCGAGGCTGAATTCCCCAGGACCCACTTTAGCCAGATGCACAAGGGAGCGTACACGTCTGGAGTTCGTTTGCAGTGGCTGGAGGCCCTGGCGGGCACATTCTCTCCCTCTCTCTCTTTCTCTCTCTCTCTCTCTCTCTCTCTCTCTCTCTCTCTCTGTTGCTCTCAAATAAATAAAAATAATAAACAAAAAAATTTTAAATATTCTTTTTGTTTATTTTTACTTATTTATTTAAGATCGCCAGAGAGAGAAAGAGGCACAGAGAGAAAGAAAAAGAGAGAATGGGTGCGCCAGTGCCTCCAGCCACTGCAAACGAACTCCAGACACGTGTGCCCCCTTTTGCATCTGGCTAACATGGGTCCTGGCGAATCGAACCTCTAACTGGGGTCTTCAGGCTCTGCAGGCAAGCGCTTAACCGCTAAGCCATCTCTCCAGCCCACATGCAAAATGTATTTTTAAATTTAATTTAATTTAATTTTTTTGGTTTTTCGAGGTAGGGTCTCACTCTAGCCCAGGCTGACCTGGAATTCACTATGGAATCTCAGGGTGGCCTCGAACTCACAGCGATCCTCCTACCTCTGCCTCCCAGTGCTGGGATTAAAGGCATGCGCCACCGCCCGGCTCCCACATGCAAAGTTTTTAATGGCTGAGTCAACAAAAACAGTGGATAGGTAAGGCAAAAATAACTCAAAATATGCATGTGGCTGGAATAAGCTTTTAGTTTTCCAGTGTTGGCTCCTGAGTTAAAGGAACTATAAAGCAAATAGGAAGCAGGATAGAGAGCTGCATGAGGAACATGGGAAGCTGAACTTCTGCTGCTCTGGCCTCTACCTCCTAGGTCCTGACTTTATACCACCACTCTGAGATTTTGTGGGGCTGAAGGTCAAGTCCAGGTCTTCATGCTTGCTAATCAAGCACGGACCTGCAACTCCAGCACTGTGTTGGATTTGTTTTTACATAAGGTCTTTTTTCAAAATATTATATTTGTTTATTTATTTATTTATGAGCAGACAGTGAAAGGCAGAAAATGATACAGAGAGAGTTAGATGAAATAGAGAGAGAGAGAGAGAGGGAGGGGGAGAGAAAGAATATGTATATGGACATGGCAGAGCCTCTTGTCACTGCAAACAAATTGCAGATGCTTGTGTCACTTTGTGCGTCTGGTTTTACATGGGTACTGGGGAATCAAATCCAGTTTGGCAGACTTTTGAAAACAAGAGCCTTCAACTACTGAGCCATTTCTCCAGCATTCTCTTAGTTTTTTTTTATAACTTGTTTTGTAGGCTTCCAATACTATAGTGACCTGGTGTGTTGCTGAAATGCATTCTAAAAGATCTAAGATGTCAGTCCAAATTTACAGAATCAAGTACTTTAGTATGATAGAGAAATATGAATTCTAATTAGCACAGGCATATTATTTGATTTTAGAAAATATTTTCCTTTCAGAAAATTTAATAGATACAAAATATTATATTTTGATTATATTTACTCCTCACTTTGTTCCTACCACTCCTACTGAATCTCAATATTTCCAACTAGTCTCCTTTCTACTTTCCTTTCTTTTATTTTTCTTGCAATCCACTGAGTTTAATTTGAGTTACTTACATAAGAATGGTTGGGGGCTATTTACTAAATCCTGGATGACATACCATTGACTACCACTGAAGAGAACAAAGCTCCTTTCCCATCAGCTACTAACTGCTAATAGTTGCTAAGTAGGGTGTGGGAACCCCGTGAGATTCATCTTCATCCATAATGGGATGTTGAGGGGACCAATTTTTATGCAAATTAAGTGTGGAGAATTATATCACTGAATACCGCCCTAAAGCGCCCTTGTGTAGGTAAAGGCACTAAGCTCCACTTTTACTTATGGGGAAATTTCAGGAATTGTAGCTCAGGAGCTCTGCTTTCATAGCTAGTTTAGGTGATATTAATATGAGTCCAGGTGCATGAAGATGCATCTTATTGTCTTACACTCTGCAATTTTATGTCATATTTTTATAGGATACACTTTTTTTTTTTTTTTACAAATAAAACTGAAAACTTGAAAGCATGTGTTTTCTATGTTGGTGAGTTTCTCTTCACTTTGACAAAACCCATGACAGAAACAGCATAAAGGAGGAGACACTATGTCAGTGGTCTCAGTCCATGGACAGCTCTCAGACTATTGGCAAGTCAAAAACATAATGGAGAATGGGTTTGATGGAGGAACACCTCCACAAGAAGCAATACAAGTCAGGAAGATGCCAGGGATAAGGACACTATTCAGCATGTCTCCAGTGACCCATCTCTTCCAACTACCCTATCTCCTAGTAAACCATTTAGTATGAAGAGATCATTAAATTAGCCCACAAGAACAATTATTTACCAAACTACTTAGGACAAAGAATATCTTCATATACAAATAACTTGAGCATGTTTGTATAATGTCAAACTTACTCATCTGTCTTCATGAACATCTGTTTAGCTAAGAAAAATACAAAGGAAATTCTATTCCTTGCTACTACTGTAACTGACTAAAACTAGGACAAAAATGAGGTGGTCATTACTTCTCTATGTTCTCTCAGTGCTAAATAGATTTTGAGTGAAAATAATGAAAAACTAAAACAAAGATCAATTTCATAGAAAATTTGGAGAAAATATGATTTTTCCTATTATTCTCCTTCCACTAAACTATATAAACTGTGTGTGTGTGTGTGTGTGTGTGTGTCATAAATTTAGCTATAACTTCCATGATTTTTCTACCTCTAATCATGTGATATCAAATATGGGCCCCTTCAGTATAAGTACATTGCATCATTGCAGACATAATTTATAGAATCTCCCTAAGGAATCTGAGGGTAAACCTATGGTTCTAGAATATCTAACTTACTATTAAATAATGATTTAAGAAGGTAATTATCAAGTTGTTTATATTTTTTCCCTTTCAAGATAAAATGATGCAGTTGATAAAGCAATGCCCAATACTGGTATTATCACTATGATCACATGGTTTTACTTTTGACCCCAGTAGGACTTTTAACTCATGGAAAGTTATGCTGTCTAAAGTATTGCTAGATTTTTTTTGAGATCATTATTTGTGATTATTCAAATAATATTAAATACAATGTAATATTTTTCATAGAAATAAAGCATTTTCTTAGTAAAATAAGTATTAAGTAGAGAAAAGTCTTACATTGGATTTTCTGCCCTCTGCTTTATTAAGAAAGAAAGTCCATCTATAACCATTTTTGTAAGTTTACATAAATTAATATACAGAGATACTAACTATAAAAGCAAGTACAGGTTCACATTATTCACTTCTGTGATATGTTTCACTTTTAATAATAGGATTTCAGGCAACTGTAAAGGACTAAAGTCTCCCTTACCATCATCATATTGGCCCAAACAGATTGTTAAGAGACTTGCAAGGAGGATTCCTGATGGTAAACATTTCCAGAGATAAAACTGTTGTAACATCTTCTGTCAAATTTCACTCAAGGGTGAGCTGAAATCACAAAAAGCAGAAAAAAGCATTTGACATGTTAATTAACCCTTATGGGTAAATAAAAGCAACTGAGCACTGAGGAGTCATAATGACTTCATAGTTAATCACCTGTGTCTGCCATCCATTAGCGGATCATGGTGTTGGTTAATACATTGGCATGCTTATGGACATGAATTTGCAGACAAGTATACCTAAGGAAATACATTTTCTCTTATTTGATTCACAAGTATGCTGAGAAGGTAACATAGTGATAATATTAGAAGCATATACACTTTAAAATTGAAACCTGAGCAGCTGAATGAATTTCTAATAAACCTAAGTTAGAAAACTTGGGTTGATAGTGGAATGATGCTGCAATAACATATCAATTACTCTACCACAAAGTGAAGATGATCAATTGTTAGCATCTTATATGAGAATTTCAATGAAAATTTATGCAATTAAATAGAAAAACATACCCCCAAATGCTAATTCCTTTCTTGGAGGGATGCTGGGGGTGGGAGGCTGTGATGAACTTTCTGGAAGGGGACAGACTCCTTTAAAGGGTCCATTTGGTGCTAACTCTCCCTTGATTGCTATTATGTGGAATGGCCTTGCCAGGTCTGCAGATGTTGAGAGGAAGGAAGACTTCCAGGTTCTCATGTGATGACAGAGAGTATGGATGACAGCCATATCCTCTTTACAAGAGTAAATGTTACTGGACTGTCATATGGGAGTCTGATGCCCTGTGATGATCACCAATGCACAAAATTCTGTGCACTAGATGAGGTGTATATAAGAATCATCAGAGGATACATGCTTTATCCTTTGTATTATCATCATTATTTTAATTAAATGTGATTTACATTATTTTAGAGTTGTATAAAATTCATATAATTTATTTTCAAATGGTATTAAAAAGTTCCAAATCTTTTGACATATAATGTACAGGTCTTGAATTTCTAAGATATAGCAGAAGATTTCATATTTGTTTATATTTGCATGTGTATATGTATGTATGTTGTGTTTGTATGAGTGTGTGTACATGTGTGGGTTCACATGTGTGCGCTTGTGAACATAGAGAATAAAGACAAATTCTTCCAAAAATGATGTGTGCTTTCTCTAAAGCATAGGAAGCCATCTCATTACTTCTCTGATCATGTCATTCTATTGTAAAAAAGACAAGAGAAAGGCTTTAGACAAGAAACTTCTGCACTAGCTTTACTATCATTAGAATTGCATGAAAATATCCTATAGCTTATACAACTCAGTATCCTACTAGATGGTTTATATGTTAATCAAGAATATTGACTTATAGGTTTCATTTGTTTGTTGTAAACTTGCTTTCTTTCTTGTCTTTCTTTTTTTCATGTAATGATAATGCATGCATCATAGAATGAGGTAGAAAGAATGCCTTGTTCAACTTGTTTTTGGAAATAATTTAACAGCAAATGGTATTAGCTCATTTTTAAATGTTTGACTAAATCTTAACAGTGCAGTCATCTGCTCCTGTTTTTTTAATTGTTTTTTATGGGCAAATTTTTATTAGTGATTCAATCTCAGTGCTCTATTTTATATTGACATACAAAATTTATATTTTATCTTGTATATATGAGTCTTTGGAATTTATATATGTATATAAATATATTTTTTCTTCAATTATTAATAATTATTAATAATTATCTACATTAATAAAAATTGTTATGGTCATATAAGTATATATATTTACAGGAATATGAATTTTAAAACAATAAATTATTTCTGCCACATTTGCTTAATAATTAGGGGTGAATATTGAATAAACTCTAAATAAGAATGTTTCCTACGAAAGTTTCATATACCATTATGGGACAGAGTTCAGGGTATTTTAAATTCCCACAGAAAATAGAAAAGTGTTTGCACTGAAGAACGCATTTCTTATACAAGGATATTTGAAATTGACATGCTTGGATCAAATGTGCTTTATTAAAAAAGATAAGTAATCAATAACAATGGAGAACCACTACTGAATCCTAACAAATTACACTTTGTTCTGTGTATAATATATAATATTCAGCCATTTTGTAATTATTTATTTATTTGCAAACAGAGAGAGATAAAAATGGAAGAGAGCCAAACAGTGACAATGGCTATGTCAGGGTTTTCAGCCACTGGAAATGAACTCCAGATGCCTGTGCCCTTTTATGATCTGGTTTTATGAGGGTACTGGGGAAATGAACTCAGTTTTGCATGTAAGCACCTTAACTACTGAGCCATCTCTCTACAGCCCTGAATCATTTTTATAAATGTAAAATTTTCTACATAGTTCACAAATATCCATAAACCCTTTAACCTAAAATGATTCTCATTTCAATGTTTTGATTGAAAAATAATTTTAAAATTAGTGAACAAAAGAAAAAAATTAATATTTTTGTTAAAATGGCTACAATAATGGAAAGTGAAGAAAACAGTTCTCTTTAAAAATGTAAAATATAAATAAAGCTTATAACAAAATACATAGGAAAATTTACATTAAAGTATTTCCCTCATTTATTTAGCATGCATCACTTGTTAAAGGTAATACATTTCCTCTTAGAATTATTGCTGAAGTTCAAAGGTTCAAGTTAGGTATGCTTCCCAAATTTAAAATCTATGGAAAGTCCACTATTTTACACTATTCTGCAAGGTAGTTCTCTTTACAAAAAAAAAAAAAAAAAAAAAACACAAAAAAATCTTTAAGCAGTATTACATTTCAAGCAAACTAATGGCTTGAAAAACTTCCAATCTAATTCCCAGTTTCAGAGACAGAAGGATAAATCAGAGTTGGAATCACTTGTGGATGAAAGGAATAATAATTTTTAAGATTAAAACCTTATTACTCTAATTCTCTAGGGCAACAATGAAACCAGATATCATGATTGGTTTTGGAGTTGCAGTTTTAATAAGGCTAAGTATAAAGTCAATGAGAAAAATGAAGAAGAAAGAAATTTTACTCCTCTGCCTTACCTACAAGACCATCATACATTTCATTTACTAAAGTAAATTCCATCTATAGCATGTAAGTGTAAAAAAATGTTTAATTCAGTCAGTCTTCATCACTGAAAATTTTATTTGTGCCACAAGTATTAATGTATATTTTGATATTATAATGAGATGAATATATTTAAAAATGATATTAAATTTCTAGCTTAATCTGATACTGACAGAATTTGTCTTCAATTTGACTATGCTTTTTAGGGTTGAGTGTGATTCTACTCAATAGTTAAAACTTTCTATAAGCTAGGCGTGATGGTGCAAGCCTTTAATCCCAGCACTCGGGAGGCAGAGGTAGGAGAATCACCGTGAGTTTGAGGCCACCCTGAGAATGCAGAGTGAATTCATGGTCAGCCTGAGCTAGAGTGAGACCCTACCTTGAAAAAACAACAACAACAGCAACAACAACAAAACTTTCTGTAGTTAAAGCTTTCTGTAGTTAAAGCTTATCTTTCCTATAAGCAAGGCAAACATTGTCAACTCAAATTCTAGCTTGAGTCCTACATAGTTAAACTTTTAATTTTATTTTATTGCTCATATTGTCATAGAAAAGAAAAGAAAATGAAAATGATTGCACTCATGACATTTGTTTCCTGTAGGTATTTGCTAATTTCCAGTGAATTAGACTACAAGGCAGTTTTCCTGAGTGTCAGAGGGTTTCTAATACTGCACTCAATGTTATCATGTATGTGACCATAAACGAAGGAGAGACACATATAGCAATATATATGAAGAAGATATAAATCTCTCTTTCTCTTTCTCTCTCTCTCTCTGTCACACACACACACACACACACACACACACACACGGAGAGAGAGAGAATACTGTTCTATAAAATACAGAACAATAAACTCAAAATATGTGGCTTGAGTTCTAGACATATCTACAAAACATTTATGCCATCCATACTAATTCCAAAGCATATAGTATTAAATAAAATAATGTAAAACAGTAGAATGTCAAGTATTTTGCTAGTAAACTCTTAGGAAATTTCCCCTTGGGACTGGAGAGATGGTTTAGTAGTTAAGGCATTTGCTTACATAGCCAAAGACCTCAGTTTGAATTCCAAGAATCCATGTAACCCAGATGCACAAGGTGGCACATGTGTCTGGAGTTCATTTGCAGTGGTTGGAGGCCTTGGTGTGCCCAACCTCCCTCTCTCTCTCCCTCTCTCTTCCTTTTCCCTCTCTTGTTCTATCAGATAAATAAATAAATAAAATTAAAAATAGAAGAAATTTCCACTAGTAATTACTTATAAAGAAAACATTTTTATTTAATGATACAGAAAGTGACTTGGTGCAAAATAGGAAAATAAGTACCTAAACATAATGTATTCTGTTTCATAAGGAATTGTTAAAGTGGAAACACTGTTTATAGAGATTAGCCTCTAGAAATTATTTTTCTCAGAAATACATGGATGCAGATTCATTTTAATCTCAAATTAAGACTAAAATTGTTTCATGCATTATCATTCACAAGCCAAGGTACAGACACAGCAAAAGTTATTCCAATTGTCATATTAAGCTTCTTAAGTGTGGTTCATGGCTATAATTTTCTTGTAATCTCATTCTGAGTGAAGCTTTCTTAAGCAACAGTAACTGCAGTAGAGTAAGAATTTGGCAATGGTGATTTGTTCATAGGAATAATGCATACAACAATAAGGGAATGAAAATATTCTGAAAAGAAATCTTTTGTGTAAACTTCTACAAAAAGTAAAATATAGTTATAATCTGAAATTCACCCTGGCTGGTTATTTTCAAAATATTATTATGATTTTGGTCCCTTTAAATGAAGGTAACAATCATTTTCCAAAAACTTCTGAGTTTTAGAACATTGAGAATAATTTTTTTAAACATAACGTTTTATTATTATTTTAAACATTTCTTTTTAAAATTTTTGTTTGTTTATTTTTTTTTATTTGAGAGCGACAGAGAGAGAGAGAGAGAGAGAGAAAGAGGTAGAGAGCGAGAGAGAATGGGCGCACCAGGGCCTTCCAGCCACTGCTAACGAACTCCAGACGTGTGCACCCCCTTGTGCATCTGGCTAACGTGGGTCCTGGGGAATCGAGCCTCGAACCGGGGTCCTTAGGCTTCACAGGCAAGTGCTTAACCACCAAGCCATCTCTCCAGCCCGAGAATAATTTTAATATTGGAATGTATGATCTTTTAATAATACACATTATTTAAATATACATATATTTATAGATTAAGAATAGTTTTCTAAGGTGTATCTGTGTGATTGAATATCTATTATGTTGACATACATATGACTTGACAAAATGTACCTGACCAAAACATGACTAACTGCATGAATTAGCTTCTTTACAGATTTTGCATGCTTAAGAAAGGATATAGGTTTGTGCTTCCAGGGCAAGAGTGATAATTTATCTACTTCTCTAGAAGTGAGGAAGTATATAAAGTGTTGTAGGGGGTGGTGAGAATAAAGAGTATCACTTGTGAAAATTGATATAAAAGTCAGTAACTCAGTGGAATGTCTTCAAGGAGACCCTGAGGCACAAGGCTGAGGAATTCTTCAGTTTTTAAGCCCAAACCTGGAGTGTTTACTTGTTTTGTTCCTTACAGAAGGTAATAAATACAATTGTCTGCTGTTTTAGGTATGTCTTCAAGGCCTTTGTAAAACTTGTGAATTCCTGAGGAAAAAAAATGGGAGGACTGGGGTAGGGAGAGGGGTGTTTCTATTTTATTTGGGGAAATCTACTTGACTAAACAGCATTGAAATGAAACATGAATGAGATGAGTGGCATTATTTAAAAAAACAACAACAAAGCAAGGATGCCAGATTGCTGCTTTCTAGATCTCTGAGATGGGAATGTACAGATCATGGTCGGTACACTGCATCAACACAGGTGAGTGATGAGGGTGGTCACAAGGAGGGTTACTCAAGCTGGGATAATACAGATGTTACTTAGGGATGCTGCTATGCCTGGAAAAAAGCAGGCTCAAATAGGCTTAGAAAAATAAAGTTTGAAATAGTCAATGAACTGGCAATTACAGGAGTCTATGGCTAGACAACAGTGAGTCTACAAGTTAGGAAGAGATGTCAAAGTTGTCACCTGTGATACTAACGTGGGGCTGATAGAGACTATAGAGCAGAAGGGTGGAATGCATAATATTTTGAGTTAAGGAAAACAAATTCTGTTTTAAAAATTGAAAGGAAGGAAAGGAAGTGACTGAAACCCAATGCAGGGTTTGTAGCAGGACGCTAATCTACCAAGTGATTCTGAGGTGTAGGAAGGGAGTGTGGTGTGAGTATTATAGACCTGGAAAAGCACATGCCACTGTAGACTCTGCTTTAAGTGGATCAGATGAAGCTATAAGCCTGACTGGAGAATTTTAGGCAAAGAGAGATTTAAAGTAACTGACGTTTTAAGGTACAAGTGAACAATGCCACATAGATATAAAAGGGATAATATAGGAGGAGGGCATATGTGTGCATGTCTATATGTGGCCAAAAGATATATTGGTGCCAATGGGATTGACCTAGGGAACAGGGACTCAGCACAGTCAAAAACAGGAGAGAGAGAGAGAGAGAGAGAGAGAGAGAGAGAGAGAGAGAGTGAGAGGGAGAGAGATAGAGATAGATAGATAGATAGATAGATAGATAGATAGATAGATAGATAGATAGATAGATAGATAGATGGAGAGAACACTTATTTGAAGGGCAAGGGGCCCTTGCTTAGTTACTGAGTTCATGTAAGCTTTCACTTACTTAATTCAGTCAATGCAGATACAGACCATAGGAATGAGACTTCTGGAAGTCAGGGAAGAAG
This sequence comes from Jaculus jaculus, assembly GCF_020740685.1. Lineage (NCBI taxonomy): Eukaryota > Metazoa > Chordata > Mammalia > Rodentia > Dipodidae > Jaculus > Jaculus jaculus. The sequence continues at coordinate 522,978 of NC_059119.1, forward strand.
AAAGTGATGTTACAGGTTTCAGGAAAATTGAAGGTATGACATAATCATTTGGAACCTAACAGCCTGAATTACTTTTGGAACTATAATAAATTATTGCCTCAGGAGGAAAGTACTGATTTTGCTCTTCTGATTTTACTTATTGCTATCTTTAGTCCTAGGGATGTAATATTATCCATTATGTTACTTTCATATTTCACTTACAGTTAAATTTTTGCTTTAAAATTTGCCTTCTATAATGTAACAAATCTCAAAATCAGGTCATAAATAAATATTTTCCAGTATAGAAATTATTGAAAATATTGTGTTAAGAGAAAATAAGAAAATCATACTTTCTCAACTATAGTTTTATGAAGTTCCTTGATTTCCCATGCTAAACTATGTTCTCAGAAATCTGGCATAGCTATCCTCCCTGTTTATCAGTCGAGTCTCTGGAAATTCTCAAAGGTCTATTTCCCTCTAATAATTACTGAATCCTTCCTATGGACAAGATATTTCAAGGATGCATAACTCAATTTCATTAATAAGTTACACTTTGACAGAAAATGTCATGAATTTGGACTTTTAATTTCAATATGAGTGGCTTCACTTCTGTTAAAAATAAAACAGAAGGGGTTGGAGAGATACCTTAGCAGTTAAGGCACTTACCTGCAAGGCCAAACAACACAGGTTTTATTCCCCATGTCCCATGTAGGCCAGAAGCAAAAGGTGCATCTGGAGTTCATTTGCCGCAGCTGGAGGCCCTGTTCCACCCATTCTTTTTCTCTCTATCTGCCTCTTTCTCTCAAATAAGAAAAAATAAAGATGTAAAAATATATTCTTTTTTTTTTTTTTTTAGTTTTGTACTCTGTGAATACAGTCAAGTTGGTACCATTGTTAGCCTCCTCCCTGACTGACCCCCTCCACAGGGACCCTCCTTGCTGTGGGATATGGGTTGTGCATTGTGGGGTTAGCCATCAGTTATGAGTAGGAGGCAATTTCTCTGTCTATCATGATCCAACATGTGGCTCTGACATTCTTTCTGTGCCCTCTTCTGCAAATTTCCCTGAGCCATGCTGAGTTCATTTTAGGCCTACTTCAGTGATGAAGTCTTGGAAGCCTCTGTGTCTCTGGATATCTGGTTTGTAGAAGTTGGTTGTTTTCTGTGTCTATCTTCTTCACCATTGTTCTGGTACTAGGTTTACCAAGAAAACAGTACTCTTGCTTGTTTCTCCAATTATCCTTAGTTTCAGCTCAGTGCAGAAAAGCAGTCAGATAAGCTGTGGTATGATATACTATGTGCAATAAGACAGAGGCTATCAAATTCAATGGTATCTGGGGAAGATGCAAACAATATTCTTGTATGAAACTGATTTGTCAGGTTGAACTATCACAGATAAGATAGTATTAAAAAAGTTTTAAGTGATGAATGACAGTTTATGAAAATTACACTTTCTTGATGCATGTAAGAGGAAGACATAAAATACAGAGGTACAAAGAGAATACATGATCAAAAATAGGACATATTTCAATGGGATTTTAAGATGTTTGGGTTCAGAAAAGTTGGAAGAAAAGATTTAAGCCAAATTATAATAAGTGGAACAGAAAACAAAATTATTGGGAATTTCTCAAAAAATAAAATTCATTTACAAAACTTGCATGATCTAGCTCTGCATAAATGTCCATGGAAATAGACAGATGTTTGCCATGCATACCAAGCTTGGAAGCAGATATCTTGTGGCCTTCCAACAGCCACAGAGACAGGGAGCTCTGAGGAAGATTGTACACTGAAGATACAACAAACAACTTGGCAATATCCTCTCTAGAAACAGAACCAAATGCAGAAAGCTTGTTTGCTCTGGGGTTATAATGCATGGGATCTTTGGGAGAACACCTGTTTTTTGTGTGGGTTGCCAAACATTGGATAATTGGCTGTACTAAAACATAAAGCATAGATAGAAACTGTTGAAATAGCTCTGTTCATTCATGGAAATGTAAAGTGTGTATGTATGTGAGTGTGTGATTGTGTCTTGAGCTTGGGAGAACCACGTCATATGATAGTGCAATTTTGACCAATATCAATGATCTCAGTATTAAACCAGTCTTTAAATTTTGTATTTATGATATAAAAATCTGTAAACTATAATAATAATATTTGTACTACTAAGTAAAGTTCTTAGAGATTGTAAAAAATACTGTCCAAATCTTTTATATATTTATATTTTTAATATTTTATTTATTAATGAGAGAGAAAGAGATAGACAGAAAGAGAGAATGGGGATTCTAGGGCCTCTAGCCACTGCATACAAACCCTAGACACATGTGCTCCCTTGTGCATCTGGTTTACATGGGTCCTGGGGCATCAAACCCGGGTCCTTAGGCTTCACAGACAAACTGCTAAGCCATTTCCTCAGTCCCCTCACCAACTCTTAAAATCATCTATTATACATGATACTATGTTCCTTAATCTGTTTCCCCTAGACAAATAAGCATTTTTTTTAGAGACATAAAATGTTAGCCTTCAGTGAACTTGAGAATGGTTTTAGGGAGGTGAATTTTAGTGAGAAAAAGATCACTTTTATCTTAAAACTGCTGATCACAAGAAAGAGAAATCCTTCTAAGCAGGTTGGAGGGGTCTACACTTAGCACTTTCATATGCTCTCACAGGAGGTGATAAAAAGTTTGGTGGAAATAAAATTTAGAAAAAATCTGTAAAAGTGCATATCTGGTGAATATAGAATAAGCTGTTTGACTAACAATTATTACTTTTCCAAATCTAATATTTCAGGTATTAGAACTCTTAACTATATGTTTGTTAAAATCACTCCATATTGAGATTATGAATAGGACTCTTAAAAATCTTTTATTTCCTATTTTATGTTTTTACTTGTTGTGTGTGTTTAAGAGTCACTTTCACTTCATTATGTTCACTGTTAAATTTAAATGAGTAAAAATTCCCCACATATTCTCTATTGCATTATTGTATTGATGGGGTTGGTGTCCTCTCTTGTTGGCTGACAGTTTCAGAACATGAAATCCTGCTTCAATTCCTCACTCCAAACACCTCACCTAGAAACACATAATCTCCTAAATATCTCTTCAATATCACAGCCTTAGATTGAACAAATGTCAGCAATATGAAATGACAAAGTTTGAAATATTGATTGTGGATTTTTTTTGCTTCAGTTTTGAAAATATGCCTCTGAGGGGAAGAAAAACACTGAAGTGGCAAAAAAACAAGGTTATTAAATACCAACATTACTATCACCCCAAAGTTTGTGTATTCTAGACACTGAAGATACAAAACCATCATCCCTCAAAGAGCTTGGCTTTCTGAAGAAGAGACACATTTTTCCATGCTATGACCCTTACAAGGCATGTAGAGAAACACTTTGACCACTCTGAGGAACACGACCAATACCTCCTGTATATTTTGTACTTATGGAATTTAAATTGTTCATATTTTGCTTTTCTGCCATTGTAGACATTATGTATAACATTCTGAGGTTTAAGAAACAGAAAGTCCATGTATCATCACCTAACAAGGGAATATGGGCAATTCTTCAGTCATTTTACAGGAAAATGGGATATGTCTTAAACATAAAATTAAAGTAATTGAAATAACAATTTAGACCCAATAATTTAAAATATATGTTCATTAATTTTATTTGTTCCCAAGGTTCTTGCTCCTGTGAGTGAAATAACTATATAATTTGAAGGTGTGGTTTGTATACTTTTTAACAGTAAACTGAATTCATGAAACTGAAGGTATAGACTGCTTTTTTTGATCAGGTTCACTTACTTCTAATTCTGATCTGTACAGTCTCATAAAGAGATGATTATATTCATGACTTGTACCCATTCACACATATACATTCATTCTCTCAGATCTATAAGTACATAGATGATAGATAATTATAGATATACAGATACAGTCAGTACATTTTACAGCTTTAGCTTGTATATATTTGTTGTCAATAAAGTCTTAATTTTACTTAAATTTAAAAAGTCAAATACCCTTTGTCCTTAAAATGTAAAAATTGAAATTCCTTTTAAGACACTTATGTAGTATTTCTATGCGGTCAGAGGCTTTGCAGGTGAACTTTGAGTTATACATTCATCTTGTTCTCTATGATTTAGCCTCACTTTAAACAGCTCATGAATGGTGCATTGGCTGCAATAAAAGAACTTTTAGTTTAAATAAGATATGAAAATGAAAAAAGTTATCAAGAGATGTAAAATTCATGATTTCTCCTCTAAGCCATGTCTAAACTTCTGCACTGGGGAATTCTGAATATTTCTGATTGAAAAACTCAAAATAAGATGCTCATGAGACAGAGAAATTCAAATGTCAGAAATAGCAACAAAATTAACTGCCAAAAATTAAGATGCCACATGCTTATCATAAGCACAGGGAAAATGTTTGTGCTAGGGTACTAACGTTCTTTTAGTGTAATTCCTATATCTTTCTGTTTATAAACTAGAAATAATTATTATAATATTTCTGATAAGTTAATAATCATTATAATCATGATGATTAAAGGTCTTCTTGTATTTCTTTCCTTATACTCTGTTACATCTTACATTATATAATAAAAATGAACTTAATATATGGCATACCATTCACATTCTAGAATATTCCCATCGAATAACAACAGTATTCATTAGTTCATTGCCATGCGTTAATATAACTTATTACTGACAAATTCACATTCTAAATTGACAGAATTTTACGAGATATAAATATCTTAACATTTTGAGCAGGAACAAAAAAAGCCTTTTCTTTCTGGTCATAGAGGATTAAAGCAGTATGAGTAACTTGAGATATATATTGGGCTGCTGATTCTATGGATTACTTTCTGAAGGAAAATAGAATCTAAAGGTGATGCTTGGTGAGTAACTCAGATTTCAGTGAAATCTACATTTCCTATGATTCACTTTTCCAAAAAAGTACTTTCAGATGTAAAAGGTTTGAATTAAGTAAGGTTTTGGATGTAAGGCTGGATGGGGTTTAGGATGGGGAAGAGAGATTTCCATCAACTGTCAAAGTGAATGCTAAGATAATCTGCTGAAACAATTTGTTCACTCTAATGCTTGTCAGTCAGTGTGCATCATTTCACTGTGTGAGATGTCTGTGGTTATCAGAGATGGGATGAGACATCAGCAACACTGAAAACAGCAGAGAATAAGCATGTGCAGCAGCATAAACTTAGATTCAGCACAGGTTAGCATTTGAGCAAGGTTGTTGATCACAACTTGGCTCTCTGTTTCACAATTGTATCATCTAAAACCTTGGAAAAATTGAAGTCAAAGATTTAAGTTGTAATCACACACATAAATATTGTAGGTCATTATAAAATGCTCAATATAAATCATCTTTTGTGCTAATATTACTTTAATATGATTTGTGGTTACAACTCAAGAATGAACTAAATAGAATTATGTCTAATATTGTTAAATCAATAAGGGTTTTCTATTTGGAGGAAAATATGAATGCACCCCAATGTCAAATAATGGGCGGAGAGATGGCTTAGCCACTAAGGTACTTGGCTGTGCAACCTGGGGACCCAGGTTTGATTTCTCAGTGCCCACATAAGCCAGATGCACAGGGTGGTGCATGCATCTGGAGTTCATTTGAGTGACTAGATAGCCTGGAATACCCATTCTCTCCCTCTAACTGCCTCTTCCTCTTTCTCTCCCCACTTCTCTCAAATAAATAAATGAATAAAACATTCAATAAAATTGTTTTAAAAATATCAAATGAAAACACAATTTGTACCTCCGACATGCCATTATCAAAGGAGGTGGGAATAGAGTAACTTTTATATTCAAGTTCTAAGTATACTCTGGATGTTTAAAATTCTGTAGAATAAATAACCTAAATACCTTAAAGGGAACCTCAAATTAGACTTTGATGGACCACAACCTAAACATTATATAAATATATGGCTTTAATTACAAAGTCAAAAAAGTGGACTTGGAAGAAATGTATTTAACTAACAAGAAGTAATTCCTCAAATAGTTCAAAATAAGAAAACAGTTTATTAAAGAACACAATCTCTAGATCAATTATGTTGACAGTAAATGTTCTTTTACTTTTAGGACAAAGTAAGTTATAGGACAAGTTCTGTTTGTTAATTATCTACAAAACATCTACTTCAAGAGCCAGGCATGGTGGCTCGCGCCTTTAATTCCAGCACTCGAGAGGCAGAGGTAAGAGGATCAGCTGAGTTCGAGGCCATCCTGAGACTACATAATGAATTCCAGGTCTGCCTGGGCTAGAGCAAGAACTTACCTTGAAAAACCAATAAATAAATAAATAAATAAATAAATAAATAAATAAATAAACTTCATAATCTACCAATAAATAATATTAATAGATAATAAAGAAACAAATGAATAGATAAACAACATGTCATTGGCAGTTAAAAGGTAATTAAAAGCAAAATTAAATTCAAGTTTCTTCAAGTACTTTTAGCTATTGAAATACCCAAGAACGTGCTGATATTTTGGTTTGATTTTGGTGATCATATACCACAGAGGATATGTAAGGTCATAGTATATGGATCAATTGAAGTTTCAAAAGTGCTTTTACACATTTTCCTGGAAGCAAGCTGAAAATCATCAATGATCCCACTTTTGCAGATACTTTGTGTTGTTGAACTTTCACGTGAGTCCTTTTCATGGTAGTGTGTAAGTTCATACCTGCATTCTTAAATTGCCTTTTTCTTCCAAAAAATGAGTGTCTTTTCATATATTGACTGCTCAGTGCAATAAACCAATGTGGAAAATCTAGTTTGAGTCCAATTTTCTGCAAGGATAGTGTGCCATTTTCTTATCTAGTTTCTGCATCTCTATTTTTCATTGTTTTTCTTCTCTGTCTTGTGTAATGTGGTATGTAGCATGTATGTGTGGGTGTATGTGACCTTGTGGCACCCTATGTGCACACCTGCATCAGGATACATATGCCTGTGGTGGCTGGAGCAGAACACTGGATGCCCCTTTCCATTGGTCTTTGGCCAATTTTTATATGACCTGGAGCCTTGAAATGAAACTTGCTGCTTTCATTAGCTCTTTTAATTCTATCTGTGCTCAGCCAGAGAGCTATGAGACCAGGGTTACAGAAAGGTGAGGCCTTATACAACTGCTTCTGTCAGTTCAGAGGGCTCTCAGGCCTCCTCAGGCTCTCATGCTTGTACAGGGAGTGGTTTTTAACCTCTTAGCCATCTCTTCAGTTCTCTACATATCTTTTTTTTTTTTAAATCTGATTTTATTTTATTTTTCTCAATTTTTAAAACATTTTCCATAATTATAAAAAATATCCCATGGTAATACCCTCCTACCCCCACTTTCCCCTTTGAAATTCCATTCTCCATCATATCCCTTCCTCATTTCAATAAGTCTCTCTTTTATTTTGATGTCGTGATCTTTCCCTGCTTTTATGATGGTCTTGTGTAGGTAGTGTCAGGCACTATGAAGTCATGGATATCAAGGCCATTTTATGTCTGGAGGGAGCACTTTGTAAGGAGTCCAACCCTTCCTTTGGCTCTTACATTCTTTCTGCCACCTCTTCCACATTAGACCCTGAGACTTGGAAGGTGTGATCGAGATGTTACTCGGTAACATCAAATTTTGGTAGGGGTACTGTGTAAGAAAGAAGAATGATGAAGACAAATAATACTGTAAGGGTAAGTGGTTTCCCATGCAAATATGAACCATTTCACATAGAATTTCACGTAAAATTATTATCATGATGGGTAAAACAGTTTATTTGAACTGATAGGCAGTTGGGTATTATTGAAATAGAGGTAGAATAAGAATTGCAGAATTATATTGCAGAGGTAATGTTGGCCCCAATAGGACATGGATTTTTGTAATAAATTTAGCATAAGCTAAGAGAAAATAGACACACTCACATCACTCTAAATATTGAAAGTAACCTAACAAGATATTATTGTTAAAGATAAATTGGAAAAAAAAAAGACAGACCCCATCAGAGAGGAATATTTTAAGAGAGATGCCATTCAGGAAGCTGATGCTTTTGCTCAATTGAGGGGCAACTATGTCCTGATTGAGGGAGAGGTATTATGAACTGAAACACAAAATATATTTAGAACATTGATTCAAGCCATGTTTTCATATCCATCCAAACTTTGTCTAAGTTTTTTTTTAACATAATACCACTTGTTAGAGATAAATTAGACTGCATCTGAAAGAATAGATCATTGTGAAACAGGGGAAAGTACACAGGGTATAGACCCAAAGTACAGACATAACTAGTCAGGCGTGTCCTGAGGAAGAATACCATGTTCAAAGGGATTCTTGATGGTGAGCAGTGAGTTAAATAAATAAGGCAGAGGGTAGTCTGCTCTAGCAGCAGGGCCACAGGGGCAAATTAAGGCATTCATCAAAGGTGATAGATCTTTTATATGAACTGTAAGCAGTTCCCCATCATGAGTACATAAACAAAAAGATGTAGTGTACATGAAAATATAGCTGGAAATAGCTGAGAATTATTACATAGAGGAAGTCAATGTGGAGCCAAGCTTCTATTAAGTAAAAGGAGATCAGTCCATTTCTTTATTGTGCATTAATTACTATAGCAACAAGGCTGAAGGTGGATTTCAGAGGTGTAAGAAATAAAACAAAGGGGCATAGTTTGTATTTGATATTCAGTACACCCAGTGAAGTGGCAAACTCAGGTTGGAACACAGTAAACACATTAAATCTTAACATAGCCACTTTTAAAAAATATTTTATTTTTATTTATTTATTTGAGAGAATACGAGAAAGGAGAGAGAGAGAGAATGGTGTACTAGGGCCTGCAGCCAATGAAACAAACTCCAGACACATGTGCTACCTTGGGTATCTGGCTTCAGGCTTACTTGGGCCTGAAGAATCAAACCTGGGTCCTTTGACTTTATAGGCAGGCACCTTAAATGATAAGCCATCTCTTTAGCCCCAAGAATTTTTTTTTTTTCCAAGAGGATTAAATACATACAATGTGCAGGAGAGTTTTATTTATTTATTTAGCTAAAAAAAACTTATAATGAACAGGTATTTAAGTGCAGAATAAAAGACTGGTGAACTCCATGGTTGTGTTTCAACCAACATATATATATTTGTATATAATTTATTAATTTATTTGAAAGTAGAGAGATACAGAAAAAGAGAGAAAGAGAGAGAGAGAGAAAACACATGGGTGCTTCAGGGCCTCCAGGCACTGCAAACAAACTCCAGGTGCATGTGGTGCTCTGTGTATCTGGCTTATGTGTGTACAGGGGAATTGATCCTGGGTTGTTAGGTTTTGCAGGCAACCACCTTAACTGCTGAGCCATTTCTCTAGCACTTAACCAAATTTTAAGGTTGTTTTATTTACTTGTTTATCTTTTCAAGTCAAACAAGGGTATGCTAGAATGTAGTGAAGATACTAAACATAAAGCAGAACTAGATGAGATACTGAGAAGAAGGTATGTGTTATTGTGTTGTCATTTGTTTTCTACTCATATAATCGAATCAAATAAAGTGTGTAAGTGTATTGTGTGTGCTCAGTTGATGAATGTGTGAGAGAGAGAGAGAAAGAGAGAGAAAGACCTTCATTCTCATTCATTGAGTGCCTCCTTGGGCCCAAGCCTCCTGAGAACGAAGCCTTATATTCTTAAAAAGAATTTTTTGGGGCTGGAGATATGGCTTAGCAGTTAAGCCCTTACCTATGAAGCCTAAGGACCCCGGTTCCAGGCTCGATTCCCCAGGACCCACGTTAGCCAGATGCACAAGGGGGCGCACGCATCTGGAGTTCGTTTGCAGTGGCTGGAGGCCCTGGCGTGCCCATTCTCTCCCTCTCTCTGTCTCTCTCTGTCTCTCTCTGTCTCTCTCTCTCTCTCTCTGCCTCTTTCTCTCTCTGTCACTCTCAAATAAATTAAGAAAAAAGAATTTTTTGTATCAACAACTAAGTAACAAGAGATAATTAATCCAACTCTTAATTTTTTTCTGAAAAATATTTGAACACATAATAATCAGGATATAATTATAATTTAGAATTAGAAATGTCACTGGCTGTGGAATAACATACTTTTGTTAATATTTCTGAAAAATAATGTCTACTTAATTAGTTGTATTAGTATAATAAAATAGCTAGCACAGAATACTTTTTCAAATTTTCTGCTTAACTAGGAACAGGAAACTCACACATTTTAGAAATCATAGAGCTAAATTATGTTAAGGGAAGCTCTGAAAATAAAACTAATTCCTCTGCATTATCAATACATCTGATGGACATTCTTATGACCTCAACTTCATAACAATGAAAATGTTAATTTATTGGTTTGCTGTTTCTTTCTCATTTTGTTTGTTATCATAGCCAGGAATTTATATGAGTTATCTAGATTACCTCTCATTTTATTACTTAACTATTAATTTATTTTCCTTTATTTACTCATTTATTGTATCAGGAATTAAACGTATTCCTCATACATACTATACAAGTAATGTTACACCAAGCTACACACCCAGCCTTCGTTTTTACTTTTTTTTATATTGAGATATTATCTCACTAAATTGCCCAGGCTTTAGGTTCACTCTTTAGCCCAGGTAGGCCTTGTATTTTCAATTTTCCTGCCTAAAAATTCCAAGTAGATAGCTGGGATTATAGGCATCTGCTAGGAGCCCTGGCCTTCTTCTCATATTTTATTAACTTTTATAATGTCAGTATTCTTACAGCTAGGCTGTTAACTCTCCTAATTAAAATATATTAGCTTTGACTTTTAAAGCAGTCAGTATCATCCCTGTTTATGGTATTATAAATTCTTTCTTTTTGTGTGTGTGTGTGTATGAAAGAAAGAGAGAGAAAGAAAGAGAAAAAGAGAAACAAAGAAAAGGAAAGGAACCACTTTCATTGGTGATTTGTTTAAATGGATATTTCATAACTGTTCCTTCAAATAATCAGTTTTAGTAATAATTACTAAATTAAATAATTACTGAATTAAAATATTTGGAGCAAACACTTGTTTTTGCTATGAAATTGAGAAGTTTTTTTTTTTTTTTTTTTTTTTAATTGGGCTAGGAATCATGTTATGGAGTACCTTGCATTGGAAGGATTACTCTAGATTAAATATCAAAACATGAATTATTCTCGGTCAAATATTAAAACATCATGAAGGAGAGAAAGAGAAAATATGGTTAATGAGATCACTGGTGCAGTTGCAAAGGAGTTATAGCTCCTAATATCATAGCATAGCAGAATAAAATGCTTAAATGAAATTGTCATCCTTGGAGATAGGAATTGTCTCTCCAAGTTCTGCACTGATGCTTGATCTCCAGATGGTGGCACTGTTTAGGCATGTTCTAGAAAGTAGATGGGCCTAATTGGAGGGAGTAGTCAGGGTAACATGCCTTTGGAGGATATTCTTGATCTACATCCCTATCTCATTTTGGACTTCCAGTTTACCATCAGGAGAAGAGTATACATCCTCCGACATGCCATGGTCTCTGAGTCAATGGTGTTGAGCTACCAGGGGCTGAACCCTCTAAAAGTACAAGACAATATAAATCTTTCCTCTTTGACATACATAAAAAAAGAATTTCAGTTGTTTATGTTGGGTAGTTTGAGATATAAATAAGAAAAATTATACTAACAATGGGTTTGTTATTTCAAAATATTAGACAGAATTTTTAATATTCTATCTCAAAGAAATGATAGATGTCTGAGGTTACCAATATTCCAAGTATTGCATATTCATACAAATATTTGAATACTATACTGTACCTAAATAAACATACATGATTACAAATGCAGTTAAACATGAAAGTGAATATTTTTTAAACAAAAAAGAAGGAAAAAGAAAACAGTTTCCAGTGTAGAAATTATTCATCCCTTCTTTTCTTTCCCAGTGAGAGTCATTTTTAAGCAGTCAAACAAATACTCTGATAATAAACTCATCAGTGTCTAAAATTTAAATATATCTTATAATAAGTGAGGTTTTTTTCCCTTTTTCTTTTCAGTAAATGAATGAATTGTATTCATGACTCCAGTAGCCCTCACAGTCCTTGCATTCATTAAAGTGCTTAAATTGTAAGTAAGTAAATATCCATTTCAAAAACCCTGAATGAATCTGATTCTGCCTTACTTTTATTTTCTCTGAAGTGTCTAGGGATTGATATTAATACTAGATATACTAATAGCACTTCCCTTAAATAAGAGACTTAAATAAGAAGGAGTCCTTAACAGAATTCATTACTCAGAGTTTTAAGCTTTCCTAATTACATATTAGGAAATTACCACCTGAATAAAAGGAGTACCTGAAATTATTAACATGACCCCTCAAAGGAAAAGTAGGGTAATCTTTCTTGTAATGCCCTCCTTCTAAGGCCTCTCCATGCAGGGCATCTCAGTTTTCCTAGGGATTAGTGGTTGTCTCCAAAGACTGCAAACACTAAGAATCAGTAACTGCTTCTCCTTTCAAAATTAGCCATGCTTAGTTTAATGCAACTTAAAAGCAGTGAGGATATAACTCCTGCCACTGGTTAAATTTCCTCTATGCATACTGTGTAAACCATTACTTAAGGGTTTTTTTTTAATCATAACACTGGTCTATTTTTGGCCTATTCATTAACTATTACAGGCCCCAGAAACTAACAACATCATTAATGACCACAGACTAAATTTAGGATGCTTTAACAAAAGGATCTTGAATTATGCTTATTGCTTCACTCCAATCCAGCACCTTCTCATCAAAAAGAAGACGTGAAACAGGAGTGCTTCCCTACTGGTCCTGGAAAAAATGCTTAGCCAAGAATATAATGAAGCGGGCTGGAGAGATGGCTTAGCGGTTAAGCGCTTGCCTGTGAAGCCTAAGGACCCCGGTTCGAGGCTCGGTTCCCCAGGTCCCACGTTAGCCAGATGCACAAGGGGGCGCATGCGTCTGGAGTTCGTTTGCAGAGGCTGGAAGCCCTGGCGCGCCCATTCTCTCTCTCTCCCTCTATCTGTCTTTCTCCCTGTGTCTGTCGCTCTCAAATAAATAAATAAAATGTTAAAAAAAAAAAGAATATAATGAAGCATCTGCTCATGTTAGTGGGAAAAAATAATCAAAAGCATGTAAAATGTAAAGAATTAATCTTGCTTTTTCTTTAAAAATATTTTATTTATTTATTTAATAGTGATAGAGAGTGAGAAAGAGAGCAAGACACTGGGTTCACCAGGGCCTCTAGACTTCTTTGGACCTTTTGTTTAGTTATTTCATTTCAACTTTATGATCAGGAGTAGGATGATGTAACTCATGGTACAAACCAGAGTGTCTTTTGGGAATAGAAGGATGTGCTGGTAATAACAGCACAGAAACATGAACTGGATTAGTTTGGGAATATCAGGACATGCCCTAATTGTTTATATTGGCATGATAAAATACACTCTAAGACCTGACAGTGTACAAGCAATGTAGATAGGCATGGCTTAGGTTTCTTTGAACATTCACTGGCTTTCTCACTTGATTTTGAGTCTGCTAAGGGAATAAGAGGGAGCCTATTTTTCTCCCTCAGGCTGTCCATAATGCTGATGGATCTGGACAAGTCAGAGATATTCCCAGGAGCACACTAGAAGGACCAATGAACATCTACTTTTCACTCCAAAGAAGGAAATCTGCTTTCCTCTGAAAGTTCAAGTTATGCAAAATATCATGAAGCATTGTTAAGGATGCCTGATTCCACTATGTTCTAAATAATAACAGTATGACTGAATGTCATGTTGTCCTCTTTCATACATTTAATCAGACATATGTGCACATATTTTTACAATTGTTATTTCAAAATATTAGACATTTACGATTTGAAAACAAGTACATTTTCTGATTGAAGGAAAGTGTTACCGTAAGCTCTTTTAGTCTATATATACTTTAACAAATAAGGGATATATAAGAATTGGAAGTGTATCATCTATCACTTTATAAAGAAAATCAATAGAATCTGAATTAGTTATAGACACAGCCCAACATTTCTCTAAAATGTTATCTCTAAAATATCAATGGTCTCCAGGTTGCATTTTTTTTCTGCTTTTAAATACAGAAGCCTAAATTCCTTATATGAAAACTTAATTAAAATATACAGGTATTTATAAATTATGCAACTTTTCCTTTATTTGAAAATTTATTATCATTGTGAAACTTAAAAAAATTCTTAAACTTTGGATTGTATTCACCAAAATGTAAATTTATAATTCTCAAATATTAGAAATAGCTAACATTATAGTAAATTATTTTTCAATGCAATTTTCTCCATTTCTGTAATAAGTTATCACAGTTTGGTTTTCAAAAATTTTAAAAAAAATTTTTGTTTAATTTTATTTATTTATTTGAGAGCTACAGAGAGAAGGAGCAGAGAGAGGGGGAGAGGGAGAGGGAGAAGGAGACAGAGAGAGAGAGTGAGAGAGAGAGAGAGAAAAACAGAGAGAGAGAGACAGAGAGAGAATAGGCACGCCAGGGCTTCCAGCCTCTGCAAATGAACTTCAGATGTGTGTGCCCCTTTGTGCATCTGGCTAACGTGGGTCCTGGGGAATTGAGCCTTGAACTGGGGTCCTTAGGCTTCACAGGCAAGCGCTTAACCACTGAACCATCTCTCCAGCCTGGTTTTCAAATTTTTGATCATACATATTATTTGTATTTCTGCAATGTTTAATGTTGTTTGGCTCTTCTGCCTATTACAATAAAAATATGTAGTCAAAATTGTTGAATTTGGAAATGCCCACAAATGCATCATCAACATAGTGTCAAGAAATTATGGCTTGTGAGGATATCTTACTTGATTGGGAAGAATATAGAGATTAATAGTTTTCTTGTTTAAAAGAATATCATTAAATCACCTAATATTTTCTTCCCTAATGGAATGGTCTCAGGGAATGCATGGAAAATAGTCCTGTGTACATTACCCAGAACCCATCACTCAGACCAGGGAAAGGAAAAAGGACTGAGTTCTGGCACACATTTAGGCCCAGAAGAAAAATTTGTTCATTAAGTTCAGACAAACATTTTAGTACTTGTTGTTTTAAGAAGAGACTTAGATAATTAGGCTTCAATCCACGTTTTGCAATTTTAACAGCTGCAACACAACAATAGAACTGTTAGGCCAGGCATGGTGCTGAGTACCTTTAACCCAGCACTGAGGAGGCAGGGTTAGAAAGGTCGCTGTGAGTTCCAGGCATGGTTTTAACCCAGCACTGAGGAGGCAGGGTTAGAAAGATCACTGTGAGTTCCAGGCATGGTGCTGAACAACTTTAACCCAGCACTGAGGAGGCAGGGTTAGAAAGATCACTGTGAGTCCCAGGCATGGTGCTGAGCACCTTTAACCCAGCACTGAGGAGGCAGGGTTAGAAAGGTCGCTGTGAGTTCCAGGCATGGTGCTGAACAACTTTAACCCAGCACTGAGGAGGCAAGGTTAGAAAGATCACTGTGAGTCCCAGGCCAACCTGAGGGGACATAGTGAATTTCTGATCAGCCTGGGCTAGAGTGAGACCCTACCTCAAAAAAAAAAAAGGAAAAGTTATATGTAAATTTGTGGAGAGATAATGATAGGTAAATACATATTTGATGTAGGATCGTGAAAAATGACAGTACTGCAGATAACATACCAGGATATAGTTCATATTTATAACAGGAACAAGATATGTCTACTTTTCAATTCTTCTGTGATGGAACAAGGGAAAATTACCAAGTTTCTGGGAAGAAGGCTGGAGGCTATTATGGCAACCTGCTTCCTGCCCAAGGACATGAGGCCAGCCAGTCTTGCTTGCTAAAGTTAAGAACTGCACATATCTAGTTTTGGAATTTCTCCCTTGCAGACCACTTCCTCATCTCCTTGTGCAAATTTCAACTACTAACGGCTACATATCTGCTTCTGAAATGCTCACTTGCCTACTTTCTTGGTTTCGCTTGCTGCAGAAACTAAATTTGAAGGACACCCACTGCTGGGGGCCAGAGACTTTCTGGAGCTATCCTGACTATGGGCCATGTCTGAATAAATCTCCTCCTTTCCACCCAGTTTGTTCAGGGTCCCTTTCCAGGCAGCCCAGGACTATTATGCCCTGTACCAGAGCCAGGCCTGGGGGGAAGATGAGATCAGGGCAGATGTCCAGACAAGGTAAGGGCCCCCAGGGAAACTAAAAATTGGGAGCCGGCACAGGCTTGATCACCCTACAGGAGATTGAATCTGAAGCCTTAATGCTGTACCAAGGTCAAGTTAAAATAGGAATTTAATGTGGGAATGTGTAACTTCCAGGTGAAAGGTGATTGAATGTGTGAACGGGTTGTAGGGTTCCATGGCCTTGCAGCTAGGGAATCTGATTGGGCCCATATCTATGGTGCCACCGAAAGCTGTTTTACCTCAGTGGGCACTCACCACCTCCTTATCAGAGGGGTTGACCAGGCCCGTGGTTTATACAGGAGGCTGTATGGTAAGACATCCTTAAGCTTCCTCCAGGGGTCCGGCCATGCGGGCATCAGCTTGAGGGAAAGACCCCTTCTCCTCTCCTCACTTATTACACAGAGTTAGGCACATACAAAGGCTCCATTAGGGCATCCCTGCTTCATCACAGCGTGGGCTCCACACACTTCCCGTGCCAAAGCCACTTTCCCGGCTCCGCCATCTGTGCTACAGACCATACTTAATAATTTCAAGTGGGGATTTTCCCTTGACTATGGGCTCAAGGTGAAACATTCTAAATTGAACACTATCTGAACTTGACTGGCCAGCGTCCCATGTCAGATGGGCATTGGACAGAACTTTGGACTTAATCCCTCGTTAGCAGGGTCTGAGAAATTTGTTTGGGAACTCCAGTACAGCAACTCATAGTATTTCCTGGTCAGGGCCCACCCCCTCATCCCCTGCTGGCTCCATTACCAGACCCCAGGCCCCTCGCCTCAAGTTATTGTGGCCGTAAGAAGATCCGAACCTGAATCTATGAAATTGAAACCAGCCCTGCTCCAGACTGTGACAGATGAGAACACAGCTCCACCTCCCTCCAGGCCCCAGAGACCTGTGTGGAACAGCTCCCCCTGCCCATCAGCCAACTGAAGATCCTTTTGTCTCTCTGATCAGCTAGTGCCAGCCCTGGCTTTCTACCTAAAAGTCCCTCCAGAAGCAGCTTGGGTGCTACTGCCTACCTACAATGGGGTCCCTCCCTCACCTGTGGCCAACCGAAATCCAGGGAAGGACCCATGCCTTCTGCCTGCCTGGGAGATGCCAGGCCCGTCCCTCCAGCGAGACCGTGACTCATATACCAATTGGTCAGCAGCTCTCCTGTCAGCACTTCACCACCACGGATATCTTGAACTGGTGACAGCGCACCCCACCTTACTCCCAGAAACCTCAGACCATGATAGACTTGCCATCCTCCATTATGAAAACACACAGGTCAACCTGGGAAAACTGCCGCTTGCTACTGACCACACTGTGACTCTGTAGAAAGGCAGCGAGTCCTCCAGGTTGAGAGAATATGGCTTGCTGCACAGGCTCCAGCTCGGACAATGACTCCAGAGGGCTATGCAAACGATACCCTGACTAAAGTTGAGCCAATTACAGATGTGGGGCCCAGTTTCTCAACCAGATGAAAAAGCTTTTCTTGAAGGGGACAAAGCAGGAGCATGAAGGACCACCAAACTGATATGAGTGTGCAAAGTGATCCAGGGAGAATGAGAGCCTCATAGCCAGTTTTATAAGAGATTTTGTTACGCATACCACAGGTACACACAGTTTGATCCAGAGGCCCCTGAAAACCTGTCAATGGTGAATACAGTCTTGGTAACTCAATCAACCTACAAAGTGAGATGCAAGTTGCAGCACCTGGAAGGGTTTTCAGGAAAGAACATAAGTGAAATTCTTTTTATTTATTTATTTGAGAGAGACAGACACAGAGAGAAAGACAGATAGAGGGAGAGAGAGAGAATGGGCGCGCCAGGGCTTCCAGCCTCTGCAAACGAACTCCAGACGCGTGCACCCCCTTGTGCATCTGGCTAACATGGGACCTGGGGAACCGAGCCTCAAACCGGGGTCCTTAGGCTTCACAGGCAAGTGCTTAACCGCTAAGCCATCTCTCCAGCCCAAAATTCTTGAAATCACTTCCAAGTTAATTGCCAACAGAGAGGCTGCCACCTGGAAGATTGAGGACAGAGGAGGCGAGAGGAGGGCTCCAGTGCTCTCAGTTTCCATGAAATGGGCCCTAGACACCAGGAGACTCAGGGCAGAAACATGGGAAAGAGGGTAAAACAGCCCCCTTAGGCAATGATCAGCACTCACTCAAAGAGCAGAGGCCATTGGAAGAGCGAATACTCAGAACAGAAGGAAGGAGCAAGCATTCCCAGGAAAAGACACCAGGAGAGGGATACATTCAAATCTGCAGTAGTCACAGCTTCCCAGTAGGTCCCTAACACTGAGAGCCTGGATTGGGATTCTGAATCAGACTGTGGATGACTGGGCTTACTTGTGATTGGCCTCAGGAGCCCATGCTCAGAATTAATCTGGGGGAGCCAAACCATGGACTTCATTTTGATCACTGATGCAGCCATCCCTACTGTAACCATTCCCAATGGAAGAATCAACAAAGACTATGTCACCATCAAAGGAGCAACACGGACCACCAAGAAATATCAGTTCTATGAATCTGCAACATTGCTCAGGAGGCCACCAGTCTGTCATTAATTACTGCATTTGCCTGAGGACCCGGGACCTCTACCAAGGAGAGGCTTACTATCTAAACTGGGCAATACAGTGAGCATGGACTTTGATCCCATGACCAGCCCCAAACCCCTGCCTGTACTGACACTGGAAGTCTACCCAGAAAGGGATTGGAGGCTTTACCTGGAGACAAAAAGGGAAAGACTCAGGATGCCTCAAATATTAACTGGTACCTGGAACAGTTTCCCTAGGTCTGGGACATATGAGAAGGAATTGACCTTGCCATGGACCACCCACTAATAATGGTGACACTAAAACCAGCACCACTCTGGTAAGGAAAAAACAATACCTGATTTCCTTGGAAGACTGGCTTGGGATACCCCCACAACAAAAGACTCACTGTGGGGGAGAGTGCTCAAGGACAAGAGATATTTATGAGAAATCCAACCTTCATGGAACATACCCTTTCTACCAGTGAAGAAGCCAGAGACCAATAATCATGGGCCAGTCCAAAACCTCTGTAGGGTCAACAATGCCACTGAGACCCTGAACCTGGTGGTCTCCAAGCCTTATACTTTGCTGAGACTGATTGCCCCAATGGCTGCTGTGTTCACTTGCCTGGATTTGAAGGATGCCTTCTTCTGCATGAGGTTAGCAGAAATAGGCCAGCCCCTGTTCGATTTTGAATGGGAAGACCCAGAGACTACTTCAAAGGGGCGATTGACATGGACCCATCTGCCGCAAGGGTTCAAAAACTCCTTTGTCGAAGCCTCCCCCACTCCCCCCCCCCCCCGCCAACAATGGCAAAGGACTTACAAAACAGCTGACCTTCTAGGGGCACCATCTTGTAGTACATTGAGAATCTATTGCTGTCAGCTCCCACAAGAGAAGTCTGTGAGAAGGGCTGCTGCATTTCCTACAAAAGGCAAGATATAAGGTCTCTGAGAAGGCTCAGTTCTGTCAGGAGGAGATCACCTACTTAGAATATCACCTCAGCAGGGGACAGAGGAGGTTAGAGGAAAACACAAATGAGTTATTATCTGGTACCCCTGCCCCAAAACTAAGAAAAAACTTGTAGAGCTCCTAGAGGCAGCCAGGATCTGATAACTCTGGATTCCAGAATTCCCTAGCGTTTCCCAGTCTCTTCACAGTGCCCTCTGAGGACCTAGTACAGACCAACTGAAAGGAGGAAGGGAATGCCTTCGACCAACTCAAGAACAGTCAAGTGAGACTGCTGCATTGACAGTCCCAAGACCAAGGAGCAACTGAAAATCCTGAAGGCTGGGTAATCCCTTCAGATGGGAAACTAATAGTCTCAAGGGGGAAACTGCACCCAGCCTGGTCCAATAAGCCCATCAAGTCACTGGGAAAGACAGCCTTGCACAACCTGTTGTAAAGATACCTGATGGTCCCAAAATTGTCAGCTTTAGCACAGCAGAGCAGCAGAGCCTGCCTGTGGTGTGCACAACATAACCCCAAGCTGGAGCCCCAGGACCCTTTGGTGCCACAAAGATGGGGATCCTATCCTTTTGAGCATCTAGAAGTGGACCTCATGGACATCCAGCCCAGTAAATGACATTGGTACTTGCTAGTTGTAGTCTGCACCTTTCCAGGCTGGGTACAAGCCTTCCCTATAAGCACAGAAAAAGTGCAAGAAATGTTCTGCATTCTGTCAGAGAAATTACTCTGCACTTTGGGGTACCAATGCATACCTTTTATCAGCAGGATTGTTCAGCAGGTGTCCAAAGTGGTGAGCCTAGCTTGCAATCTACACATGCTGTATCATACCTACTTCTTGGGCCAAGTCAGGAGAATGGACTGGCCCTTGAAGACTACAATGGCCAAACACTGCCAGGAAACAGGCCTTCCTTGGCCAGAAATTATTCTGCTTGTCCTGTTCAGAATACACCACACATTTAGAAAATGGGGATTTTCCCCTTTTGAAATTTTGTTCAGGAATCCTCCCTGACTGCTCCTGAGAGACTGTGGGGACCTCTGGAAGTACAAACTAACCCCCAGAAGTTCTTAGAGGACTTAGTCAACCGTGCAAAGGAAATTGCTGGACATTTAAATCTGTGTCCTCCCCTCATGGCTCAAGACCCCCTACATTCCTGAAACTGAGGAGATTGGGTCTGGGAATAGAGCCTATTCTGGGGAATCTTAGACTCCCAGATGTGAGGGGCCATACCAAGTCATCCTAACCACTCCCTCAGCTCTTAAAGTTGCAGGGCCAAGCTCTGGGTCCATCACACCCACGCAAAGGCAGTCTCTAACTGGACCAAATGAATGGTGGCTGTGCACTCCCAAGCCCCTGGCAGCTGTAGCTCTCCAAGAATAACTGAGTTGAGAATTCTGCTCACCCCTAAATCCTGACGTGTCTGATGACAACGTACATCACAGCTGATGCATCTCTAACCTCGGAAGCTATGTTTACCCAATATTCTGGGGGTCTTGCAGCTGATGCACCCCAGACCTTAGGCCTGTCCCTAATAGCTACCAGTGCTTGTTCAGGGAATGGCATGGCTCTTGTACCATCTCCTTCAGAACAACCACATAGCTAAAGGAGTAAATCAGAACTGTAGTAGAGAAGATAATTACTGGAAAAAGAATTTTTATGATGGGAATGGCTTTACCATATAGAGCAGAATGATAATATTGGAGGGTGCCTGAAGGGTGGGGGCACTGGCTATCATCTGAAACAGTGCGCATATATTGACTTTAGTAGCAGGACAGTGAAAGGAACACCTGACTCCAGACAAGGGCTTCAAAGTACCAAGGTCCTTCCCACAGATAAAAAGGAAGGTGTCCAAACTCTTAATAACCCCATTACATGGAACGCACAGACTGGCATTAATATTAAATGATTGGGAAAGCTGTCAGCCCACCATGATCTTCTGGCTGTTGATAAGACAACAAATTACTATCCTGGTGAGTGGACAATTCCTGAGCCCCTCGACACAAAGAAAACCCCACCAATCAGTCTAGCCCAAGGCCATTTGACCCTGAAATCCCCTCTACTCAAAATGTTGTCCCTAGTAAATGCTAGTCATGAACTTTTTTTTTGAAGTTTGTTGGGTTTAATTTTAGCATAAAGATCACTGCAAAACAATTTTAACCCATTTGTTTAAAAAACATTATACACAATACTACTTCTTTATTATAATACAAATAATTATTTGGTATTAAGCATTCAGAGTATAAAAAGCTAACTTGTTTTTAAAAGCAAGTGGTCAACAAGACAGAAATCAAAATTTTAGGTTTTTGTAATTTTTGGTTTTTCAAGATAGGGTCTCACTCTAGTCCAGGCTGACCTGGAATTCACTCTGTATTCTCAGGGTGGCCTCAAACTCACAGTGATCCTCTTACCTCTGCCTTCTGAGTGCTGGGATTAAAGGCATGCACCACCACACCCGGCTAAATTTTAGTATTTTTAAATAGTTTCTGCATAATTTCCCTACACTTTTGTTAGCACTGTAAGTGTGACCAGCATTACAGCGCTTAATAAGAGTCTAATCTTAGTAAGAGTGAAAAATTAATCAAACAAATGAGCATGAAAAACTGTTAGAAACTGTCATTATCTGAAGCCAATGCCCAAGAATAAGTGCCAACTCCGGAAGATGGAACTGCTAATGAACAGTGTTAAAATCTAGTACAGTGCTTCTCCTGGTGCTAGTTTACCTGTTACCTTTTCAGCCAGCTAAGGCCTGAGGAGCTTTGACTCTAAAGGATGGCTGCCAGCAATCTTGTGCTGAAGGGGGAAGGAAGCCAAGCAGCCATAACTAGAAGAAACAATTTCAGTGACTATGAAAAGTGAAATTTCATACTGTGTTGGTGTTAAAAATAATGTGCCTCTAATACATATTTTCATGTTTATAATTTACAAACATGATTAGGTATTGGGCTACACTTACTTACAAAACGAAGAAAATTGTGCCTGGTTGGACCAGTGTTGCTTCCGTGAATATTTATAGATGACTACACATAGGTCAGTGAATGATAAAATGAATCCTGCACCAGTTTGCAGCCTTGTGTGTGAACTTTAGAATTTGAAATAAGTTGTAAAACAAAATAATGATAGTCACATTTTGAGATTGAATTATTTTTTTCACAAGATAACATAAAGGAATGAAGAAACTATTGTTTAGGGGCTAAACTTAATGTCACCAAATGTGATACATGGTTTCTCTTAATTGCCCAAATTCTTAATGAGTGCATTTAATTTTGAAATGGCATGCATTTTCATTTGGGATTGCTTTGGACAAGATTTTTTTATTGTTTATTGAACAGGTTTATTGGTTGTGGTAAACTGATTTTAATGAAGTTTCCATATGGAAATAACTGAAGTAGAGTATAACACAACTATTATTTTGAGAACATATTTCTCTAAGTTGCTCTATTTAAATGTTTTTTTAGAGGGCAAAAACTTTCACCATGAAAAAGCAAATTCCTCCACCCTGTTATGAAAAATATTTAGTGAGATTTTCATGCAGAATAATAGAAATTTATGTAAAGTGTGTTTGCATCCAAATTTACTCCAGTGAGGTTCATGTTTCAGCAAGTAGCAGGGGTTTTGTTTTGACCTTCAGTCATGATGGCTAGAGTTACCTGTATCTAATGCTAAAGTGGAAGAAAAAACTACCATGCAGTTTAAAGGTGAGCTGGATAAGTAAGTGTGTAGATGTACATGAACATATACTAATGGCAGTTTCTAACAGTTTTTCATGAACCTTTTAAACAGGTAAGTCCCTCTTTGGGAAGAGATTGCTGGTTATGTCTGAGAGCTAGCCAGATCCTAGCTAACACAATAGGAGAAAGTTGCTTAACTGGGCAGCCATTTCAAGTTGTAGGAGAGGCTCAGTGTGTTTTTATCTCAGTGCTCAGAGATAAAAACTGCACCAGGCTGGCCACCAAAACAGTGACCCCCAAGGGAACATATTTGTCTCCCCTAAAGGTATTTGAACTTGTTATTCATAAACAAAATGTAAGCTAGTATTACTATTCCCCAACTTGGATGTGTTCTCAGGAGATAAAATCTGCCAATACTTACAACCCAGGGAGGAAAAACAGAAGAGAGCCCCAGAACTACTGCCCATTTTGTTGGGATTTGCCTTGACAGGAACCTTAGCCATCAGTCCCACCATACTAGGCATCCAACAAGTACAGTATAGTCAACTTTCTAGCCAGATTCAAGAGGACCTGACCATTGCCCAACAGAGAATAGTCACCCTCTAGAACAAAATAGATTCACTGGCAGCAATGGTACAGCAGAACTGGAGAGGACTAGATTGGATTACTGTAGAGAAAGGGGGAATATGTATGTTCCTGTATGAAGAATGTTGCTTTTTTGTCAATCCATCAGGGTTAGAAAGGGAACATGCTAGGCATTTGTCAGAAAGAATGAAGGCTAGGAAAACAATAACAACAACAATATGTACTTATAAGGAAATGGGATGAGTCCTTTGGATATATGCCTAAGAGTGCTATAGCTGGGTCATGTGGTAGATCAATTTTTAGCTGTCTTAGGAACCTCCACACTGATTTCCACAATGGCTAGACCAGACTGCATTCCCACCAACAGTGTAGAAGGGTTCCTCTTTTTCCACATCCCCGCCAGTATTTATGATTATTTGTTTTCATGATGGTAGCCAATCTGACAGGAGTGAGGTGGAATCTCAATGTAGTTTTAATCTGCATTTCCCTGATGACTAGGGATGTAGGACATTTTTTTAGATGCTTATACGCCATTCGTATTTCTTCTTTTAAGAACTCTCTATTTAGCTCCATATCCCATTTTTTATTGGCTTGTTTGATTTCTTATTATTTAACTTTTTGAGTTCTTTGTATATCCTAGATATTAATCCTCTATCAGATATATAGCTGGCAAAGATCTTTTCCCATTCTGTAGGTTGCCTTTTTGCTTTATTCACAGTGTCCTTTGCAGTACAAAATCTTTGTAATTTCATGAGGTCCCAGAGGTTAATCTGTGGTTTTATTGCCTGAGCAATTGGGGTTATATTCAGAAAGTCTTTGCCAAGACCAATATGTTGAAGGGTTTCCCCTACTTTTTCCTCTAGCAGTTTCAGAGTTTTAGGTCTGATGTTAAGGTCTTTAATCCATTTGGATTTAATTCTTGTGAATGGAGGGAAAGAAGAATCTATTTTCATCCTTCTACAGATACATATCCAGTTTTCCCAGCACCATTTGCTGATGAGGTTTTTTTTATTTCTTCAATGAGTATTTTTGGCATTTTTATCGAATAGCAGGTGGCTGTAGTTAACTGGATTTATATCTGGGTCCTCTATTCTGTTCCATTGATCTATGTATCTGCTTTTGTGCCAGTACCATGCTGTTTTTGTTACTATGGCTCTGTAGTATAGGTTAAAATCAGGTATGGTGATACCATCCAACTTATTTTTGTTGCTCAGTATCATTTTATATATTCTGGATTTTTGTGATTCCCAATGAATTTTTGGATTGTTTTTTCTACTTCCATAAAGAATGCCTTTGGAATTTTGATGGGGATTGCATTAAATGTGTAGATTTCTTTTGGTAAGATTGCCATTTTCACAATATTGGTTCTTCCAGACCAGGAACAAGGGATGTTTTTTTCCATTTCCTAGTGTCTTCTGCAATTTCTTGCCTGAGTGTTTTATAGTTTTTATTGTAGAGATCCTTTACTTCCTTGGTTAGGTTTATTCCATGGTACTTCATTTTCTTTGATGCAATTGTGAAGGACTCATCCCATTTCCTTAGAAGTACATGCTCAACCATGTTTATTGCTGCTTAATTCATAATAGCTGAGAAATGCAACTAGCCTAGATGTCCCTCAACTGATGAGTAGATAATGAAGTTGTGGTACATTTATACAATGGATTTCTACTCAATGGTAAAGAAAAATGAAGTTATAAAATTTGCAGAAAAATGGATGGATCTGGAAAGTATTATACTAAGTGAGATAACCCAGGCCCAGAAAGCCAAGTGTCACATGTTCTCGCTCATATGTGGATCCTAGCTACAGGCTTCTGTGTAAGAAGGAAAAACTCAGTAGCAGAGGCCAAGAATCTTCTCTTTTCAGATGGCAGTGACCTTGGGATGACTCATAAGGTATAATAGTGCTGGAAAGAAGTGACTGGAGTACTGTGTTACATCTCGATCCATGGCTCAGGGTCTAATGCAGAAGAGGTGGCAGAAAGAATGTAAGAGCCAAAGGAAGGGTAGGACTCCTTACTATGTGCTCCCTCCAGACATAAAATTGCCTGGATATCCATGACCTCATAGTGCCTGGCACTATCTACACAAGAGCATCATAAGAGGAATAAAAAATCATAACATCAAAATAAAAGAGAGACTGATTGAGATGGGTAGGGGATATTATGGAGAATGAAATATCAAAGGGGAAAGTGGGGAGGGAGGGTATTACCATAGGATATTTTTTTATAATCATGGAAAATGTTAATAAAATTGAGAAAAAAATAAAATGGGTTCTCCAGGGACTCCAGCTGCTGCAAATGAACAGATGTATGTGCCAAAAACAAAACAAAACAAAAAACTCCAAGGTCCACAATGGGAACCTGTTTGGACGATGTGCGGACCTTGGCTTGCACCCTTAGCCGGGCCCTTAACTATGATGTTTTTGGGCTTGATGTTTGGGTCCAGCATACTCAACATTTTATCCTAGATTTTTTTTTTTTCAAAAATTGGATAAAGGCAGTAAAATTACAGGTCAAGAATACCAAAGAATTCCCACAAAATAAGGTAAAATACATCAGATTTTTTTTAAGTTTATTTATTTGCAAACAGAGAGAAGAGAGAGTGGGCATGCCAAGACCTCTAGCCACTACAAATGAACTCCATATCCATGCACCACTTTGTGCATCTGGTTTACATGGGTACTAGGGAATCAAACCCAGGTCATTAGGCTTTGCAAGCAAATGCCTTAGTCACTGAGCCATCTCTCCAGCCCATTTTTTAAAAATATTTTTGCATCAAAAAATAAAATAAAATACTTTGGCATAAACCTAACTGAGGGAGTGAAGGATCTCTACGATGAAAACTTTAAAACACTCAAGTGAGAAGCTGCAGAAGATGCTAGGAAATGGAAAAATATTCCTTGTTCTTCGATCAGAAGTATCAATATTGTGAAAATGGCAATCTTTCCAAAAGCAATTTACACATTTAAGGCAATCCCCATCAAAATTCCAATGGCATTCTTCACAGAAATAGATAAAACAATCCAAAAATTCCTTTGGAATCACAAAAATCCTCGAATATCTAAAATAATACTGAGCAACAAAAATAAGTTGGGTGGTATCACCATACCTGATTTTAACATATACTACAGAGCCATAGTAACAAAAACAGCATGGTGCTGGCACAAAAGCAGATATGTAGGTCAATGGAACAGAACAGAAGACCCAGATGTAAGTCCGTGTAGCTATAGCCACCTGATATTTGATAAAAATGCCAAAAATATTCACTGGAGATAAAACAGCCTCTTCAGCAAATGGTGCTGGGAAAACTGGACATGTATCTGTAGAAGGATGAAAATAGATTCTTCTCTCTCTCCATGCACAAGAATTAAGTCCAAATAGATTAAAGACCTTAACATCAGACCTGAAACTCTGAAACTGCTAGAGGAAAAAGTAGGGGAAACCCTTTAACATTTTGGTCTTGACAAAGACTTTCTGAATATAACCCCAATTGCTTAGGCAATAAAACCACAGATTAACTGCTGGGACTTCATGAAACTGCAAAGATTTTGTATGGCAAAGGACAGTGTGAATAAGGCAAAGAAGCAACCTACAGAATGGGAAAAAACCTTTGCCAGATATACATCTGATAGAGGATTAATAGCTAGGATATAAAAAGAACTCAAAAAGTTAAATAATAAGAAATCAAACAAACCAATTGGAAAATGGCCTATGGAAATAGAGAGTTCTCAAAAGAAGAAATATGGATGACATCAGGTATTATGTAGGTGAAGAAGAGGGAATATGGTGGAATAATGGAAAATTACAAAGTTGCTAGGAAAGAAGCCCTGAGGCTGGCATGGCAACCCTCTTCCTGCCCAAAAACATGAGGCCAGCTAGTCTTGCTTACTAAATATAAGAACTGCACATACTTGTTTTTGGAATTTCTTCTTTGTAACCTCCACCCCATTTCCTTATGTGAATTTCAGGCACTAACTGCCACATATCTGCTTCTCAAACATCCACTTGCCCACTTGCTTGGCTCTGCTTATCACTGAAACTATAAATATGAAGAACACAGTGCTGGGTGCCAGAAATTTTCAGGAGCTATCGACTTCAGACCATGTGTGAATAAACCTCTTTCCCATGCCATTTGGTGTTGGGTCCATTTCTGGATGGGCATCTCCTGTATCACTGCTATGGAAGGCAGAGGTTAATGAGTGAAGCTTGTTATACAGCTGGTAGGTTTTTACTAGAATTTTGAGAGAAATAGCTTAGTGAGAGCAAACTTAGCTCATGTCCTATGAAAAGCACCATTGTGAATAGGAATGAGGAAGTGCTGGGAACTTCTGAGAATCAGAGAGCAGGAAATCTCACCAATTGAGATGAGAAGTATACACTTATACTAAAAAATATATAAAGAACAAAC
This sequence comes from Jaculus jaculus, assembly GCF_020740685.1. Lineage (NCBI taxonomy): Eukaryota > Metazoa > Chordata > Mammalia > Rodentia > Dipodidae > Jaculus > Jaculus jaculus. Next base: position 551,226 of record NC_059119.1, read on the forward strand.
CATCCTATGGGATATATTGTATTGTGATTCATATATTAATTAAAAGTATTGTAAATGAATTTAGATGAACAGTGAACTTCACTATGTAGTAAAACTAATTTGTTTTTTATTTATTATTTTATCTTTTTATTTATTTTTTTGAGCCAGGGTCTCATTCTAGCTCAGGCTGACCTGGAATTCATTATGTAGTCTCAGGGCAGCCTCGAAATCACAGTTATCCTCCAACCTCTGCCTTCCAAATTCTAGGATTAAAGACATTTGTCACCAAGCCCTATTTTTCATTTTATTTTTTTCTTAGGCTGGCCTTGAACTCATTGAGATCCTCCTACCTCTGCCTTTTGGGGGCAGGGATTAAAACTGTGTGCCACCACACCCAGCCTTCATGTCGCCTTACGAGCTCATTTGGGAAGGCCCTTGGTCTGGGCTCTTGGCCCAGTGTGGCCTCCAGGACAGCCTCATTCACTTTTCTTCCCAAGCAGTCAGAGCCTTGATCATCTCACCTTGCTCAAACCTACCCCAGGGGACAGGAGTCCCAAAGGACATCAACACTGGGGCAGTCAAATTTACCCACCCTTCATGCACAGGGCTTGGAACCTTCTAGATGGGGCCTGAAAGACACAATATCTCTGAATGGCCATTGGTCCCTCCCAGTGTGACAGACACAAATGTCACCAAATATATTCAGCCATCCCTTGGGGAAGGAAGCCGCATCAGCCTGGGTGAGAGGAAGGCATCTAGAGAAAGGACACTCCTTACAGACAACTAGCCAGGCATACCAGTAACCCATGGGGAAACCCCAGGGAGCCAGAGGCCAGGACTGAGCATCTTGGGGACCAGGTCCTTGGCTACATGGGTTTCTGTTAGTCCAGGTCACCAGCAGGTGGCTTTCAGAAGGTGAGATCCCAGGCTCAAAAGTTCTGAGCTACTGAGATGGCAAGAAAGAGAGATCCTAGGCAACACAATGTCCATTCCAAGCATGGGGGCTCATGCCTTTAATTCCAGCACCTCAGAGGCTGAGACAGGAGGATCACTGTGAGCTTGAGGCCAGCCTGGGCTACAGTGCTAATTTGTGTTTTATAGCGATATATTGGATGAATGATAGAAAAAAAGTTGGCATCAAAATATAGCTTTCAGTTCTCATATCAAATTATAAATATGTAACTCGTTATGTCACTAAGAATAGAGCATCACAAATCAGTAGCTATAAGGAAAATACACTTGAACTTTCTTCTCAATTCATTGGGGCAAATCTGAAACAATTATTTGTTTAGACTTTATTTTATAGAATTCATTCAATTTGGTATGTATCACTTTGCATTTTGGTTTGTGCGTAGATGAAGTTTCTAAAATATGTTGAAGGGAGTGATTTCAAGTTGTTTGCATTTTATAATTTGCATCAAGGAAAAATTATTCGACACAATTTTCAAAAGTAGTTGCATATGTTGTACTTCAACCTAAAACCATGAACAGAGCAGAAGAGGAACATATTCTAAAAAAGAAAGACTTGTTCTGAATTAAAAACAATACCCTGTTTTTATTACATCTGTATTTCTATTTTTATTATTAGCATAAGGAGTGTTATTCAAATTACTATTATATGCTAATTCTTCCAATCTGAATCTTATGGGTTTCTGAAACTGGTAGTGAGAAAAATAAAGTCTAGATCAATTAACCAGCAAATATTCTACAAACCATGACAGATTTTATAACCCAATTAATATTGTGACTCAATATTATCAATGTCTGCAATGTATCAAAATATCTAAATTATTCATTATGAAAACATTTTTAATATCTCTTGATAAAATAAGTACTTCTAATACACCAGAAATATAACTTTAGTTTGTATTCTATTCCATGGCTATCTTACTTGTGTACATTCAAAAATTCATTATTAAAAATTGTCAAACAAATTTATTTTCCTAGATTTGAGGGAGCAGAACACAATTTTATAAAAAATGTTCAACATTTTCTCAACCAACTTTATGTTGACTTTTGACTTAATGCATGTCAGTATTTTTTTTTTTTTTTTTTTTAGTTTCCTAAGATCTGATCAGCTCATCTTCATTGTGTATCTGTTACTATCAATGAAAGAATGTAATGTAGAATCAACACTTTGCAGTGGAGACTGTCTCAGCATGGAGTTACTTAACCCCTAGGAGACTCAATTTTCTCCTCAGAAACCTTGAACATTTAGCAGCACTGCTTACCTTCAGCTACATTTTTGTCACAATTTCACAAATACATAGGACTTGAAGAGAACAATGTTAGACAGACTAAAAGTGGAACACAGCACAGTAATCAGAGAAGATCTCTTTTGGAGAAGGTGTCACATGTCTGTGAACTGAACTGCTTACCACAAACATTGTTAGTGTCTGTAAATAGCTAACCCTATCACAGCTCCAGTCAACATTTGTTAGACTTAAAGAAATGAGCAGAGGCATGGCAACATACATGAAATAATACAACTTGAAGCACACACTCAACTTTGTGCAGAGCCATGACAACTTCAGACTTGTAGATCCAAGGTCACAGGAACTAATGACAATTATTGTTTTCAAAAAGCCTTAATTTCTGAATCTATAACACTTGGATCTAATTCCAGCATAGGAGTCCTGGATAGTAAAAAGATACACTAAACTCAGGGACATTTTCCAAAGCATTAAAAAAATTACATTGCCTTGCAAAATATTTTAAGAAATCCTTTATATCCATGAAGTATTAGTTCTATGAACAGTGTGTCTAATTTGGGCCATAGAGTTATTCAAGCCAATGAGTAATGAAGTGAGCATTCAAGGCTAATGTTTGATACCACATCCACTGAAGAGTCACCTAAATGACTGAGGAAATGTACCCATATATTTTGAGTTGTATCTCTTATAAAACATTCATATTCATCTTCTTGTTATTATTCTCCAAGTTATTCATAGTTCCAACTATCATAACTTACATTGTATTAGATATTACTAGTAATACTGAGATGATTTAAATTATATTAAAGGAAGTACACCATTTACATTAGATATTATACAGTGCATACATGTGAATTTGCACCCTTGGATTGCAGGGTCCGGGAGCCAATCCCATACAAATGTCGAGAGATAGTTATATGGCCTCTCTCTTTTTCTCTCTGACTCTCTCTTTCATACATAAAAATGAACACATATGTACATGTCATTAGTTAAAAGACAAAATGAATTTTATGGGCTTGCATTCCAAAATAAGACATATCTCACTAATTTTAGGACATTCCAATTCTTAAGGTTCATGAATCACTTTGAAAAAATGATGGTATCAATACTACTACTGCTTTGGGCATTTCTAGTAACATTCTATGAGTATAGATAGTATATTTGTAAATATTATTTAAATTATGTTAGTGGAAGGAAACATTTCAAAGCAAAAAATCTCTGAAGAGAATCATAATATTCTTAGACAAGGAAAGTTTAAATTACAATTTAATGAGACAGATACCACCTTGAGGCATTTGATTTAAGTTTGGTTTACCCAAAATTATAATTTAAAGGTTATTTCTATAATGTAATTGTCCTTTGATGAAGAAGGCAATATACTTTAGTGTTCCTTTGGAAATAATTTATAGGTCTGTTTTACTTTTAATTGTTAAAGAACTCAAAGAGCTGAAGATTGTTGTTTTATAGATTTCTGGGTATACAATTTATGCATTCTAAACTTGAAATGAGAAACTGGTATGGATGGTGTGCATTTTGAAATAACTGTATGTGAGGTACTGAGATGAACAATCTTTTGTTCACATAAGGTACCAACTAGAATTCTGGGAATCCTGATTTCCATGGAGTATTTGCATGTTGGATTTCAACTATCGTAATAATTGTTGCTTATATGTACTGGCTCAGTGTCATAGGTCATTAGTGTATCATTGATGGATATCTGACTGAACTGATGTAGTAGCAGTCATACATATATAATAATACAAGCATCAGGGTGAGATATTCTGTCTTTCTCTTTTTTAAGAAGGATTTGGTCAAGATCAGACTACAGAGAAAGCTTTCTAGGTTGTCAATGCCTTTTCTTCCCCTCACCCCAGTAGACAAATACAGGGTGCCAGTGATAAGCAGTATGTCCTCTCCTAAAATATTAACCAATGATTACAAACATATAGAAAAAAATGGACCACAATCACAGAAAAACCCTGTGACTTTTAGTGAATAACTATTCCCCACAAAATTAAGTACTAGTATAAGGAATCAGTATTGAAAACTGAGAGAATTATATATGGTTATATTTTTTGGGTTAATGTGCACATGTGGAAGTCAGCAGACAAATTCAGATGCCAGTCATAACCTTCCATCTTGTTTGAGAAAGAGTCTCTTTGGGTTAAATGCAGATTTGGACAAGCTAGCTAGTGCTCAAGTTTCTGATTCTTCAGTCTCAGCACCTTGAGATTCAAACTAGCATCAGCATTTATGTGACAAGTACTTTATCCACTGAGCCAAACCCTCATATGCCATATATGGCTTTAAATTATGACCTTGATTTGATGAACATACCTCAAATAAATCTTTTCATTGTAGTATTTCTACGATTAATCATGTGTATATTTTTCTCTGTGTGACTTAAATAGAGTCAATTATTATGGAAAGTATAAAGATAACATGGGGAAGATGCTAGATAAAGGGAATAATAAGAATATAACTTAAACCAGGCATGGTGGTGGTGCACACCTTTAATCCCAGCACTTGGGAGGCAGAAGTAGGAGTATCACTGTGAGTGCCAGGCCACCCTGATAATACAGAGTGAATTCAAGGTCAGCCTGGGCTAGAGTGAGACCCTATCTTTTTATTTATTTATTTATTTATTTATTTATTTATTTATTTATTTGAGAGTGACAGACACAGAGAGAAAGACAGATAGAGGGAGAGAGAGAGAATGGGCGCGCCAGGGCTTCCAGCCTCTGCAAACGAACTCCAGATGCGTGCGCCCCCTTGTGCATCTGGCTAACGTGGGACCTGGGGAACCGAGCCTCGAACCAGGGTCCTTAGGCTTCACAGGCAAGCGCTTAACCGCTAAGCCATCTCTCCAGCCTGAGACCCTATCTTGAGAAAACAAAATAATAATAATAAAGAATTTGTGCTTAATTTATTCACCATAACAGTATCATTTCCAAAGCATGGAGCCAGAAGCCAATAATAATTTCAAATTGCTATTGGTTTATCATTGCATATTAAAACCATATCAATTATTGATGTGAGGAGGGTACTTCAATTACTAACATCAAGGTGGGTAACAGCACACTAGTACTGAATATTACAAGAATAATAAAGATTTATTTGAATAACTCTACAATATTTCAATAGAAATATCAAGAGACCAATACCTTGAAATGCATAAAACTGCAAAATTTTACTAAAGAAAAAGATGATAAGCTAAAATGTCTTGGGAACCAGATCAGAATCCTATGGAGACAAATATATTCACCAGTGTCAAGCTCTCATTAATCTTTGGCTAAAAGAGGGGTTACATACATCACACTCTCCCTAAATTAATAATGCTTATCCCATTTAAACTATGCTAACTTCACTCTCCATTGGAGAATCTGTTCCTCTTTTTCAGAAGGTAGCAAGACTTGAGGAGATAAACTACCCCTTGCACTTCAGCCAAGCCACAGATGAAACCACAGAGGACTTGGAAGCATGAGTGATGCTTCCATGCTGAACTTGATAATCAGCACCAGAGTGTAGGAGACAGACCCTGAGGATACTCAACATCTACCAAAGTAGAGGCTCCTAAGAGCTCATCACTGAAGTACACTTAAAACTCATTCACCACAGCTCAGGGAATTCTGTGGAAGAGGGGTTGGAAAGACTGTAAGAGCCACAGGTTGAGACATCATGCCCCAAGGCATTTTCTCTCCCCAAACAACTGACTGCTGCTCCCACAATGCATAGACCACAACTCCATAGGGAATACCTGCATCCTCACTGAGAAGCCCCTCATACCTACCCCCATTCCTTTGGGAAAAGAGGATACCGACACATGATGTATCCATACAAAATATGTTGTTAAATACATACATGCATACATATATATATATATAATTTTAAAACATTTCCAGAAAATAGAAACTTTGACTATATGGATTCACTGAGGGAATTTAAAAAAATAATAAAAATTTCATGTAATACCTTTCAAAAATACAGAGGACATAGGAACACCTTCACCTGAAGTACTTTGCCAGTGTTATCCTAATATCTAAGTCAGACAAAAACATTATGATAAAAGAAACAACAAATTCTCTGCTTAATGAACATAGTTCCATAACAAGTTACCAAGCTGAATTCAATAACACAAAGTTGAATATATCAGAGACAAGTAAGCTCACTCCCATTCAGACATTGAAACACAGTAGTTCTTGATATAATCAGGGTAAGAATAAAGCAATCAATGGTGGTTATAGAAAGTGCTGTGCAACATTTCAACACTCATTTTTGTTGATGAAATGTTCAACCACCTAGAGTTTTTCCCTAACCTGAAAGAGGTAGATACACTGTCACTAATGGTGAGTAGTGAACAAAGCTATGGTTTCTATTATCACCTTCCTTGTACTAGAAGTTCTGAGGAGTGGAAAACAAAATAAAATTAAATAAAAGCTCCCAGATTTGAATGGAATAATTGACAACTTTGTGTTAAAATGGAGCAGGAACATTACTAATAGCTATTTATTTGTCACTGGAATCAACACAAATAAAATCACAGACTCTCAACAATGATATCTGGTACCTTCACCAGAGGCTCAAATCCATGAGCTCTTGTGGTTTGGACTAGAACTTTTAGAAGCATGAGATAAATAAGTCTTTGCTCTTTTTCAGTTTAACTATTTTAGGGATTTTATCATAGGGACAGGAAGATGACAAAGGCAAGCAGTTACTTTAAGGTTATATAGTATAAACAGAAGATAGTGATGAGACCAAAAATCTCAAAGAGTCTTTGATAGAAATGAACCATGTGCAGGATGCATGAGAATCAAGAAAATAATTTAGTTTACCTGTTAAGAAATTATGTTCTGGACACTTGGGAGGCAGAGGTAGGAGGATCACTGTGAGTTTGAAGCCATCCTGAGACTACATAGTGAATTCTAGGTCAGCCTGGGCTAAAGTGAGACCCTACCTCTAAAGAAAAGATCTATTGTCTCTCCAAATATAGTACATTAAGGAAATCTGCTCATACATCCACACACAGTGATTCATCATTCAGTCTTTAGATTCATTAATCAGTCCCTGATTTAGGATTTTTAGCCCAAAAAACATGAGAGTGGTAATAAATTACTTTTGATTATAGTTCATACCAGGCCTGCCTGTCACTGGGGCTATTGCATTAGCTTACTTTGCCTCTTATTCTCCCTTCTGCTTTGCTTTGTCAAAATCTCATCAAAGCACTGCATGTGTAGCTAAGTATTACAATACAGTAAAACAGATGTCGTAGCATCCTTTCTGAATGTTAGGATCTTGTCTTTAAGTCAAGTCAAACTCACATTTAAAGCCATTGCCCATGAGCCAACAGACTTGGCCACAGCCTTAGGACTCAGCTGGTTAGAGGCTGAATCCCACTGTCTGGTGTGTAAAAACACAAAATACTACCAGCCATGGTATTCTCAATAACCCAGAAGCTTGGTACATGTTCTAGTCCCCAATTCAGTAGATGAAATTCTGAAAGTCAGGCTTATAATTCACTTTATAAAATGTGACAGTAAAAGTTATTAAGAGGACAAATGTCTTAAAAGGGAGTGAATAAATGAGAGATATGTATTAGAGGAGGTCAGAATATCATGCTCTGGCAGCCATCTCTCCATAGATGTCAGTTTGAAGAGATATTAGTAGGCCCCACTATTTTTATGGAAGCATAGGCAGATATAGAACAATAATAAAAGAACCTCTGGAAAAAGAAGCAATTAAAACCATCAAACAAAAAACCATGAACTGACTCCTACAATAAGCAAAAACAAAAGCACAAAAATATTATAAGCAAAAGAGACCAAAGAGATTACTAGTGGCCTTAAAATAAGCCTATTTCAAATACAAAGGTGAAAATAAAAAGGAAGGAGAAAAAAAAAAGAGAAACATAAAACATTTGATAACATTAAATAAACTAATATTCAGATTGTTGATGTTTAGTAGGACTGGAAAATGCCAAAAGGGACAAATGTTTTTCAAAGAGATGATAACAACAGATTCCAAAATCCATATAAGGACACATGTTTGGGCATCTAAATTCAATTCCAAGTCTATCCCAAGGCACATTATAATGAAGCTCTTTCAAATTTTCAGGATTCTCAATGTAAAAGGAAGAGGAAAAAAAAGAAAGATCATATAAGGATGTCTGAGCTCATGTAATAACATATTCAGCAGCACAGGTCTCATAGGCCAAGAAGAGTAAAATTATTTTCAGAGTCGAAAGAAAGCCATTAAAAACCCTTACAACAAAGTTGCCCCTTAAAATTAAGATGAGATAATAATACTCTTAGACAAAGAAAATTGTACTGATTATTCAATGCCAATTTGAATAGTACAGAGAAAAGCTTCCTACCCATCACCATTGAACACATTTTCTACTTAAAGCATTTCAGATTTCTGTTGACAGCTCAGAGTGACATACTCTGGTGAGGAGGAAGACTGTAGTGTGGCGGGCATACACAAGGATGAAGGAAGGTCGGAGTTGTATCTTACTACAAAGATTGTTCTTTAAGCCTGCATTCTCAATAGGACAGGCACTACCAGTGTACTTAAATAACAGAATACTACTATAGTTCCTTTATTGTCTTGCCAGAGTGGAAAGAAAAATTTTGTTTTCATAAAACACATATGCACACATACACAATTATGGGAAGTTCTGAGATATCTGAAAGAAATACTCTTCTAATAAGCATATACTGCCTGAGTTAATGTAGAAATTAGTCATACTTAAGTTTTATAATTATGGGTTTAGGTTACAATAATCTGAGACATCTTTCTTGTTCATTCTCCTTCCCTCTCTTTGTTGGCTCTGTTGAAACAGAATCCCTATAGGAACTGTCTTATGGTGAATATCCCTGTGCTTAGATGAAGGAGGATTTGAGGAGTAAATCCTGCCACCAGTTTGAGTGGCTTGGAAAGTACCACCCTCATGGATTCAGCCTTGGACAAACTATAGGCCAGTTGATGTCATGTTGCAGCTATATCTGGAATACCAGCTAAATATCACTTGGGTCTATAACCACTGAGCTGTGAGAGGATGAACCATTGTTACTGTTATCTTGGGAAAGCTGATAATCAGAAATGCACAGCTAGTATATACACAAGAGTATAGATTTGATGAAAAGTAAGAAACCATGGAAGAATGCATGTCATTGTCAAAAAGTATCAAAGTTCAATAATATGGGATTATAGCTCATGAATAAATGTCAAACAACAGTAGTGAAGCGCATATGACTTTGAATATAAAGTTATGGAAAACTAGGATATAATAATGAGGTGCATAATAAAAATAAAATATTTGGGGCTGCAGAGATGGCTAAGTGGTTTAAGTGCTTGCCTACAAAGACAAATGACCAGGGTTCAATTCTCCAGTATTCACATAAAGCCAGATGTATAAAGTGGTGTGTCAGGAACCATTTGGCTGGCCTTGAATCCATAGCTCTGGGGGTTTTGGCAGCAAGTCTTTAGCACCTACATGTAAGCAAGATTATGCACATTCAGTGTTACTGATAAGAGCTGGCTATTCCTTAAGATTTATGTTTGTGTTGCTGGGATCAAAGGGTTTGTTTGTTTCCCAACCTTGGGATAATCTTTTGTACTGAGAAGTGACTGAAGTGAAAAAACTCTGTAACAGAAAGGAGTTTTTTGCTAGAAACTTGTGTGAAGCACATAGAATTTTTGTCCATGGGTAAACTGTTTGCAAGAAGATATATAAAGGACTGCTGAGAAATAAACATGGCTTCAGTCCTTCCTTCAGTCCTGGACTGGAGTCCTTGCTTTCATTTTTTTCTCCTGTCTTTCTTTAATCCTCAGTCCCCATCAGGCTCAAACCCTTTCAGCCAGTAGGCTCTGGCAGTGGTGCATGCATCTGGAGTTCATTTACTGTGACTAAAGGCCCTGCTATTCCTATTCTCATTCTCTCTCTCCCTCCCTTTCTCTCTCTTTCTTTCCCCTTTGTCTTCTGTCTCTCTCTCTGCTTGCAAATAGATGAACTTATTTGAAAAACATATTTGAAACAATCTGAAAACAAAATTCATATTTTAAGGAAAATGGGGAGTATTAAAAAAATCTATGTGTCCTGTAGTAGTAATAGTTACTCTAACAATATAATAAAGACGTTCTGAGTAATAAAACTGTGCCATATTTCAGCAAAAATCTAGCTAAACAGACCCTGACCTTCAAAGGGAATCAGAAATTGTGTCTTTGTACAAATATTTTAGAAAGGCACCTTTTGGGGCAAATTTTTAAATTCCCCCCCCAATGGAATTTTGTAAATAATTCTTATGCCAAAAATTATGTTAATTTTGAGTCATCCATTTAAAATAAGTGATTTATTATAAGGAAAAATCAAGTTTCCCCAAAATAATGTGATCTCAATAAATTAAATCAAGTCACTAGATTCACAACTATGGCAGATAATACATAATTAAACCATCATTCCAAAGCTAAGTTAATTACTATGTAGTGCCTGTCCACATTCTAAAATTTCAAAAATTGCATGTGATTGCTTCTCAAATGAAATTTAGACTTTTGATTGCCTCTTGGCATATAAAACACTATTCAGAGATGGGTTGCTGTGAAAAACAATGCTGTTATGTATACACCATAAAAACATAAAAAGAAGCTGATTTAATCAGCTATATAACATCAAGTAGACAAAAGGAATCCACATAGATGGTGTCTCATATGGACTCAGAAGTCTTTATTGAAATGCACTGATGGATCTGACAGTCAGTGAGTAGGCAAGAGGTTTCTGGCTTGACTTCAGATCATGTTACTATTTTATAGGATTTTCATGCTGCCAGCATGTTTAGAAATGTGTTTCACACCTGTTAATACTATGATTATTGTGCTAATACAGAGTAGAGAATGTAAACAGTATTAAATGGATAATATGCAAAGCATAGTGTAAAATCAAACTTATGTAGTTAAAGCTAGAAAAGTTTTTTTTTTCTCTTTAGCCCTTTATTTTCATTTTAAAATCAGATGTGTAAATTAACAATTAAATTTTATCCTTTTAACAAATTTCAAGAACAAAGTACATTATTAGCTCTCATCTACTATTTACACAATGTTTTTCATGAATTTCCTCCTATCTAACTGAAATTACACAGTTTTGGGCAAACGTCTCCATACATGGCAGTGCCTTTCTCTCCTAGTAACTAATACTTGCCATTCTATAAGTTTATTTTTTTTAACATTTTATTTATTTTTAAGCTTCCATGTGCGCATACACATGCGAGGGAGAGAGAGAGAGAGAGAGAGAGAGAGAGAGAGAGAGAGAGAGAGAGAGAGAGAGAGAGAGAGAGAGAGAATGAATGGGAATGAGCATGCCAGGGCCTCCATCCACTGCAAATAAACTTCAGATACATGCACCACTTTGCATCTAGCTTTACATAGGTACTGGGGAATCGAAATGAGGTTGTTAGGATTTTCAGACTTTCTCTAGCACAGATCTATTGTCATGTTGAACCAGATATCAACATGCTGTGGTTAATGCACTATCCACTATTGGATACTTAGCAGTATCCTGGCTCATTATACTCACAGGATGACTCCTTTTCTGTTACTTTTGAATTTTAGAAATTGCTATATGTCCATTGTGGGGGAAATCACTGTTGTTTGAGAGCTGACATTGCAACTGTGTTCTGTGACTCATGAACAAATATGATTATAATTTATAATGAACATATATAGGTGTTATTCATCATGAGCATTCACATTCAATGATTTACTAGAATTTACTAAATTCAGCATAAATGCATATTCACAACATTTTTTTTTTTTTTTTTCAAGGTAACAAGTTACAGTGCAAAGAAGGGAACTGACACTTGGGAGGAAGTCAGTATGAAGCCAGGCGTAAGCTTTTGTGTTCTCACTCATTTGGGTCATACAGATGCAGATAATTCTTTCAGCTTGTATTGTAGCAACAGTTGTGACAGATAGGCTCATTCCAGAGTGCTCGCTGCCTATTACAGATCATAGTTTCTGGATCTCAGAAGAAAAGTAGGTGTTCAGCAAAATTCACATTACTTACACATACAGTTTAGGTATCATGATCCAGACTACCAATTAGGGTGAGAAAGCAGAGTTTTATGGTGCTAGCCAAGGGTCATCAACGATAGTGGGTCTTTCTAAGGACTGAAATGTTGGTAACCATTTAACATAAAGTCATCTCTCATGAACTGTAAGAGATTGATTTCAAGATCCTTGTTTTTATATAAGTCCCATATATAAACTGTCAGAGTAGTAGATTCATACAACACAAACAAATTTATGCACATTAAATCATCTTGTCTTTCTGATTAATCAAATATAAATATTAGGTTAATAGTTATATAGAGTACTGTTTAATGGAAGAACAGCAAGAAAAAAAAAATCTATGTAGGTTAAATACAGATCAAACATGTTTCCCTAATCATTTATTTCTTCAGTGGGCTGATCCCATCTGATGGAACCTGAGGAGACAAAGGGCCAGTGTATCTTTCTGCTCAGTTTTCTAACAGTGTAGCTGCAGTTCAAGCACTGAAATTCTTGTTGAATAAATAAATGAATCAATTAATCATATTCACATTAAGAATTTATTAAATTTCTCTGCTTAGAATTGGATGCATAGTAATTCTTTCTGATAGAGAGAATTGTTATAGGCAACAACATTTAATCATATTTTAATAGTTAAATAGATGAATATTTTAATCATACTGACTAAATTCCCACAATGGACTGTACATTGGAAAAGTAGTTTTCAGTGACATAAGGACACGCCAATCCATGGTAACTTCTATATGTAACCACTAAAGAGTGAAGAATGAGATTTCTTGGACCTAAAGCTCCATGAGAAATGCCTTTGGGTTAAGGAGCAATCTTTCCATTATTTTCAAGGCACGAATCACTCAGCAATTGTATTATTTTTTGAGGTTCTGAGTTCTATTGACTATTTCATACAAATTTCTCTGGATTAATAGGATTGACTCAACACTGTACAGCACCAAGTTTTTCTTAATAGTCAGTGAGATAAAATCTCCCAACACCATGTCCTCTCATGCAACTGTCATCCTTATTAGTCCAAATTTACTTACTGTTGGTAAACTGTCTGTTCACCAACATCTCCCCTGTACTGAATAAAACTTGAGAGGGTTGGGTCTTCATTTCTCCAGTAACTTTCCTAGTGTTAAGTGCTAACAATGAGTAACAAACATTTGTCAAGGAAGGAAAATTTTAATAAGAACTCACAAATAATGATCCATACTCATTTATATTGTAGGTACTTAAAGATACATACAATATTCTTAAGCAAGCATTCATAAAGAATATAGTTTCATTGTCATTTCACTGACACCAGTCCAAAACAACAATGCTTACAAAGGATCCTGCAGGATTTGGGTTGTGAAAATTCCAAAAGAGACATAAGTGACTCAGCATGTTGAAATGTTTGCACTGTCTGTATTAGAAATATCATCATCTTCATTTTGTTTGAAAGTAGAACAATGTTGAAAAATTCAATAGATGGCACATCTTGCTGTAAAATACTGTCCTTATCCCATTGAATGCACTGTTATTCCTGGAAAAGCAAGTACGATATGTATGTCTATCTCATGTCTCTGGCAGTGAGCTTGTATCTGTTTGTGGGTGGAGCTGTATATGGTCATAATAAGCCACAACAGCATCTTATTACCAAACTTCTCATCATCCTTGTAGGGCACATGTGTGGCCTCTCTCTCATCTCTGTATCTCTATCCCTATCTCTATCTCTCTCTATGTCTATCATCTCTATCTATCTCAGTCTCTCTCATTTTCTCCCTACTCCTATCCCCTGTCTCTCTCCATTTTGATCTTTTTGAAGATATATTAAAATATTATTGGAAAAATTAATGATATAGAAATCAATTAAATGCTACTTATTTTTGTTTTCAGTACTGTGATTCAACCCAAGACTATGTATTTGTTTACATAATTTCTGCACCACAGGAAACAGCCAAGTCCCAATTTTACCTTTTTTTTGTTTGTTTCTCTTGAGGTGGGATCTCACAGTAGCCCAGGCTGATATAGAACTCACTCTGTAGTTCTAGGATGGCCTTGAACTCACACTGAGTCTTCTACCTTTGCCTCTTAAAATTAAAAGTGTGCATCACCATGCTCTGCTCCACTTTTATTTTTTTTATTTTTTAAAATATTTTCTATTTATTTATTTGAGAGTGACAGACACAGAGAGAAAGACAGATAGAGGGAGAGAGAGAGAATGGGCGCGCCAGGGCTTCCAGCCTCTGCAAACGAACTCCAGATGCGTGCGCCCCCTTGTGCATCTGGCTAACGTGGTACCTGGGGAACCGAGCCTCGAACTGGGGTCCTTAGGCTTCACAGGCAAGCGCTTAACCACTAAGCCATCTCTCCAGCCCTCCACTTTTATTTTTAAATATTTATTTTGACAGTGAATTTGAGAAAGTAGCCTCATGACATTGGTAACTTATACACAGGATATAAAAAGTGTAAATTTAAGGTAACAAATGAAAATTTCTGCTAAATAAACTCAGGCTATTCAGGAAAAATTTGACAGTGAAAGTATGAAGTGTCAACTTCTACTGTGATGAAACATCAGAAAGAACTTAACTTCAATATGATACATAATACATTTTTTGAGTTTCTGAGGGTATTTTCTTAATTTTTTAATTTAAACATCCCATTCATTGAATATATTTTATCATGAATTATCATATTTATAATGGTATTTAAATTAATATAAATAACTTAATGCAAACTATATCCTACTGTATTTCCTATAAGGTGCAAACAGATGAAAATAGTTTTGGATAAAAGCATTTGTTTCTAAATAAATAATTCAATAAATTCTATATTTTTTTCTCCTTAGAGAATAAAAACAGGTTTAGGTTTCTCAAGTGGGCCTGGAGAAATTACTCAATGATAGAACATTTGCATAACCTGTTGGGGAGCTTGGGCTTAATACCCAGAATGGTTAAAAAAAAGCAAAAATAGCCGGGTGTGGTGGGGCACGCCTTTAATCCCAGCACTCAGGAGGCAGAGGTAGGAGGATTGCAGTGAGTTCGAGGCCACCCTGAGACTACATAGTGAATTCCAAGTCTGCCTGAACCAGAGTGAGACTCTACCTTGAAAAACCAAAAAGAAAAAAAAAAAAAGCAAAAATAAATACAAAATTTACAGATACTCTGCAAATTTAAAATGTTATTCTTAAAAGAAACATAATTATCTACATTAACATTTAGCGATATAGGGCTTTATTTCATTGATGGCAGTTATATCTTATTTGTTCTTTCCTACAATACCAGCTTTACATGCATTGTCTACACTGTTAAACAGTTTATATCTTTATAAATAAGCAGATATGAGTTTGAAGCAGAATAAGAAATAGAGTTAATTACATTCTGTGAACACAGGCTTGAACAGTACAATAAGTACTTCTTAAAACTTTGAATATTGATGCTAGGATGAAATCATTCTATTCTTGTATTAGGCAGGTAATTAATATTCTTACTATGCTGAAATAATTAGTTCTGAAGAATGAGGTGGTTAGAAATTTACCTCACATATTTAATGACTTGGAAGGAGAGCTAGGATTCATAATTAGCTTTGTATAATTCTATGTCTATACTAGAACAGGATTGTTTAGTATACTACTGTTATTCATACAGGTGTACTTTTAAAATTGTCTATAAAATATGCACAAGCTGATAGCACCTGGCAAACATGTAATTGGCATTCTGATATCTCCAAAAACTCAATGGTATGTGTTTTACAGGTTTGAAATTTGCAACTTAATATGTTAGACTTGAGTCTAACACTGTCAGATAAAATGTAGACAAAAAGCATAAAGTGATTGAGACAATTTACTGTTTGGACAATTTCAAAATAGACTCACATTCACTTCCCTTGAATTCTTTTCTAGACATACCACTTGTATTAGGAAAGTAGATTTGTCCATACTTTATGTTTTTTTTAATATAATGGAAATAAAACCTGAATTTCAATATAAATTCTGAATTTCAATATTAAGCAAGATACAAACATTAACTACAAATCACCTCTCACCTCTTTGTCCATAATTTATGTTTTTTTTTAATATAATGGAAATAAATCTTGAATTTCAATATTAAGCAAGATACAAACATTAACTACAAATCTTCTCTCACCTCTGAAAATATTAATACATATTTTATAAAGATATCTAGTTGTAAAAATTACCTAAACTTTATTTTTAATAACAATAAAAATGCCATCATATATTTCTAGTTTTTGCCATTGATAAAAAATAATTATCATGATCAGATTTTCAAAAATGGTCACAGTTAATAAAATGCCCACTCTTCCACCCCTTACATGCTTTCTGGTACATACTGGGAGAGCTACAATTTTTTATGAACCTAAGACACAAAGAAAATGCATGACTGCAGTGCTAGCCTCATGTTTACCTGGCTCTCCTCCAACCTGACTACTGTGCCATCAACAGAGAGCTATCCTCATGGGAAAGGAATTCTGAAGAAAGCTGCACAGGACTTCCAGTTAAGATGGTGGCTTAGGAACCACACCAAAGCAAGCCTAGCGGAGACAAAGCCAAAGAATACCCAGCAAAATACACACTTTTACTAAAAAGTGAGGTGTATAAGAAATTAAAAAGTCAGCAGAGAAGTACGAGAGATCCAGGGCATCCAAAGCCCTCACAGGCAGGCCTAAGCAGCTCCGGCACCAGCAGCTTTGGCTCTGGCAGTGGCTGCTCTGGCAGTGGCAGTAGCGGCTCTGGCTCCATCATTGGCAGTGCTGACTCCGGCAGCAGCAGTGGCTCTAGCAGCAGTGGATCCAGCAGCAGCAGCAGCAGCAGCTCCAGCTACAGTGACAGTAGTAGCAGTAGCAGCAGCTCTTGCAGCAGCAGCTCCAGCAGCGGTGGAGCTAGTTCTGTGGAGCCATAGCTGCCAGGCTCAGCTTGCCCCATAGTAAAAGCCAGTGCACAGCTCCAGAAAACAGAACAGTGGTCCAGCGATGCAGCCAGCCTACTTGAACCCACAGGGCATCTAAGAGGGATGCATAACTGAGACCAAAATCATCCAAAAAGGTAACTGGGATTGCAACAGGGAAGGTTCTCACTTGGTCACAAGATGACTTGGAACACTCAGCAGACCAGAAATCTTAACCACTTTGTTGATAGAGGATCTGGTTGTTATAATACCTACTCTTGCATAAATACTTGGTGCTGTTTTTCATTGAATGTGTACACTGTTTAGTTATATTTTAGAATCTATCTGTATTTTGTTCCACTCAGCCTACTTGAATACTCCCATAGCAGGCAAGCTCAACCCCTAGGAACACCTTTGTAGATACTCTGAGAGTCTTAAGAGCCACACCTAACACCTTAAGCTCCTACCCTGAAGATATATAACATCAACTCAATTGATACAGCTAAGAATACCCAGCTACCTAGAAAATCCAAGCACTAACTTAATCCAAGATGCAAAAATATATACATTATACCACAAGAAACACTAAAAATCAAGACAATATAAATCCTAACACTTTAAGCTCCTACCCTGAAGATATATAATATCAGATCAATTGATACAGCTAAGAATACCCAGCTAGCTAGAAAATCCAAGCATTAACTTAATCTAAGATACAAAAATATATACATTATAACACAAGAAACACTAAAAATCAAGACAACATAAATCCACCAAAAAGTATTAATGCATCAGTAATGACCTCCAGTGAGAACGAGTTAGAGGAAATGCCTGAGAAAGATTTCAAAAGAATGATTGCAAATATGTTCAAAGAAGCCAAACAAGAAATCAAAGGAGTCAAAGAGGAAGTCAAAGGAATCAAAGAAGACACAGGACACCAATTTAATGAAATAAAGAAGTCAATATGAGACATAAACAAGGAAATAGAAATAATAAAGAAAAACCAGTCAGAATTAATAGCAACGAAGAATACAGTGAATGAAATAAAAAAAAATGTAGAAAATCTCACCAGTAGAATGGATGAAGGAGAGGACAGGATATCTAAGCTAGAAGACCAGGTGGCAGATCTAATACAGTCCAACAAAGAGAAAGACAAACTAATAGAAAAGTATGAGTGGGAATTTCAAGATATTCAGGACACAATGAAAAGATCAAATATAAGAATTCAGGGCATAGTAGAAGGAAAAGAATTTCACTCCAAAGGCATAGTAGGTGTCTTCAACAAAATCATAGAAGAAAACTTCCCCCAAATTGGGAAAGAGGTGCCAATGGAGATACAGGATTCCTTTAGAACACCAGCCAGACAAAACCTGGAAAGAATCTCTACTCGCCATATTATAATCAAACAATCAAACACACAATCCAAAGAAAAAATATTGAAAACAGAGAGAAAAACCAAGTTAAGTTACCTACAAAGGCAAGCCCATCAGGATTACAGCAGATTATGCAACCCAAACTTTAAAAGCCAGAAGGGAGTGGAGTGATGTATTCCAAATTCTGAAAGATAACAACTGTCAACCAAGGTTACTTTATCCTGCAAAGCTATCCATTCAAATAGATGGAGAAATAAGGACATGCCACGACAAAAGCAGGATAAAGGAGTATTTGAAGACAAAACCAGTTCTACAGAAAATACTTGAAAGAATCCTCCATGCTGAAGAAAAAGAAAAGCACACATATAAGGAACCTGTAAAAAACAAACAATATTCAAATACTAGTTAACACAAGAGAGCAAAGGTAGAACCAGAACTACAAAAAAATATGGCAAACATAAATACACACCTTTCAATAATAGCTCTTAATATCAAGGGCCTCAATGCCCCAACCATAAGACATAGGTTTGCAGACTAGGTTAAAAAGCAGGATCCTACAATTTGTTGTCTCCAAGAACCTCACCTTTCTACAAACGGTGGACATTATTTTATGGTAAAAGGTTTAAAAACGGCGGTTCAAGAAAATGGGCCTAGAAATAAAAGCAAGGGTTGCTATCCTAATATCTGACAAGGTAGACTTCAATCCAACATTAGTCAAGAAAGATAAGGAAGGTCACTTTATATTGATTAAGGGAACACTCCAACAGGAGGACATTACAATCCTAAACATATATGCACCTAACATGGGGCTCCCAAATTCATCAAACGAACGCTATTAGAACTAAGGTCACAGATAACACCAAACACAGTGATAGTGGGGGACTTCAACACCCCACTTTCATCAATTGACAAGTCATCCCGGAAAAAAATAAACAGAGAGGCATTTGGACTAAATGAGATCATAGAAGGAATGGACCTAAGAGATATATACAGGACATTTCATCCAAATGCTGCAGAATATACATTCTTTTCAGAAGCACATGGAACCTTCTCTAAAATAGACCATATATTAGGACACTAAGAAAATTTTAACAAATACAGGGAAATTGAAATAATTCCTTGCATTCTATCTGACCACAATGGAATCAAACTACAAATCAATAGCAAGAAAAACTATGGGTCATACACAAAATCATGGAAACTAAACAAAACACTACTAAATGATGAATGGGTCAATGAAGAAATCAAGAAGGAAATAAAAAAATTCATAGAGTCCAACGATAATGAAAACACAACTTACCAAAATCTCTGAGACACAATGAAGGCAGTCCTAAGAGGTAAATTTATAGCTTTAAGTGCCTATATTAAGAAATTAGAAAGGTCACAAGTAAACGACCTAATGCTTCACCTTAAAGCCTTGGAGAAAGAAGAACAAGGCAAACCAAAAATCAGTAGACAGGAAGAAATAATAAAGATTAGGCAGAAATTAATGAAATAGAAACAAACAAACAAAAAAACAGTCCAAAGAATCAATGAAACCAAGAATTGATTCTTTGAAAGGATAAACAAGATTAATAAACCCTCAGCAAATCTGACCAAAAGAAAGAGAGAAGAGACACAAATTAATAAAATTAGAGATGAAAAAGGTAACATTACAACAGACACCAGAGAAATTAAAAAAATCATAGGGATATAATATAAAAACATATACTCCACTAAGTATGAAAATCTGACAGAAATGGATGATTACCTTGATTTATATGCCCTACCTAAATTAAATCAAGATGAGATTAATAACTTAAATAGACCTGTAACAACTATGGAGATCAGAGGAGTTATCAAAAATCTCCCAACTAAAAAAAGTCCAGGCCCAGATGGATTCAATGTTGAATTTTACCAGACCTTTAGGGAAGAACTAACACCATTGCTTCTTAAACCTTTCCATAAAATAGAAAAAGAAGGAATCCTACCAAACTCTCTCACATGTAGATCCTAGCTACAGATGACTGGGCTTCTGTGTGAGAAGGAAAAAACTCAGTAGCAGAGGCCAGTAAGCTAGAAAAGAGATAGAAAGGGAAGGGAAAGGAAGGGGGGGTACTTAATAGGATGGTATTGTATATATGTAAGTAGATGAATAGATTAATTGGGGTGAAAATGCCCAAAATGAGGTCTGGGGAAGAGATTGAGTAAAGGAAAGGTGGACAGACAACTAATCAAAATCTAAGAGATTATAAATAAATCATATGGAATCCTCTGGTTTTGGACAATGGAACACTCAGCAGCCATAGATCATTGCTAGGAAATTTTCAGTGCTAGGGATGGGATACCTTCCAGTGAGTTGTTGGCCAGGGAGGACCCTGATGGCCCCAAAACATTATAGGCCATTGTCGAGGCCCTTGGCTTCCCACCAGGAATAGATGGAAAGACACTATTGCTGAAGTTTCCATATATTTGGGCTGCAAGGCCACTGAGAACTCTCACTGGAACTGAGCGGATAACCTCCTCCATGTAGACCAGGTGAGAGAAAGCTGGAAGAAGCCATTCTACATGCAGCTCAGTGGGAGAAAGAGAAATCACCAATGAAGATACTCATCAGTGGACACTGCAAACCTTATAATTGGCCAGCCAGGCCAAGTGAGCCAATGGGTGCAATAGTGGCACGTCTGTTATGGGGGAAACCAACAGCCCTCTTTGGGCTGGAGGCCTGCTCCATGGGAAGTGAATACATTTCTGATACTGAAAACTTAAAGCAGGGGTAGTCATGAGCCCTAGGGGTGTAACTTCAGCTGTTGTCTGGCCAAATGTATATACTATGCTTATCAAACTTCCCTGTAAGCACTTCTGTTAATGTTCACACCCTTATATTAATGATACTCTCACTTTTGGATGAGAATCTTCTCCTTTCAGATGGCAGTGACCTTGAGATGACTCAGAAGGTATCATGGTGATGGAAAGAAATGACTGCAGTGCTCAGTCCTGCAATATCTTTATCACACCTTCCAAGGCTCAGGGTCTAATGCGGAAGAGGAGGTGGAAAGAATGTAAGAGCCAAAGAATGTAAGAGCCAAAGGAAGGGCAGGATTCCATACAACATGCCCCCTTCAGACACAAAATGGCCTGGATACCCATGGCCTCACAGTGCCTGATACTACCTGCATAAGACCATCATAAGAGGAGGAAAAGATCAAGACATCAAAAGTAAAAGAGAGATGGAGAGAGGATATGATGGAGAGTGGAATTTCAAAGGGGTAAGTGGGGGGGGGACAGCGGGTATCACTATGGGGCATTTTTTATAATCATGGAAGTTGTTAATAAAAAAAAAAATTAAAGAGCTTTTTTTCTGCCAGATCGCTGCAGCACCCTGCCGCTCCGCCATCATGGACACAAGTCGCGTGCAGCCCATCAAGCTTGCCTGGGTTACCAAGGTGCTGGGCAGGACCGGCTCGCAGGGACAGTACACGCAGGTGTGTGTGGAATTTATGGATGACACAAGCCGCTCCATCATCCGCAATGTGAAAGGCCCTATGCGTGAAGGGGATGTGCTCACCCTTTTGGAATCAGAGAGAGAGGCTCGGAGATTGTGCAGAATATGTTGTGTCCTGGATCCACCATTTGGCCCTCAAGATGACCTGCAATGTCAAATAAAGTGTTTGTATTGTTAAAAAAAAAATTAAAATTTCTTTCTCTCTCCTATCAGCTTAGACATTTGCCATCATCTTAAGATTTTTGATAAACTAATGTATGAGGCTGAGCTTAATAAAGTCAAGGGTCATAAACATTTTTTGACCTGGGTAAAGTAAAAGGAAATTCAAATCTTACACTCACTAAAACAAATTTTTTTTCCATTTACTTTAGTTTACATAAATTTTACAGTGCATACGGGGAAATTAACTCATAAGCAATCAGGGTACTGAGTACATATTTGCATATACACAAGAAAAAAGAAGTACTATTATTTTTTAAGAAAATTCATAATTTTTCACACCCCATAAACCTGTTTTTTCATGTGGCCAAGAAATCCCTTCAGGCTATGTGAACCAGGAGTGTGCTTTGTTTTAATTTCAATTTTTTTTTTTAACAATACAAACGCTTTATTTTGACATTGCAGGTCATCTTGAGGGCCAAATGGTGGATCCAGGACACAACATATTCAGCACAATCTCTGAGCCTCTCTCTCTGACTCCAAAAGGGTGAGCACATCCCCTTCATGCATAGGGCCTTTCACATTGCGGATGATGGAGCGGCTTGTATCATCCATAAATTCCACATGCACCTGCGTGTACTGTCCCTGCGAGCCAGTCCTGCCCAGCACCTTGGTAACCCAGGCAAGCATCAAGCTGTAGAAAGAAGGCTTGCTTCTTGTCCCCTATTATGGGAGAAGGTGAAACCACCTAGTAGAAACAGATGTGTATATGCCAGGATGGCAGGCACATATTGTTGAATTTCTGCCAAATTGACTTTACCCCGGGTTGCCATTTCATTTGTTCTTTTGTGGCAGTCATGGATTCAAGCTGAATTACCCTGTCTTATCCCTGAAGTCCAAGACATACATTTGGAAAGGAAAGATCTTCCTTCCTTGATAATTGTAACCCTAAGAGCTTGATATTTACCTGCATGCATAGATTCTAACAAATGCCAATATATTAGGACACTAACAAAAGGGATCACAGAAAACACGTTGCTCTGGAGGTTATTTGCATCCTGGATTCAGCCATCTCTGAAGAAGTGTCAAAATATTAGTGTTGCATAAGCTTATTTGAGCTTCTTTACCTTCTCTTCCAAACAAAGGAGCCCTACCCAATAAATTATTAGGTAGACTATCAAAAGGATACAGTTTTAAAATGATATGTTTCTGATATAAATTAAGTTATCTGAAAATGGTTACACTGAAAATTATATTCTATATCCTCCCTGTATTTAATAGTTTATCTAATTTTGTAGTGTGTACATATACCAAACACTCAATTTTTAGCATTTCCTTATGTTAGTATGAACTTTCCTTTCATATATTACTGTGAGACCTTTTCTTCTTTAGAGGAAGGAAGCCAAGAGCTGTGTGAGAATACTCAATGAATTTCGAAGACAAGAAGCTTGGATGGTAACTGTGCAGAGGAAATCAAAATAGAAACTTAAACTGAATTTTTGGCTTGTGCCTTAAAATGCATCTTTTTATTTTATTTATTTTATAAGATTTTATTGGGCTGGAGGGATGGCTTAGTGGTTAAGGTGTTTGCATGCAAAGCCAAAGGACCTAAGTTTGATTCCCAAAGAACCCACATAAGCCAGATGCACAAGGGGGCACATGGCATCTGGAATTCATCTGCAGTGGCTGGAGACCCTGGTGTGCCCATTCTCTTTCTTTCTCTCTCTCTCTCTGTCCCTCTCTATCCCTCTTTTTCTGTCAAGTAAATAAACAAATAAAAAATATAAAAAAGATTTTATTTTTATTTATTTATTAGAGTCAAAGAGAAAGAGAGAGAGAAAGGGTAAGAATAGCATATCAGGGTTTCCATCCACTGCAAATGAACTCCAGACACAAGTGCCACCATGTGCAGATATCTGGCTTATGAAGGACCTGGAGAATCAAACCTGGGTCCTTAGGCTTTGCAGGCATGTGCCTTAACTGCTAAGCCATCTACCCAGCACCCTCACCATGTATAAGGATTCAATAAGGATTTTTAAAAATATTTTTTGCAATGTGGTAAACATTAGATTATGTACATTAAATCTTTTCTTGAGAGCACTGGTGTCCCTGGTTCTCTTATTACTTAGTTTGATTTTATTCTACCAAGGTTCCTGACCTGTTCCTGTGCTTTCTTTTATCCTTTCCTCCTCTAGGTCCACCTTCCTCTGGCCTCTCATTTTTTTGGCTCCCACTGTCTCTTATCTTCGTGGCTTGTGCCTCGGGCATCTCTTTCAGTGTGCACCATTCTTCCAGTTCTTCATTCCCTGTTCACATTCCTTCCCTCATCTTATAGCATACTACTTATCAGCATTAAAACAGAAAAAGAGAGAAACCACTTGGAATTATAAACAAGATTTTACCATCACTTTCTTTAAGATGATAAGTAGGTCATGAGATACTTGAAGCAAGTCACCGCAGACGTGCTCAACTTGAACACTGTCACATACCTCAATTTTCATTGCTCCAGGTTGCAAAAATGAGTAATTTTTAAATGTGCTTTAAATCCCACAACAAAGGAAAACACAATAGGAAAACAGAGATGAACAACTTTAATTGCAAATGAATAAATTTGGATTGTGTCAGAAGAAATGCAGTATTTAGAACAAAAATTAGACCTTTTGTAAAATATAAAGATCCTACAGAAACCTCCATTTGAGTGTTTTCTTTCAGTACTGTTTTCTGTCTCCTGTTATAAAAATCAACTTGTATGAATGCAGTCACATATTTTAACTCACACTATCTATTATCTGTTTTTAATCTATATGACCTCCCCACTTTAGTTTTACAAATGTAAAGACAATAACTATGAGCAGAGCAGAAATAGGATATTTTTGAATTTAGGCTTCATTTTTTTTAAGTAGCTGTGGATGAATAAATCTAAAAACTCTATGAACATTCATTTTTAAGCAATCATGATAATTATCCATGTAAAATTCTCCTCAGTTCTTTTTGGGGGGGGGTGAAATAATACATAAGGTTCTCCTAAGGAATTGATTTTTGCTTAGTTTCTCCTGTCTGCCTATACTTATTCACTTGGGGGCCAGGTTTGTTGTGTTACAAACATGGTTGTGTTACCATGTGAACCATTGATAACTATGCCCTGGACAGGGACAGCCTTGTCTAGAAAAGAGAAGGAAGATTTTCTCCTTGGCTCATGTTTCATGGCATAATCACATACATGAAACAAGGAAGAATAATTAGTTTTCACAGTACATAGAGCTTGCAAGACAACTACCTCTCGTGTTCTCATAGCATAACTTCTATTTACTGATTATGCTCAAAGTCAGGTGTTTTCCTCTGTATTTCAGGACACTTTTGAGCACATTCTAATAAACTGCTTGTAAACCTTCTTCATTATTTGTGAAGTAGAAATATGAATTTAATCCAAGGAATAATGCTTTATCTTCTCAAATTACTCTTTACATATCACCAGAGTAGATGGATGACTGTCAACATTTTTTTTGAAACAGGGTTTCATGTATCCCATATATGATAGGAAATGACGATGTGACTGAGGATGTCCTTAACATATGATTCTCCTGTCCCTGTCACCCAGGGCCTCTTACAAGCTAGGCAAACACCCTACCAACTGAGCTACATCCCAAGTGTCATATCTCTGTATTAGTTTTCCATGCTTGTTTTTAGAAATTCTGCTCACAGTTGCCTTTTTGAAAAACTTTTAAAACTGATGGGACCAACATTTGGAAAACAGAAAAAAATACATATTTTTTTCTTATCTTTAACCTCACTGATGTGGGAAAATCTCCTATCACTCTCCCCCTTGTACCTCACCTAATGTGTTAACATTTTGATAATGACTTGCAGGGCTGGAGGGATGGCTCAGCAGGTAAAGTGCTTGCTTGTGAAGCATAAGGATCCAGGCTTGATTACCCAGTACCCACATAAGCCAGATGCATGAGGTGGCACATGTGTCTGGAATACATTTACAGTGGCAGAGGCCCTGGAGTATTCATTCTCTCTCTCTCTCTCTCTCTCTCTCTCTCTCTCTCTCCCTCTCTCCCTCCCTCCCTCTTTCTCTCAAATAAATAAAATAATGACTGCAGCAGAAAGACTATTAAATATCTCATTAATATTAAGAATCAAGCAGAACTGTGAAGTATCCATACAATTACAAACTGCCACCTAAGCTTGTTCTGGGAATAGAAAAGTTTGATGATATTGGCATTCTTGATTCCTTTGTTACTGGACTTAGTAAGCCATCATGTGTGTTTATTTATCAAGGCTGAGGACATCATAAACAATTTCAGATGTTTAGCATTAAGTGTTGAATCTAGATGGTATAAAAGTGCAAAGTTAGGTGAACGTGATAATACAATTCTCATGTATTCATTATCTCTTTGTCAATAGTTCTTCACAGACAAAATGGATGTGCTGGGGAAAGGTGAGGAAGAGAATTTGCAATTATGAATGCCACAAAAGCACACATGACTTTTTGGACAGAAATTTAATGCACATCTAGTTCATAGAATATAATAAAGATTGACTTAAATATCTTTTAATTTTTAGAAAAGTGTAGGAGCATTTCGTGAGATGTCTTAA
Source organism: Jaculus jaculus (assembly GCF_020740685.1). NCBI lineage: Eukaryota > Metazoa > Chordata > Mammalia > Rodentia > Dipodidae > Jaculus > Jaculus jaculus. Next base: position 577,975 of record NC_059119.1, read on the forward strand.
TTTATGTGTTGCCTTGTAATGGATTCATCTGTATATTTGGCTTGCCTGTAAGCACTGGATAATGTTATTGCAAGTTCTTATACCCTAAACCTCTGCTTCTCTCAAAACAAAAACAAAACAAAACAGAATTTCTTTACAAAATCTCTAGCGAAGGACACTTAGGATTGATTCCAATAATTTTTCTAGCTTGGCTTAAGTTTGTGACATATTTACTACTCAGATTGATGAGTATAAAGAAAGACCTAGGTAATATGCTCATCTATCATGGGATGCAAAGAGGAATGTTTTAAATACCATGATATAGGGCTGTGGATATGGATCAGCGGTAGAGTACTTGTTTAGACTGAGGGACCTGAAGTTCAACACTCATATATAAATCTCACAAGGTATAAAGTCAAATACAAAAAGTGGCACCTGCATCTGGAGTGCCTTTGCAGTAGCTAAAGGCCCTGGTATGCCCATTCATTCTCTCTCTTTCTCTCCTTTTGTAACCTAATAAATATAAATTTAAAAAAACAATGTAAGTTTACATCATAGTTTTCTTATCTCTACCATAGCATCATAAATTCAGAAGCATATATACTCAAAATTGTGTGAGAAACAATATTATAAAAATTCTTATAGTATATTTTACTTAGATGTTAAGAATAAGATGTTACTAAGCTGTTAAGAATAAGATTGAGAGCCTCCGCGGTGACAGGAGGAAATGACCGCGGCTGAGAGAGGCGTGCGCGCTGCTGTCTGTTGGTGTGGAGATGGGGCCCCGATTGTAAACTCCAGGAAGAACAATGGCATCTGATTCCAGAGAGGGTAGTTCATGAAGCTTTTGATTCAGGAAGTGTTTGCTGGCTGATACATGGGTCACTGAGAAATCAAGGTGGAGCTGAGCTGGAAGCCTCCTCCCTGTTAACTAGCTGTCAGAATGCTGGAAAGAACTACACTGCACGCAGGCCTATGGGCGAGGGAAGCCATCAACAGTGATAAATAGCAGTGGACATTGCAAGCCTTAAGATTGGCCACCTAGGCCAAAAAGTGCAATGGTGGCATATCTTTTATGGGAGAAGTCAACTGTTCTCTGATTGGACTGGAGGCCTGCTCCATGGGAGGGAATACATGCTTGGGACTGAAAACCTAGTCAAAAGCCTATGGCTGGGAGATCATAAGGGGGAAGAAGTGACTTCTGTTGTATGGAGTTATATATATAATACCCACCAAACTGCCCTCTCAGAACTTTTTTATGTTTATGATTACGCCCATATGTTAATGCTACTCTCACTTTTGGTTAGAGAAGCTTCTCTTTTCAGAGGACAGTAACCACTGAGGTGACTCAAAAGTCATTGTAGTGCTGAGAGGAAGTGACAGAGGAGTGCTCAGCTCTGAAGCATCTCTGTCATGCCCTCCATGGCTCAGGGTCCATTGCGGAAGAGGTGGCCAAAAGAATGCCAGAGCCCAAGGAAGGGGAGGAGTGCTTACAGTGCACTCTTCCAGACACCAAATGGCCTCACAGTGCCTGATACCACCTATAGAAGACCTTCTTTATGTGAGAAGAAAAATGATGTCAAAATAAAAGAGAGACTACAAAGAAGAAGGGGTTCAGTGAAGGGTACATTTGGGAGGGAGATGGGGTGATGGATGGAAATTATCATGGTTTATTGTCTCTACTTATGGAAGCTGTCAATAGAAAGTTAAAAAAAAAAACTGTCCAGAGACTTGCACAGAAATATCTGGACTGTTGGTTAAAATGAAGGTTCCTGGGGCCTTACTCATGATCTGCCAAATCAGAAACTATGGGGATCTTTTTATGTATGTATTTGGAGTATCTTCAATAGAAATGTGCTCCACATACACACATACAAGGTTTGATTTTCTGCTTTTAGGTTTTTCTCCCACAATTACTTAGAAAGCTGATGTTTTCAGATTGTGTAATTGCCTTGAGTTCATAGTACCATAGTATTCGGGTTTTCTGAACAGTTAACTATTTCAGAACACTTCGTCATTGCCACTTTCCTCTTACTTCCAGGCAGTTCCCTCTACCTTAGTGACTTTCATAAAGATTTGTGGGGATAAGTAAACCTGGCTTTTTCTGATAAAAGAATGTTTAATGTCAAAAAAAGAATAAGATTGAAAAATCATGTTTTACAAAAGGTAATATATAAATAATTTTGAGAACAATAATCTCTGGAGATATTATAAAACATTTCCTTCTCCCATTGACACCGCTTCAAATGAGAATTTTTTCGAGGCTGGGTTAAATATTGTGATAAGCAGAGTAGTACTTTGAAAGAAAATGTAGGTGAAAATATCTCAAGTAGTAGCCATTAAATATGAGCATAATAAAAGTTTTAATGGTAAAGTTTTGATATTTGAAATTTTTATGGTGTGGCTAGTGGATCACTGAGAAAAATCATAGAAAACATTAAGAAAATTCTTATGTTTCTCAAACCAAGCTCATAATGTTGAGATTTTAGCTATAGACTTATGTTTGTCTTATTTTCAAAAAAATAATACAATCAAACCAATTTATTTTTGATTATTTATTCAGAAAAGTCAAACGATTGCCCTTAGCATAAACATTTATGTAAAGTGTAAGTGTTATATAGCATGCATATTTGAAATTATAAGCCATAAGATCCAATGTGCTTCTAATGGGAAAAAATAGTTCTCAGTTGCATTCACACATTTGCAATGATACAAAATATCTTTTCCAAATGCATACTTTATACTGATGTGTGCCAAATTTCTTGTTATCTGAAGACAATCTCTCTCTTTTTTTGCTCTATGCCTTTAAAGTGTTAGCTATGCTATGTCTGAAGTTGATTCAATCAACTTGCACTTATCTTTGGCTACTTGTCATGATTAAATATTCAACTAAGATACCTGCTGCAGACCATATGTGAGGAAATGTCATTTTATCTGTCTCTAAGGGGAATAGTATGTCTCACTTGAAGATGGGCCCCTCTGTCTCTTTGTAAAAGCAGGAGCCTACCAGGTGTTTGGCACAGAAAAACACAAAGAATAATGCTAGAGTAAAACTATAGGGCTTTGTTATCTAGCCTTTGAAATATGCCAATTCATTGTAACAGGTGGTCAGCACTGAGGTCCCTATGTTTATATACAAGGCTAGGATATGATTCATATATTGTTGCTTAAATTCCATGAGACACAAAACAGATGCAAGGGAGTTTCAATATTCAATATGGGTAGAATCTGATACCAGCTATACCACCTTGCAATTTTCCCCTTCTCAAAATAACACAATTAGGTCACTAACAACAGAAAAGACCTCAGGGAATAGACATGGCATTGAATGACATTTAATTTGAAATATTACTGCATAAGTTTGATGCATTTTCTAATTGATAAGGCAAAACTGCAAACTCCCTGTGAAATATTATAAACACAGTTTATATTTCTATTATATATATATTCTCCAAACATGTTTTGTAAAAAATGTTTTTCTCAGAAGTATTTCTGTCTTTAATGAGGATAAATCTTGAAAAGACAGCCTTATTTAGTTATGACAGTTTTTCCAGCCATGTTAAGAATGACCAAATATCAAAATGAACCAAATTATGAGATGAACAAATGGGCAAAATCCTACACCATCTACTATGTACTTGAAGTTGACGATTGTGATGAAATCATATATTTAATCATGTTGAGGAGAGGATGGCCACACTTGTTTCAACTCTCTTCTCTAATAATGCACATCAATTTGTGCTGTCTCAGGTAATAAGATATCACACTGACCACCTGGATAGTATTAATTTTATGTTGCCAGTATATTGGCTATAATTCTAGAATGTTCTTTGCAAAAAGGAATTTAACAGATAAAATATACAAGGACCAAAGTAAAAGTCTATTGACAAATAATATAGAAAGACAACTCTGCGATATCAAGAAAGCTGGATTGTAAACTCTGAGGAAGGGATGATCATGCTGATTTTGAATGTGTGAATGATGTATGTGTGTTCATGTGTGTTAGTGTGGACACATGTGAGGAGGTCAGCTCCTTGCCTTCCACCTTGTTTGAAGCAGTCTTTCAATGCTTACTGCTGTAGTCTCCAGGTTAGCTGGCCCATGAGCTTCAGAGCAATTGTTCTGTCTCTCAGCATAGGTGTAGCATGATTATAGACAGTGGCTTTTGGGTCTCTGAATTCCATTAGTTAGAATTGTACATTCACCTACCAAGTTCCAGGCCCCAGGGAATGGCATTTAATTTCTTTACTGCTATGGTCTTAGTCACCTGAATCTTTTCTTTAGCAACAGTAACTACTCAGTGGTTTTTATTTAAAAAATATTTAAAATCTTATAAATACCACTTGTACTAGAAAACTAAATCATAATTTATGCTTTTCTCAGTAGGCATCGTTTTGCAAATATTAACCTATGTGATTTCTACCTCCAAGTAAGAAGGTCTGACTTACTTAAAATGGAAGCTCAGGTATGTCAAGTTACCAAGAGCCATGCTGACTTCAAGGGAAAACTACCTTCTTATAGGACAGGATATAGTCCTCCACAAATATGTGATACAAAAGAAGCTGGTTTATGGAATTATAAAAATCCCATAAATGAGTGCCTTATGTTTACATTAAGATTGTAAGAAACATGGGCCATCAATTTTAGAATTGTCAATTATATACCAAATATTCTATGTTTTGTTAACTGAACAGCAATACCAAATCATTATTTTTCATCTGATTGTCAGTATTTAGCCTTTTGTATGAAATATAGGTTTATGTATGCTGCATAATTTCTAAATAAAAACAGCCATACAATATATCTAGAACAGGAGAAAGTGAGTAATATACTCAATGTTTAAGGTGTAAAATTATGTAAGGGGGGGAATTAAAAAGAAAGGGACTAGTATGTAGAGGTAAAGAGGATAAGGAAAGTAAGAGTGAGAGACAGAGAAATGATGGTTTCAACTTCAAAACACTTAATTCTATGAAAAAATTATTCTTCTACACTAAAATTTCAAGATTATACTAAATAACAATCTTACCAATTGATCATGCCTTAATCTATTTCATAGTAATTATAGATTATTATGATAATTAACATCTTGTGAGGCAGAATGTTAAATATAAATTTTTAGTCATCAGGTCAGTGTGATTAATAATGGTGACATTATTGATTAAGAAAGAAAGAGTCCCTTTCTACAAATGAATCACATGGTACACTTCTTATACATTACTCATCCATTGAGTCACAAGTTAAGGAAAACAGTTTGTTTTTATTTTTTGAAAGCATTCATGAATATTTTATTTTGAAAATGTAAGTGCCATATTTTCTCAATATTCCAGGAGATTCTATAATGAACTCCAGTTTTATCTGTTAAAGTATATTGTTATAACAATTCTTCTTTCTCAGGATCATAAAGTGTGTTTCCAGTTATATGAAACACTCACAAAACTATCTCTCACTCTACAAAAGGTCACACCAATTATTATTAGCAACCAATACAAACTGCTTATAATAGCTTTGAGACAACTCTCTTTTGCATTTCTTTTCTATAATTCAAACTGCATTGTTTTTACATTGCTCCTTTCTTTTCTTTACTTCTTGAACTCAGCTATAATGATCAGATTAAAATTTGCAATATGCTGGAGCTCAGTGGTTAAGGTGCTTTCCTGTGAATCCTAAGGACCTAGGGTTCATGCCCTAGTACCCACATAAACCAGATGCACAAGGTGGTGTGTGCATCTGGAGTTTGTATGTAGTGGCTAAAGGCCTCTCTCTCTCTCCCTCATTCTCATAAATAAATAAATTTCAAAAAATGCAATGGCCACTTCTCCATACTCATTCAAATATCTGTACCCGTGAGTGCAGTTGGTCACTCCTTTTATTGAAAACAAAATACTCATCATAGTTTCATCATCAACACTTTCTGTTTTTTTTTTTTTGACTGAAATTCTCAGTGTCTTTTGCTGATACTGAGTTTCATCTTGTAATAAAAGGACTCTTCCTCTTAATATTATCATTTCATTCTGAGTTCAAATCTCATTAGTTTCTAATGTGAGTAAAGGTATATTATCATGATCAGCACCCTTGATTCACAATGTAATCATGAATGCAAAGACTCCTACTTTTGAGAAATCTTGGGGGCTCTTTAGTGAAAGTTACATATGAGCAGTTACTCCATGCAAGAGCCTGAGCCTTATCTTGAGTAAAGTAAAAAGAAATTTTTATTTCTTAATATAAGCATGAGAACATGTGTATACCAGTAATTTTGTAATATCATGTTTACATTTTGGCAATATTTTGAATCAATTGTAGAACTGATTTAAGAATATAACATGCAAAATATTCTCTGCCAACTCTTGCAGTAAGGAGCTTCTTTCCTTCTAGAAATGACAGAACTGTGAGTGTTAACATATTCTTTTAAATATAGTCAATAAGGATCAACATGACAGTGTAGATCTGGAAATTTTAACTAGAATATTCTTTTATTGATAATTATTTCAGACTGGAAGATATGGTTTAACAGTTTAAGGTACTTTCTTGCAAAGCCTAATGGCCCATCTTTGATTCCCCAGTAGGTGTACAGAGTGATATGTTTAATGTGTCAGGAGGCCCTAATGTGTTTGATTCCTATCTCTTCCTCAAATAAATAACTAAAATAATAATATTAATAAATCGTTTTTTAAAACATTTTTAAATTTTTTTTTATCTATTTGAGGGAGAAAGAGAGAAAGAGGCAGAGAGAGGGAGAGAGAGAATGGGTGCACCAGGGTCTCTAGCCACTACAAACAAACTCCAGACCCATACCCCCCCTTGTGCATTTGGATTATGTGGGTCCTGGGGAATCGAATTGGGGTCCTTTGCCTTTGCAGGCAAATGCCTTAACCACTATGCCATCTCTCCAGCCCCCAATAAATTGTTTCAAATATCTAGTAATGCACTAAAAGATTTCTGTAGTCCACAGTAGCGTTTTGGGCCATGGAGGCAAGCCACCTAAGTAATCATTTAGGAAAAACATGGGATATTTTTAGCTATCAACCAGAGTTGAACTTGACAAAAAAATATGTATTTTCTATCAACTTGGATCTGTCATCAATACAATATAGACTCATAGATTAAATGATAAGCAGCTCTCATCAGATCTCATCAATCAACTCATGGTATTCCAACTTGGACTCCTGCTTATGGCATTCTCTAAATGTGGTATATGTTTGAGGTTTAACCTAGAAGAACCTAGGATGGAGGCTAGAATTGGACCTTTTATATATAAAAGATATGTGATCTTTGAGTAAGATATTTTTCATTTCTAAGGCTATTTTCTCATTTAGAAAATCATAATTAACTAACCCCTTAGTAGGCACTTACTTGTTATAATCCTATCTACCTACCACATTAGTCTTTGGAAGAAGTAACACTGAGATTTTACCTGCATACATGGCTCACAGCATGATCATAGTATGGGTGACCTCAATTCCTGTTTCCTCCCTGCTGTGCTCCTCCTTCATTCTGAGCACCTGTTTCTGTGCCTATCTTACAGTAGAATAGAGGGGCTTTCAGGAGGTGTTTCATTAACATACAGACTTTTCTCCTTTAGCTGGAAATTTGGAAATCCTATTGACTGTCCAGAGAATAATCTTCACTCTACACCATCAGTTTAAAGAAAGTCAATAGAAATCTGGTACACATACATATTGTTGGAATTTCAAACATCTTACTTAAACCTCAAAAAGGAGCTAATCCCGTAATCACACAGGGAAATAATCTATAATGCCATGTCTCAACGTAATTAGGATGACATCACCTTGCTATTTTTAAAAGAGATTTCACTAAGTACATAATCCTATGCCTGCTCTGCAGTGGTTCATCAGAAAGTATGGATTACAAGGCTGGCCCTACTCAGTCTCCCAATCAAAGAGTTCAGCTTCAGTTGTGTGGTGATATATACTGCTTAACATGATGTCCATTCACTTTGTTATGTATAGATGCAAAGACATTTTATATAATTCTTTTTATGCTATTTTGGCCTACAAGATGAAATATTATGAAGGGTTAATAGCATACACAATAAATTATCTTACATTATTCTTTTAGACAATCACCATTGTAAAATAAAAATCTAATTTAACTATTATCTTAATATTGAAACATGATAAAATTGTAAATTCTCTTATGTCACTTTATTTTCTTGATTTACCCTATATTATTATTTATTTAATGGTATAAATAATCATATAATTATTTCATAAATACTGTAGACTCTACATAACCATATGGAGAACCATATGGTAATATGGAGAATATCTACATGTATTCTCTATATAACCTTTTACATTCTGACTTGAAATTATTAATTATAGCTAGAATATGTAACATGTATTTGCAATTATTTATTCAGCAAATAAGAAATTTATTAATTTTTAATGTTCAATTTTTGAGAATGCACATTGTTCTATATAAATAAAACTACAAAAAATAAACAGCAAAAACAAATTTTTTCCATAAAAATCTATAGCATTTCATGTTCATAAAACTCTGCTTAGCTTAAATAAGATTAAACACTTTAAACAGGGATCTTTCTATTATATCATTTATTACATTGTGAAAATTATTTATGATATTTTAGAATTGTGTGATTTTGAGATCTTCAAGAGAATAAGCAAACTTAACGAACATATATGCTTGGCTAATACATGTATTATATTGATATAAATTAGATACTTTTAAAGATATTTTATTTAGTTGAGTGAGTTAGAGCATGAGAAAGGGAAAGAGAGAGAGAGAATTTGCATGCAATAGCCTCTAGCAACTGCAAACAATCTCCAAGTGCCACTTTGTGCACCTGCCTTATGTGGGTGCCAGGAAAACAAACGTGGGTCTTTAGGCTTTGCAGGAAAGCGCCTTAACTGCTGAGCCATCTCTCTGGACACTAATTAGTTACTTTTAAGATTATAAAATATCACTCACCATGTTAAAATTTATAAGCAATCCACAAATTTAAAATCATATTTAATAACTCTTGCAACCATGGAAGGTATATATTTAAAATATTTAGGGCTGGAGAGATGGCTTAGCGGTTAAGCACTTGCCTGTGAAGCCTAAGAACCCTGGTTCGAGGCTCGACTCCCAAGGACCCATGTTAGCCAGATGCACAAGGGGGCACACACGTCTGGAATTCATTTGCAGTGGCTGGAGGCCCTGGCATGCCCATTCTCTCTCTTTATCTCCCTCTTTCTCTATCTGTCTGTCACTCTCAAATAAATAAATAAATATATTTTTAAAAATATTTATTTATTTAACAGCATAAAAGAAATGCCAGATTGTACCATTTTTTATTTATATTTTGGTTCCATGAGCTCAAAGCCAGCCTGCACTACAAAGTTATTTCAAGATCAGCCTGGGCTACAAAGAGACTACCTTACCTGAAAAAAAAGACAAATAAATAAAAGACATTTTATTAAACAGAGCATAAAGTAATGTGTTCATGTTTCATACTCTCCATATATTTTCCAGTTTTTATTTTTGCAAAATATATAATTACTGGGCTCATATGCTAAAATATTCAAAAGAATATTGAGATTTAGAATATCAAAATATTTTAAATATTAATGAGAACTGGAGAGAATTGATTCTGAAGATGAAACCAAACAAAAATCCTACTGGTTTTTTCGATAGTAATGTGAAAGATAAAAGTAATTTATGTGTCCATATTACTATGAATAATGACTGAATAAATTCATAGATGGAAAAGAAAGGTAATATCTTGCTAAGTAGTGGTCATTTGGAAAACGGAAACAGGAAAAGTGACTTTGGGGCAAGAAAAATGGCTTAGTGGTTAAAGTGCTTGCCTGCAAAGCCAAAGGAACCAGGTTCAATCCCCCAGAACCCTGTAGTCCATATGCATAATGTAACATATGTGTCTGGATTTCATTTTCAGTGGCTGGAGGCCCTAGTGTGCTCATTTTCTCCCTCTTTCTCAAATCATTAAATGAATAAAAATAAAATAAAAATTACAAAATCTGACAAATGCTATGTTATTCATGTGAGCAAGGTCAGGTGTTACATTGAATGTTTATAGTATGATTCACTAATTTTAGGTAAAGCAATTAACAATTAGGCTCTGTGAAGTTTCTCCCCCCGATTCCAACCCTCATCATGAGTCTAACAAATTCTCACACAGTAGTATCTAATCAGTATTCCCAAATTATCTATATCACTAAAGCAAAGAAAGTCAAAGAATTTCTAACAGCCATAAGGTGCCACCTGTCAAATAAATGTGACATGGTATCAGAGGTGGCATTATAGATTAGGGACATTCTGTAAATAAGAAGAAGCTGGGCTGGGTAGATGGCTCAGTAGTTAAAGGCACTTGCTTGGAAGTCAGACGGCTTGGGTTTGATTCTCTAGTACCCACATGAAGCCAGTACACAAAGTGGCATATGTATCAGGAATATAATTGCAGTGGCAAGAGTGTTTGGTACATTCATACACACCCCCCCTCTATATTTCTCTGTTTCCTCTCTCTCTCTCTCTCACACAGCTTAAAAAATAATAAATAAAAATTTAAAACATGTATAAGCTTTGGTTTTATTCTGATCACAATGATGTAACAGGGTTGGTCAATAGAACTGTCACAAATGTCCCATGCTTAGGTAAAATATGAAGGGAAAATCCATATTCTAGAGATGCAAGAGATTTTTCTTCTTATTTCTCTCTAAATTCAAGTGGTTCTGAACATTTCTGTTATTTTTTGAAAGCTCCTGAGTTTTCTGAATGTTTGTGTGTCTATTAGATGAAGTGTATCACTATGGAGTCCTGGAATGAACATGATCTTCTGGAGGGCTTGGAAGGAAGCCAGCTTTGCTTTCTGTGCCACAGTCTATGTGTGCAAATGTAGATTAGTCATAGATTCCATCTTTCCCCTGTTAGCTGTGAAATAAATGAACAAGGCTACAAGAGATCCAAAGCCCCACTTAGCTCTTGTGTTTCATTCATTTATGTAAGAAAAAAGATGCCATCCCTCAGACAGTTTGCAGTCTAGATGATAAAGTACACTTTCCAAGATTGAAATGACCCAAAACATATTTAAGAATAATAAATAAGGCTAGAATCATGGTCTGTATGTGTCTATTCCAAGGCTTCTAGGAAAACTGAGCAATTCTACAAAGACTCAATAAGCATGTGAGATGCTTTTGGACATGTAGTTCCTTTTCATTTATGACTTTGCAGTAGCTGTTTTGATCAACTGAAGACCTGCAGAATAGTATAATGAAAGAATGCACAAAATGACATCAAAACTGAAGAGGGAGTAGTCTGAATGAATGGCTTCTACAGAAGAGGGATGGGGCAACTGTAAGTAAAGACAGGAGATTATAATGAAAATGTAATATATACACATATGACATAGGCAATAAAAATGATTTAAAAAGAACGGGCTAGAAAGATGGCTTAGCAGTTAAGGCACTTGTCTGCCAAGCCTAAGAATCTCCAGGTCCTAAGTAAGCCAGAAGCAGTGACACAAGCATGCAATGCTCCACATGCACACAAGGGGCACATGCGTCTGGAGTTTGTTTGCAGCAGCCAAAGGCCTGGCATGCCAATGCGGTCTCTCTCTATCTCTCAAAATTAAAATAAAATGAATTTCATTCCATAACTTCTTTTTCAAAGAATAGAAATTGAAAGTTTAGAGGAGGGAAAAGAAAATCAAATGAATAGGATATGCTTGTCCAGAACTAATTGGTAAATCCCCCCGATAAACAGGAGAGCTTGTCCATCTCATTGTACTGAGGTAAATTCATTTTACTTTCTAAGGCTCGGTATATTCCAATGATTCAGCATCCTTGGAGTCATACCATAGAGAAATCAGCAAATACCAAAACATTACAGAAATACCTTTTCTGTTGGCTCCTTGCCTCATTGTCCCTCAAAGGTTAGGCTTTCATGAAACTTTTATATATTGTGCTTGCTGTGTATCACAAATCTTTTACTAATACTGGTATTTGAAGGTTTATTAAGAGACATTACTTAAAAGCAAAAATGTGTCTTAAGGTAGCAAAACATTTTTCTTTATGTGAAAAAGAAATATAGAAATGTCACTGTTAAGATTTCTCACATTGAATTCAGAGTAATAATTCTCTTCACCTTAATCAAAGAATCACACTATATGCTGATGCAGAAAATCATATCTGAGGGTTAATTCCCTACCAAGTTCTTATTATTTGCTTTGGACTTTGTCAAAACTCCCTTTCAACTATACAAATACAATCTTAGTTTTCTAAAACAAATGTATCAGTTATTTCCAATTCATGGTCATATATTTTTTAAATAATGGAGTTTTTTTTTTTTTATTATTCAACCAATGTTAAAGTAAGGGCATATGATCCAAGCAGGCTGTGTCAAGTGTGGTATAAATTGTTCTCTGTCACTTGCTTTTCTCTCACCTTTCCTCTTTGGCATTGCAATGCTTATAGTTAATAATATATTTTGAGTGGTTTTTAAAAGTATTTCTCTATTTATTTTCAAGAAGATGAGAGAGACAGAGAAAGAATGGGCACACCAGGGCTTCCCACCACTGCAAAGGAACTCCAAACACATGTACCACTTTGTGCACCTGGCTTTACATGGGTACTGGGGAGTTGAACCCACATTATATGGCTTTGCAAGCAAGTGCCTTTAACCTCTGAGCCATATCCCCAGCCTTTGAGTCAATTTTTAATCAATGTTTCCCAGATAAATAGCAATGCTATTATATGTCAAGAAGCATTGATTTGAACTTCTTCTTTGCACAGATTTAAATAATTTGTTCATATATATCTTCTTAGAGTATTAAAACAGATGCAAAAAACATTTTAGCAATCTGATATAAGACACTGTAGATTTAAGAGAACAGTGCACAACTCGAAGCCAGGATCCGAGGCTTGAGGGTGGGATGGAAAACAATGAAGGCAGGCTGAGGATACGGAAATTTTTCTCTGAGCAGTATTTACAGATTTGGGGAATATTTATAGAACATAAGGATATTGGGAGCTACTGGAGGACTTGAATATTAACTAATTCAATACTGTGTCAGTAAGAACATTAAATCATGAATTGGGCTATATATCTTCTTCATCCATTTATGAAGTAAATGCTTTGGTCCCACCTGATGAAAATAATCTTATATCCCTTTATTTTCAGCTGGAAAACTGAAAGTTCCTGCTAATGTGTATTGAAATGATGGTACAAAATTGTACATCAGATTTGCATTTGAGCTTTAAATCCTGTAAATTGCAGAGAACAAAAACACACAATCTGAATTGCTGGTGTGCATATATTTAGACTGAAGTAAATTCTCTGGAGTTTGATATTTTTCTCTCAAGCCTAAGATGATCTCTATAGCTTTCTCACAGTTACTATCAGTCTTTTACTTTCTGCTTTCTCTCATGCACACTGAAACTACACACTATTAGGATCTGACAAAGAAAAGAAAACAGAATCAAACAAGTACAAGAACAAATAGTCAGAGAGAATTTGAGAAGCAAATATTCACCTTAAAAACACTTCCCAAAGCACATCCTCCAAGATGCTCTCCTTTCCAGAGTCTGCTTTACCCATAACCTCTAGCAGTTGCTGGTGTCACCAATGCCCTTATCAAGCTGGACTGAAGATAGGATTCTCACTTGGTGGAGGGAAACAAGTTCCCCATCAATTTGGTGTGGTGAATTACAGAAAAATACCTTAAATAAAGCTGCCTATTTTTGTACCATGGTGATGGGATTGGTTAGTAGTCATAAAGAAATGTTGACAAAGTGGCCCATATCAATTGTGAAGGGTTAATGTAAAAAGAGTAGTCATAAGAATAATACAGTGGAGGGTAGGGCTAGAGGAAAGGGGAAGGTTGGGGAGAACATAAAACTGAACCCAAATGGAAGCGGTACCATAGAGTCTTACATGCTGGAAGATAGATTGAAAAGTTGAACCCTCAATAGGACCTTAAGGGGAGCACCTGAATCAAAAGTCTCTAGAAAGGGTGAGATACAGCCTAAACTTAAAATTTTTCCATTTTCCTTTTTTTGTTATTGTTGTTTTGATTTTCTTTTTTCTATTTTCTTTTTCTTTTTTCTATTTTCTTTTTCTTCTTCCCTTGGCACTGGGCCTGTAACTCCCAGTACCAGAATATGGTTAATACACACAATAAACTGCTCATCAGAGAGACTTACAAAGTTTCCCAATACAAGACAGACTTTTGTCAGAGCACTTGATTGCTCACAAAAGGTTAATGGTAAGACCCTACTTCTGAAGACACCATATGCTGCTGGTACAAAACATGGAGAGACCTGGATGGAATCTGGAAGAGAGCCAATCCCCATACAACCCATGTAGTGCTAGAAAGTGGTACCTGAACTACTGGAGGAAGTGGCCAACATCTTTCTAAGCAACTGGAGGTCTAAGCTACTCAGCAGCAAACAACATGACATGATGTTCACACAAGTGCAATAGTGGCACACAGCCATGGTGGGTAAGCATCTGCTCTTGGATTGGCTAACAGATCCACTCAGTGGAAAAGAACCATACATGGAACTGGGAAACAAATCTGAATCATGTCCAGAGAATGATTTTGCTTACAAGATGGTCCGCAACCATTAAATTTTCTCTAAACTAATAATGGTTATTCCATTTAACTTGTGTTGACTACACTCTCTGTTAGAGAATCTGCTTCTGTTCTTCAGATAGGAACAGGACCTGAGGAGAGAAATGACCCATCACACTTCACCATGGCCCTAGCTGAACCCACAGAGGAATTGCGGCAATGAGCAAGAATGCTGCTTTCTCAATGAACCTAACACCAGCACAAGGCTGAAAGAGACAGACACTGAGGACACTCAACACCTACCAAACCAGGGATCCAGAGGCTCCCAAGATCCCATCATTAAAACGAACCCAACATGGGTCAGGGAATTTTGTGGAGAAGAGGGCACAAAGATTGTTAGAGCCACAGGCTGAGCCACTATGCACAGAGACATTGTCTCTTCCCCATAACTGAGGGCTGCCTCCACAATTGATGACCCACAATCCCAATGTGGATGACCTACATTTCCAATGAAGAGGGTCCCTTTGGAAAAGGGGTAGGGATAAGGGAAAAGATGGTACCAACTTGTACTGTTTACATACTTAGTATGTGCATAATAAAAAAGAAGAATGCAGTGGATGTTTTTACTTCCGTTACTAATGCTTTAAGAAACACCAATTGGCTAAATATAATTACCTAATTATTACACGATGAATGTAAACTATGATAGTTTTTGGTATACAAAGAACTCATCTCCTGCACATTGAAGTAGGGAAAAGATAACTGTGGACTAGGATTTTCTCTTAACACTCCACCATGACAAGGAAGGTTAGATTTGAAGCCTAGGTGGTCTGTGATGGTAAGGGCAATACCTAGATGAGAAAGATGCAATTGTGATAGTTGGTTATACATACATTTTAATTCTCTAGATGTTTTGGATTGCCTAAACCTACAAACTGTCAAGACTGTTATTTCTCCTTGTCAATAAATATTTGAAAAAAAGAGGTTTTGTATATAACACAGAATACTGTCAAATAGTCATTTCCTGAATAGGAGGAAAGTAAAGTGTAAATGCTTCATGTTGTCTGTTATAGGGAAACAGCTCTCAGTAACAGTAACAGTAGGGTTGTATCACTAATATCTCAGGGCATAAATATGGATTGGTGTTGAAGGTACACTAGCTAAGAAAAAACACATTTTTTAAAACTATCCATTACTTTTTCTTTCCTACAACAGTATGCAGTATATTTTAACTCACAAGATAATTGAAACCTTTGCAGATACCTTTCTTGGGAGAAGGTAGCTGAAGCAATATTTATTTTCATATTTGTGAATATAGAGATTTTGGGAAACACAACACCTCATTAGTCTACGCAACCCCATGGTAGACATTCCGTTTTAATTGATGGGATTTCCAAATAAATTGATTATTCACATGCAAGCGGAAACCTGCAATGGTGACATATAACAGGGGACACTCACTATGACAAAATTGGAGACAAGCAGGTTCTGTACAGAATCCCTTCTGGAGAATGAGACATCAGAAGCATCCTCCTTTGAACACATTGTGACAAAGTAACTGAAATTCAAAGTTTAGTATCAGAAAAGATGTGGCAGCTGTATCTTTTAATAATATATTTTATTTTTCTGCATAGCCTGGTTAATACTAAACCAATTATTCATACCTCAGTGCAGTGTTACGTATAGTGCTTATCTCACTGTAGCAAATGATTTGTGAGCTCTTTAGCAAATGAATTTTGTCTGTATGAGTATTTATTTTGCTTTGCTCATCAGATAACATAAACAATTGAAGGCCTCATTTTCCTGTGTTGTAATCAATAAGCGTTTGTATCTATTTATATCAAATGAAATAAAACCAAGTAAAATTTAAATCTCGTTTCTTTAGTCACACTAGACACATTTAAATAGATGCCTGTGACTAAAAAGTAACCACATCAGTCAACACCACCACAATGTATTTAACATTGAAGAATGTGCTCTTGTAAAGCTGCCCTAAAATAAAGACCCCAAGAACAGGTCATATGTGTCCACATTGCCTATGGACATATATGATGATCCCTTTCTTTTATTTTTATTGTTTTAATTGGGAACATTACTATATGAACATGAAATAATTTGATCATCTTCCCATCCTTTTATCCTTTTTCCCTTCTTACTCACCCGCTCCCATCCCCGAGGACCCTCTTCTTTTAAGGTAGCCTTTCCTCTGTTTTGTTGTCTCCTTCCTTTTGAACCTCTTCCATCCACATGTAAAAATGTTGATGATCCCAGAGCCATGCTGTTCTTGTGGAGTATTGGTAACCACTATGCGGTTTTGAATACACCATTCAGCTAATTTCATGAGTCCTTTCTTAATCAGTTCATTGATTCTGCTAACAACCTCACCTAACAACTTCCATACACTCTAGTATTAAATTCATCCTTTTGCTTTATTATTCTGTTTGATTATGCTACTAAGATTTTGCAGGTGATAAAATTAGATCCAGAGTTCACTTCACTTCAGAGTAACAAAAATAAACTCTCATTAGCACTCATTATTAAACACTGAAGTATTCATCACAACTTCCTTCTCTTAAAGACACTGAGCTATATCTTTCTTCTCAACCTCATACTTTTTATAGTATCCAGTTATGCTCCTTTTAGCTCACTAATATAATTCTGAAGTATAATCTATGAGGGGAGATATTTACCATCTGAAACTGCTGAGGGTATATTTTTCTTTTATTTGCATAAAGGTATTGTTGCAGTCAGGTCTGCATTGCTGATAGAAATCACCCAGCCAGAGCAACTTGTGGGAAAAATTGGTTTATTTTGGCTTGTAGGCTTGAGAGGAAGCTCAACAATGGCAGACAAAATGATGGCATGAGCAGAGGGTGGACATCCCCCCCTGGCCAACATAAGGTGGACCACAGCAACAGGAGAGTGTGCCAAACACTGGCATAGGGAAGCTGGATATAACACCCATAAGCCCGCCCCCAACAACTCCTTTCAGGAGGCGTTAATTCCCAAATCTCCATCAGCTGGGAAACTAGCATTCAGTACACCTGAGTTTATTGGGGACACCTGAATCAAACCACCACATTCTGCCTCTGGCCCCCCATAAACTGATATGCATAAATGATGTAAAATACAATGTATTCAGTCCAATTTTAAAAGTCCCCAAAGCTTTTATCAATCCCAATGATGTTTAAACATCCCCATAGTCCAGGATCTTTTAATTGAGCCATAATACCAATGCCCCCCCCCCACAAAAAAACCATCTTTTGCAGTGTGAGTGTTTATTCTGCAAAAGATGGCATTGGGCACAGCAAATAAATATTCAAGCAATACATGATTCAAACAGGGCAAACGCCAAACTCTGTAGCTCCAAGTCCAACAACACTAATCAGTGACAAATCTCCATATCCGATAATTCATTTTTTAAATAATTTTTTCATTTTTATTTATTTGAGAAAGAGAGAGATGGGGAGGGAGAGAGAATGGGTGTGCCAGGGCGTATAGCCACTGCAAACAAGCTCCAGACGCATGTACCCCCTGGTGCATCTGGCTAACGTGGGTCCTGGGGAATTGAGTCTTGAACCAGGGTCCCTAGGCTTCACAGGCAAGCACTTAACCGCTAAGCCATCTCTCCTGCCACATTTCTGATAATTCTAACCAGCAACAAGTCTCTGGCATTCCAATTCCACACCTCCAGCTAGGCTACTCACAGTTCTGGAAAACTACATCAGGCTGGCAGATCCTTAGCAGCCATCTTGTGGTCCTGGCATCTCTACTGGGTCTCCATTGCAATCCATGGTTCATCCTCATGGTCGCATGCAGTCTCCATGCAGGCATCCAGCAAACCTGCTTCACGCTGCCCATGATAATTTCCAAAACCTAAAACTGTTGCAAATTCAATGACCCACTCTTTCCTGCATTTCTTATACTCCACAATACCAGGCAGGCTGCCAATTTGTTAATTTGGGGAGGAGAGATAAAACAGACTTTGAAGAACAGGACACTCCTGAGCATTCAGGCCCCTTCCAAAGAGTTCACATTTTTCCTGTTGCCCCAGTGCAGATCAGCTTGCCCAATTTCAAAGGTTGTAATCTCTCAGTTGCAGCTGAACAGGGAGCAGTTTTGGACTAAAGATTTCTTTCTGTGCCATACCCCTCTGCTCATACCAGCTTATTTCTACACAAAGCAACCCTGCACAACTTCTCAGGACCCATGCATAACAGCAACCTTCCCACATAAACTGCCAGCCCAGTCCAGACAAAGCTCTTTATCACCCTCATAAGCCAAACCTCACAGTCCATAGTTCATACTGCATTCAGGTCTTTCAACTCTGGCCAGAGTAGTCCATTAAGCTGTACTTACAGCACTGAAAGACATCTCTTAGGCCAAGGTTTCAAATCCGTCCACATTCCTCTTGAAACAAAGCCACACAGTCAGGTGTCTAAAAGCAATCCCATTCCTGGTACCACTTTACTGTTGCAGTCAGGTTCTCATTGCTGGTAGAAATCACCCAACCAAAAGAAGCTTGTGGGAAAAAGAGGTTTATTTTGGCTTACAGGCTTGAGGGAAAGCTCCATGATGGCAGGGGAAAAAGATGGCATGAGCAGAGGGTGGACATCATTCCCCGTCCAACATAAGGTGGACCATAGCAAGAGGAGAGTGTGCCAAACACTGGCATGGGGAAACTAGCTATAACACCCATAAGCCTACCCCCAACAATTCACTGCCTCAAGGAGGCATTATTTCCCAAATCTCTATCAGCTGAGAACCTAGCATTCAGAACACCTAAATTTATGGGGGACACCTGAATCAAACCACAAGTATTATAATGTAAACTTCCAGTTTCAAGCATGTAATCTTTAAACATCTCTCAAATGGAGATTTTATACTCTTTTTCCATAATTGTGGTCCTGACTTGAGATATAAGTAATTCTGTTGTAATAAGCTATAAGAAATTATCACAAAGAACAAAATTCAAGACAGTGAGTTCATGTCAACAGAAGTTATATGAAACATGTTTTCCTCTGTTCCTCTTCTGTAGACTTTTATGGCTTGCCTTATTGGGTCTTCCTCAAATTTGATTCAACCTTTCTTTGGAAGGTTTATCTTTAAACAAACCTTTAATGATATTTTTTTTATTAGTGCTGTTATGATAGCCAGTTAGTTTATAAGAAAATATTTATAACTGGTGAAATATTAATGGATCTGTATTGAGATCTACTTAGTATATATATCTGGGTTAGGTGTTCAGAAATTTAATGTTCATGCCCTCTTCCCCTGTTGACTATACCCCTACAGAGGACAAGGTGATCACTTAGAATTCAGCAGCAACAACCTAAAAATGGTTTCATCTTCATGGTTCATTCTACCTTTACCAAGCTATTATTTCTTTAATTTCCCACAAATTAAGTTTATATTTTAATTTAGGTGTCCATCTGTTCATGTTCATGAGAGATGCTGATAGCAACAAAGGAAAAATAGAAACTACATTTTTTGTAGTTTCAACATCTTTGGATCCAATAGAGGTTTATAGAAGCTTATGAACCCAAATTGACATATTTGGAGGAAGACATATTTCACTCTGGTTTCCTATTTTATTATGCAATCCCATATATTTACAGTAGGTATTTGATGATATGAATTATTTTCTTTCTTTATTTTAACTCCCCATAGTTTTATTAGTTCTAAGGATGCTCAAACACCCCCATAGTTCAAGAATTCTCAACAATTTGCCTGTAGCAAATCCCCCTGCAAACACACATGCATACACACACACACACACACACACACACACACACACACATAAACATACACAAAAAAACCCCATAATGGCATAGAATAAACATTCACACAGCACAAAATGGCACTGGGCACAGCAAAGAAAGATTGAACCAGGGCTGGAGAGATAGCGTAGCGGTTAAGCACTTGCCTGTGAAGCCTAAGGACCCCGGTTCAAGGCTCAATTCCCCAGGACCCACGTTAGCCAGATGCACAAGGGGGCGCATGTGTCTGGAGTTCGTTTGCAGTGGCTGGAAGCCCTGGTGCGCCCATTCTCTCTCTCACTCTCTATCTGCCTCTTTCTCTCTGTCGCTCTCAAATAAATAAATAAATAAAAATTAAAAAAAAAAGAAAGATTGAACCAACACAAGATTTAAGAGGGGCAAACATCAAACTGCAACTCCAAATCCAACAAGTCTAGTCAGTAACAAGACTCCAAGTTTGATAATTCTAACCAGTAACAAGTCTCTGGAATTCCAATTCTGCCCCTCTAGCTAGGCTACTCATAGCCCCAGAAAACTTCATTGGCATCAGCAGCTCTCCTTAGAAGCCATCTCAAGGTTTTGGCACCTCCACTGGGTCTCCACTGCAACCCATAGTCTATCCTCACAGCTCCATTGGATCTACAAGCAGGCATCCAGCAAAACTGTTTCTTCACACTTGACATGGCTATTTCCAAAACACAAGACCGTGTTGCAATTTCAATGACCCTCTCCTTCCTGCACTTCTTATATTCCAACACTCCATAATACCTGGTAGGGTGCCACTTTGTTTATGGGGGGTGGTTAAAGCAGACTTTGAAAAATAGGACACTCCTTCAGCATTCAGACCCCTTCAATAGAATGCATTCTTTCTGTTGTATCAATGCAGGTCAGCTAGCCAAATCTCAATGGTTGTAATCTCTCGTACAATTGCAGCAGAACAGAGAGTAGTTTGGGGCCAAAGATTTCAGTTTTTCTGTTCCATATCCCTGTGCTCACACCAGTTCTTTCCTATGCAAAGAAACCCTGCACAAGTTCTCAGGACATAGGCATGACAGCAAGCCTCTGACACAAACTGCCTCTAGCCCAGTCCAAGCAAAGCTCTTTCTTAACCTCATAAGGCAAACCTCACAGTCAACAGTTCTTACTGCATTCAGGTCTGAGTTTGACAACAATAGTCCATCAAGTTGTACATATAGCTCAAAAGGCCAAAGCCACACAGTCAGGTATCTAGCAGCAATGTCCCTCTCAGTACCAACTTTGCTGTTGCAGTCAGGTTCACATAGCTGGTAGAAATCATCCATCCAAGAGCAGCTTTTGGGAAAAAAAAAATGTTTGTTTTGCATTACAGACTCATGGGGAAGCTCCATGGTGGCAGGGAAAAATGATGGCATGAATAGAGAATGGACATCACCTCCTGCCAACATCAGGTAGACAATAGGAACAGGAGAATGTGCCAAATAAGGGCATGGGGAAATTGGCTATAACACCCATAAACCAACCCCAACAGTCTTTAACCCAAAACTTTCAAATTTTGTGCCCTATCCATCAACTCATGCCAGTCCATTTTTATGCAGTGCAACCCTGCACAAGTTCTCAGAACACATACAGGCAGAACACAGCAATCTTCTCACACAAACTTCTTCTAGACCATTCCCAACAAAGTTCTTTCTAATCCTCATAAAGTAAACCTCACTGTCCACAGCTTACTGTATTCAGGGATTTCAAACATGATCTGAACCTGTGAAGTGTTTTATAGCATTACAAGTCATCTCTTAGGCAAAGGTTTTAAATCCTTCCACATTCCTCTCAAAATTTAGTTCAATAAAACAAGGGGATTTTCTAACCTCATTACTCTCCTTGCAAAATCAAGAAATCTGAAGTGGAGACAGAAAGCAATATGAG
This sequence comes from Jaculus jaculus, assembly GCF_020740685.1. NCBI lineage: Eukaryota > Metazoa > Chordata > Mammalia > Rodentia > Dipodidae > Jaculus > Jaculus jaculus. Next base: position 600,166 of record NC_059119.1, read on the forward strand.
CTGAGCAGCAAGCAGTCCCAGTACAACCCCAGGCTTCCTGAACTCTTCCATCTACCACCTGATAGAGCCATGATCCTCCAAGGAGCACATTCAGCTCCTGGCAGCAGGGATTCTAGCACAGCTGATCAGAATGCCAGATTCACAACTCAAAACAGAGGGATTGAGGTGGGCACTCAGCAGTGATGAGATGTGAAGCCACCCCAAAAGGTAAAGAGGCCAACTGACAAAAAAGCAGGTACATAGGCCTACCCGGGAAGTGCTAATCTTTCTTTCCATGTCAGGGCAGGTTATGTGTTATGCATTCTTGGTTGGATTTACCATTCAATATGAGTCATTTTCTAAACCTATTCTTGTTAGCTTATTCTTATAAAACTAACCTATCTAAGACCTTATAGCTTATAGCAGTCAAGATTGAATGATAGATTTCTGTTGTAAGCAAATTTTACCAATAGATTTGAATTGATTCAGAAACGTTATAAAATTTGGTAAGATAACAGAAATTCTACAAGCTCAGATGAGCTCAAATATTAATAAAGTTGCTAATGTGAAAAATACCAATTACATAAATTTAATAAGTGCAATTTGGAAAATATAAATATTCATTATGTTGATGCTTAAACTTACTGGACTATAGAAAGGTTTAGATTCTACTTCAAACTAGAGAAAGAATCGGACTCTGTAGTTTCAGTATTTGATGGACTTAAGTATCACAGTATAAATATAAGATATTACATGTGAAAATCTATCACATAAGCTACACTCAAAATATGTGGCCCTGTTATTTGTTTTAAAATGTATTTGAAAAAAATGATAGTTCAATTATTTAAATTATTTGCATACATTTTTGTGATTATAGTGCACTGCACACATTTAAGGAGTCACAATTTATTTGAGACTATTGCCCAGGCTAGCCTAGATCTCACTAGGTAGCTCAGACTAATCTTTCTAACTATCTGTAATCATTCTGCTTCAGCTTCTATAGTTCTGGGGTTACCTGCATAACCTACTACACCTGGCAAACTTGTCAGTGACATAAGTAGTATAATTACTTTGTATATTTATGGGATATTGTGTGATAACTCAATACATGTGGACAATGGGCAGTGATAAAATCAAGACTTGAATCTACTGGCCTTGCAGCTACATTTCAAAGCATTAACTAGGTTTTTTTTTTTTTTTGAAGAGATATTAAAGAGATATAAATTTTCAAGCACACTTTATCCTTTCTTTTCTGGACACCTTCACAAAGCTCATTTTAACTTTATTTATGTATTTTTTAATTTAACATTGTTAGCCTCCTCCCTATCCTCCCCTCTCCATAGGGGACCCTCCATGTTGGTGTAAATTCTCTGTAAAAAATAATGGTTATCACATTTATTTGGTGCCAACTATATTCTCTGAGGGAGAGTGTGCTTCTCTTTATCAGATAGATGTAGATTCTAATGAGAGAACCACCCCCATCATACCTCAAAAGGGCCCCAGCTGAAACTAAGAATAACTGGGGAAACATGCAAGAATGCTGTTTTCTTGGCAAACTGGGAACCAGCACAATGGTGAAGGAGATAGACACAGAGAACAATCAACTCCTACCAAACCAGATATCCAGAGACACAGAAGCTCCCAAGATCTCAACACGGAAGAAGACCTAAAATGAACCCAACATGGCTCAGGAAAATTTGTGGAAGTGGGGCGGAAAGAATGTCAGAGACACACATTGGGGCATGACATGCAGAGACATTTCCTCCTACCCAAAACAGAAGGCTAACACCACAATGCACTTTATCCTTTGAATGACCATGTTCAAGCCAATTTTTTTACAATTAAATATTTTATTCCTGAAACAAACAATTAAAACTTTCCTTGTTAGCCATTATATTCAGAATGTATAATATAATTATATTTTATAAATATCATGATATTGTTTAAAGTACAAATGGATTGTACATTAAAACAAAGGCATATAGATAATTTTCTTAATTGCCAGGAATGTTTATTACTGAATTTGAACTTTGTTATCCAGTGTATGTGGGCTAGCAAACTATGAACTGAAGATTGTAAATACTGGCCAGGTGAACTGACAGTGGATAAAGCCCCTATCATGCAAGCTTAATGAGTTTAGATGAATTTAGATGCCAGAACTGACATAAATACAGGGTGGGCTTGGTAGCCTGCATGTAATCCCAGTTCTATGGAAGAGGAGACTGGGATGCCCAAAGCAACTTCAACAACTTGACTAAATTGAGGTGTCCTGGGTTCAAGTAAGAGATCCTGCCTTAATAAAATGAAGTGATGATGAGTTATCAATGACTTACCCAAGGATCAACCACTGTCCATATACACCTCTACACACACACACACACACACACACACACACACACACACGTATGCACAACCTCACACACAGAATTCCATATATGAACACATAAACATACATTCATTAATACCACACAAAATATTTTTAAATGACTGTAATTTTTCATCAATCAGGTATGTCTGGCATCCATGTTTCTAACACTTGCTTGATAGCATCATCTTAGGCTTCAGCATCAATCCCTAACCTAGGCAAATGAAGTTTCTACCTCCAGTCATGTTTCAGTCAGATTGGGAAGAGTGATCTAGCTAAATCTTTCAGCCCTGAATTTGGAGGCACACAGATTGTCACATGGAGATTTGTTATTTCCAGATTGATTCTACTATAAATAAGTTTTAAATCATGACCAATAACTCACCTTTTCACACTGAACACAAACATTATTTTCTAGACTTCAATATTGATTTTTTTCTGGATATTTAGATTTCATTCAATTATTAAAATACAAATGAAGTGCTATGTAATGTTGTCAAATTCATCTAAAGAAGATTGGGATATAGCTCAGTGGTGGAACACTTGTCTTGAACTAAATCCCCAACACTACAAATATGTAAATGAGCAAATCCAATAATATAAGTTTAAAAACCCAGCATTGTCTTATACTAATTCTAAAATGATTTCTTATGATGTTAGTATCATAAGTATTTAAGATCCAATTCGTATTTCTGAAATTTGTTATTTAACAACTGCTGCTTAAAATGTCATAAGCCAATTGGATATTTGTTAATATTTTTTCTAGTCATATGACTATATTTGTGTCATTTTCAATAAAGGCAGTAACATAATCAGGAGTTACTAAAACCTCTATGAGTGGAATTGTTGTAATCATCTTCATTAACTAAGACTAAAAACAACCAAAATGTGCACAAATATAAAATATGCATTTCACCAAGAATAAACACACAAAGAGAACAATATATATATATGTATTATACACACACACACACACACACACACATATATATATATATTAAGATTAAATAAAATGTGCTTATTAAATACTATATATTTAAACTCACCAACAGTTAGCTATTCAGGCAGTATTACTTACTAAACCTTGGAGGCCATTGTTTTCATTTAAATTCCACTAGTAGGCAAAATCTAAATGTCAAAACTTAGCACAGTGTTTAATGAGTGGATAAGATTAGACACCACAGCTCTTGAAATCTTAGGTAAATCATTATTAGGGGCTTACTACTTTCAGTACCTGACATTTACTTCCTTTTTAATATTAGCTTTATTTTTTATTAAATATCTTTCCTCTTTGAAGATAATCTATTTAATAAAGAAGGACAAATGTTCAATTTTTCATTGCAGTTATTTGGTCAGAAAACTGATCTTTGCAATATGCCTTCTAAGGCAATTTAACTGTCTTATATAAATATATTGTGAAGTCCTAACTACAGTTGGGCAAGAAAAAATTATATGTAGTGAACATATATATTTTTAAAAAATTATTTTATCTAAGTAATTAATTAATATTAAGGCAATATGAGGAAAATTGTTTTCCACCTTTATTTTATGAAATAGCTTAGGAGGTGTGAATGAGCTTTAGTACAGATAATTAGTGAGAGAATTCTTATAAGATAAGCCTCTATCATTTGTCTTCTGTTGAGGTTCAAGGGAAAATATACATATTTCCAGTATTTCAACAAGCAAAATTTTCCCTTAAAAGATGCTTCAGCACCTACAGAAGTAGGGCAAGCCATCTCAAGGTTCACAGTGAGCAGGATAGAAAGAAAGGTCCAAGTATAACAGTATAGTGTGAGTCAGGAAGAGGTCTACAGGAAGAGAAACAGGGGAATAGTAAAGAGAGAAAATTTAAGTGATTTTGTTTTATTTTTACTTTTCAAAGTTTATATTCTGTATAAGGTTTTATACAAATCCAAATAATTTTTAATCATTTTATTTAAACTTCAGTAAAAGCCAGTTTATGATTACATTGCTGAATTTATGTCAGGAGATTGTCCCAGAAACAGATGTTAAGGTAGCAATCTACCTGCAGCAATTTAGGAACCAGCCCCTACAAGGTATTTCACTTCATTTAGTAATTTTAGACTATTATAAAACCCATTCTACATATTTCCAAAACTCAGTGCATCTTTAATGGTAATTTGACCAGGTAAGGGTATGACCTTTTCAAATAATGACAGTTCCTAGACTGGGACATATAAAAGGACATGTAGACTTTAACCAACCAGGTATCTCTTCAGTTTAGCCATCCAACCAAGATAAGCCCTTTCTTATATTTCAATGTTCTCTTTTCCTCTATATTCATTTCCACATAAATATTCCTTTATTGTTCACTTTTGTTATTCTATTTTCTGATGGAAACATGAAGTAACTTAGAACATACTGAGTCAGTAGATGTCTAGCCAAGCCCTTGTATAACAAGGATGGAGTCATTAGTAATGTCAAAATTCAGGTTTTACACACAGACACACTTCAATAGACTTGCAGCAGCTTTCTTATCTATGACACAAACGAAACTGTGGTAACATAAATGTGTTTTCATGGACTGATATAGAGTATTTAAAGATACAGTCACTTTTTTCAATGTATGTCACAAAGTCATTGATAGTTATTAGAAATCTGGTAGTTATTGTCTCGCTGAAAGAGTGTCACTAAGCAGTGTTCTAATGCTATATACACGTAACATCAATTAGAGAAGCATATACTTGACTTACTTTAGAAACTTTGTAAAGACATATTTCTTATTATACTTAGGGTTATGCTTGGTGTTTTTATTAAATTTTTGGATTGTTTTTGGCTGGTAAATCACTATGAACTATTTCCAATTTTACTTAAAGTTAGAATATATTTACATGCATTAATCATGTAAGTTTTCATTAAATATAATTGTAAAAGAAGCCCTCTTCTTCTCAAGTTGAATGTTTTACTAATTTTGTTGAAATAAAATTTAAAGTTCTCCATTAATTCAATCCAAATATATAGTGAGAATTGTCTCTATTTATAATGAAAGTCAAGACTCTAATATTCCATTCAAACTAAATTAAGGTCTTTGAAGAGGCACTTGTTGCTACCCAGTAGTAGACTTGAGTTTTACCCTCTTCTCTGTTATGCATCTTTTGGCTTTAAAGAAGTTTGGTGCTATTTCTCCTCTTAAATACAACACACACACACACCCTAAAGTTCAAGAGACTAGAACTCTAATACACTTTTAGGTATGAGAGCTATAGGAAAAATGAACTCTTTGCACCTTCTTAAAAGCCAGAATTTTGGGCTGGAAAGATGGCTTAGCGGTTAAGCGCTTGCCTGTGAAGCCTAAGGACCCCGGTTCGAGGCTCGGTTCCCCAGGTCCCACGTTAGCCAGATGCACAAGGGGGCGCACGCATCTGGAGTTTGTTTGCAGAGCCTGGAAGCCCTGGCACGCCCATTCTCTCTCTCTCCCTCTATCTGTCTTTCTCTCTGTGTCTGTCACTCTCAAATAAATAAATAAATAAATAATTTAAAAAAGAGGCATTCAATACATGTTGAATAAATGAATGAGTTAGAAAAATCAGCATATTTAAAAAAAAAGCCAGAATTTTGGTAAAATAACCATAGTAATGAAGTAGAACTCACTGTTACAAGGTTAGGACTTTCACTTTAAGGATTGAAGATGAATCCATAGGCTTAATAGCCTCTGCTTCATCAAGGATAGTATCAGTTGGAATCCTGCCCTACGTATGCTTATCTTTAATGGGGTTTGTTTTGTTCTATGTATTTTTTTCCCAAAAGGATTATTCCCTTTTCTGCTAATAATTATGTGCTGGTTTTTGCCTAACACATGATCATCTAGAATATAAATCATGAAGGATATCTTGTCCTATATAAAAGATACACAGTGCAGAGGATCTTCAATTTGTAAATGAAGTCTGCTTTCATTCCCAGGATTTTTAAAACATTTATTTTTAATTTTATTTACTTATTTGAGAAAGAGAAAAGAGAGAGCGAGAGAGAGAGAGAATGGGCATAACAGGGCCTTCAGCCACTGCAAAGGAACTCCAGACATATGTGCCAAATTTGCATCTGGCTTGCATGGGTCCTGAGGAATCGAGCCAGTGTCCCTTGGCACTGTAGACAAGAACCATAACTGATAATCCACCTCTCCAACCCAAACATCCCAGGATATTAAGTTCAACGTAATGACTCCATTCTTTCAATTGAAGGGGAAGGTCTCTTCTAATATAGTCCTTGTGTTATTACTGCTGAGATCCTTGAGAATTTTTGGCAGCATCATCATATATGAGTCTTGTTCTCAAAATGTCCCACCAATTTATGCTCCTGAGAAGTTCCAGTTATATTTAAATCTGATAGCAATTTTATTTTCCTTTTTACTATTAATGCAAGCAGGGGTCATGATGCACCATAAAAAGTACATGAGAAATATTTGCACTTACTCACATACATACCATTACAAAGCATCTGCACATCAAGGCGCTACCTCCTAAGTTGCCATCCTCTGGGGATCAAGCACTCAGAATACATGAGTATACATGTGGGTGTCTAGCATCAGATTCAAATAACCACAGTGCTTTATAATAATTTGTTTGAATTAATAACAAAATTACAGTGTGTTTCCTAAAGTTTAGTCTTATCCATGGGAGATAAATAAGTCATTTGTTAAGATTTTGTTCTAGGGGATACTTGATTTTGGAGAGATCGGCAAGAATACCCTATCCACAAAGAGCTCATATCCAGGTGGAGTGCATAAGGCAGCTTTCATATGCAATGGAGGCATGTTAATATAAGTTGTAACATGCAGATTGAAGTCCTGGAGAAATTATGAGTTCCCCTGCAGAAAGAAACACAGATTCCAGGATTGGGAATGTGACTAAAACAGGTCCACTTCTATACTCATCAGCTATAGAGGCTACATTAAAAGCTTAAAGGTAATTTTGAATGAAAATCATTTTTTATAGCAAATGAATAGAGCCATTTTTGAGGAATTAGTTATTCATAGTAGAACTCAAACATAAGATATAAATGTCCATTGACACCAAAAATCAGAGCTGATCTTAAAACACACCTAAACCTAATCCATAAAATATAGGAAGTTCTTTAGGATAACAATATTTTTGTAAATTACCAAATATAGCAAAGTGGTAAAAAATAACATGCCATGCCTTGTTGATAGCCAAGAATAATGACTTCTGCAATGTCAATATTAAACTGTAATTTTAGAGATGGAGAGACTGCTCAGTGGTTAAAGATGCTTGCTTGCAAAGCCTGAAGGCCTGGATTTGATTCCCCAGGACATGTAAGACCAGTGGCACATTTGTCTAGAGTTCTATTGCAACAGCTCATTCTCTCAGTGTATGTTTCTACTTGTAAATTCATAGATAAAATTTGCAAAAAAAAAAAAAAAAGTCACCACAGATTTCACCTTCCTTATCACTTCTAAGACTCTATAAATAAATAAGATCAGTAGTGGGCAACATGATAACATTTGGGACCAGAAACCAAATGAGAACTGTCAGATGTACTCTACCTGATAGACACATCACAAATCAAAACTACACCTTTGTAGGTAGCTGTCAAGTACAGGAAGAAACTACTTTTTTTGAATTTAATGTAGCCTTTTCATAAATAATGTTTCCTCTTAGGAGATAATGATGTGCTTATAGTTGAAGCACATTTGCATTTAAAGTTTACTTTTTTTGTAAATGTTATTACAAAGTGGCTAGTGTATTTTTTTTTTTTTTTTTTTTTTTTGGTTTTTCAAGGTAGGGTCTCACTCTGGTCTGGTCCAGGCTGGCCTGGAATTAACTCTGTCATCTCAGGGTGGCCTTGAACTCATGGCAATCCTCCTACCTCTGCCTCCCGAGTGCTGGGTAATGTATTTTCTAACTAATGAAACAGTAATCATTAAAGTAATTCTTGTGAAGAAATCATATAACATATTTTAATATTTACATTTAATTACTTGGGATAGATAGAGTGGCGAGTTAGAGAGTGGATGGAGAGAGAGAATGAATGGCATGTCATGGTCTCTTGGCACTGTACAGAGCTCCAAACTCGTGCGCACCTTGTGTAACTGACTTTTCATGGGTACTGAGGAATTGAACCCAGGCCATCAGGCATTGAAAGCATGTGCCTTTAAATGCTGAGCCATCTCTCCAGCTCCTAAAAATATTTCTTTTTTAAAATTTTTATGTATTTATTTGAAAGTGACAGACAAACATTGAGAGAAAGAGGGCGGGAGGGAACAGAGAGAGAGAGAGAGAGGAGAGAGAGAGAATGGGTGCACCAAGATCTCCAACCATTGCAAATGAACTCCAGATGCATGCACCACCTTGCGCATCTGGCTTCACTTGCAGTGGCTGGAAGCCCTGGCACACACTCACTTTTTCTAATGGTCTCCCACCCTCTCTCTCATTGAAAACAAATCATATATAATATATATTTCCATATGTAATATATATTTCCATATGTAATATATATATTTTCATATATAATACATATTTCCATATAATATATATTTCCACATTTAATATATATTTTCATATATAATACACATTCCCATATATAATATATATTTCCATATCTATAATACATATTTCCATATATAATATATATTTTTTCATATATATGGAAGCTGTCATCTTAAAAATGTGGTCTGGAAAGATTGCTCAGTAGTTAAGACATTTGCCTGAGAAACAACCTGAGTTTGATGCTCCAGTATCAACATAAGGCAGATGCATGTGGTGGAACAGGCATCTGGAGTCCAGTTGCATTGGCTGGAGTCCCTGGCATACCCATTTGCTTGTTCTCTCTCGTGCAAATAAATAAATAAAAATTTAAAAAAATCATAATGCCTATTGTGAGTGGTTTGAAATGTGTGTAAATTCAAGCTCCAAACAGATGCTACTGTTTTACTATCATTCAGCAAATAGCCCTTCCCAATTAACAAGGCAAACAAAATAAAGCGAACAAGTGATAAATCATTTTTAATTGCAGAAGAAGCCACTAACCATTGTAGCAAGGAGACTTCTTGCATATCCTTACTAGACAGTTCTTTTTTCCCAGTCTCTCAGTGCTCTCTTGATACAATTGAGAGACCCTGCTGTGGTCTTATATGCTGCTGGTTCTGGACCATGGTGGGACAATGCCTCAGTTGCCTAGTTTCATGAAAAGGCTGTAGTTTTCTTCCAAAGAGTCCAATCTTGTAATAAACACCTAAGCATGGCATTATCTGACTGTACTCACCCATCACAAAATACACGAGAATCTTACTGAAGATTTCCAACATAACAGACTCAAGCTCATGTTCTTTCATGGTTAGAAACAGAAGTAAAACATATGTACACATGCCTGCATGTTATATGTTGTCTATATAGCACTAAGACAGAATAAGGTATCTTTGTTAGGTGTTTGGGGTGACTGGGCCCCTGAAAGTAAAAAGGCAGGAATGTCTTAGGTATCCTTTCAGTCTTCACTTTGTTAGAACTCAAAGAATGATCTGACTTCTTATCTCTTCCTTAGATCTGTTTTTCCAAAAACAACTTGAGTCCCTCCTGGGAGGGAGGTCACATTTCCTAGAATTTAAATCCAATCTTGACATTGTGGTTGGTCAAGTTCAGCCCTCAGAACTTGGTTTCAGGCTACCCTCTTCCTGAGCCAGCCTCTAGCACAGACCAATCAGCTATCTCTCTGTCTCACCTGAGCCAGAAGGTATGGTCCACCACTATAAAGTTATAAATATGTTTACCGGGGGCGGGGGGGGCAAGCTCTCTTGTTTGGATCCTGAACTTCAAGGTTCTGGTAAGCTTCCCTTGTCTCAGCCTAGTTGGGCCTAGATAAGGAGACAACCCCCTTACTGCACATGGGCTATTTACCCCCTTCTACCATCCACTTGGAAAGAGCTCTTTTTACTTTCTTTTTTTCCTCACTAACTCTCTTTATACACTTCTTCCAGGCATACCACATAAGCTCTCAGACCATGTGAGTGTATCTATCGCCCTTCTCTTGATTTTGTACTTCCCTAAATAAATATAATAACTTACTAATTGTACTTCTCAATCTTATTTTATCCAATTCTTTGGTTAAAAGCAGAAAATAACTAACAGTTTGGTGTTCAAGGTCTTTCCTGGACTCCCCACAAACCTCATATCAACACTAATTTTGGTTACATAGTATATAACAAATTTAACCCTGCAGAGGAAGATTTTAGGAAGATAATTATGCAGAGAAAATGTGTAAACTATAAAACCATATAGGGGAAGACATAGTTGTGTTTTGCTTTGCACATTATTCCTATTATATACTGGAGAAAGAGAAGCTAAATATGTATTACTTTATGTAAGTTCAATTTAGTTTCGCTGCCTCTGACTTCACCCAGCTCCTTCCTCCATCCTGCCTATAAATAACATCCCACCTGACCTGTCAGTTCTTCATCCATTTCTAAGCCATGGGATAAGCCTGACTAAGACTATGTCTGCAGAAGAAAACATGCCAGATACTTAATATGAACCCAAATAAAAGGTGAGAAAGAAGGCAGAAAGAAGGAAAAATATAAAGACAGGAATGTGAAGCCAGTATAAAGAAGTTCTAGCACGTAAGAATGTATTCCTCTCCTTATCATCATGGGAAACTATAATTGTAGAACTTATGGTGCTCAGAAAAGTGACTTTTCAGTTTCTCTTCCTCTCCTCTCTGAGTGTGTGTGTGTGGGGGGTGTGCATATTTCAGGAACATACCTCAACATTCCCTTCCTATTGTTCTACCTGGTTTTCTACATCTAAATGAATACTTCAGCAAAACTGTATCTTAGTTTGCTCCCACAAACCCTTCTCACTTTCTTCAGCCTCATTTTCTAGCCTCTGAATATATTTGCAGGTTGAGGAATCCATAACCAGCACCCTATATGATTTGAGAAATAGCCATTTGGGTTCTTCCTTGCACATAGAATGATGGGCAAGGAACACCTTTTCTTCTGTATGAATGTTTCCAAATATATGCTGATTCTTCAAAATTCCTTAGTCTTCAAAACAAACCCTTCCCACCCTTTCATGTACTCAGAGTCAGACTAACATAAATGTAAATGGATGCATATCTTTTGTAATTTTCCATGGGACTATATGGTATGTGTGTTCCTACATTTGTCCATGTGTGTGTTCAAGGAGGCAATAGGTCAACATCAGGTGTCTTTGTCAGTCACTACTCACCATAGTTTTTTAAGACAAAGTTTCTAACTGAACCTTGAACTCACTATTTTGGCTAGAAGAGCTAGCCAGAAAATCTTAGGGAAACTTCTGCCTCTGCTTCTCAAGCATTAAAATGCTGGTAAATCTGAAACCAGGGTCATTGTGCTTATATAACAAAGACTTTACCAACTGAGCCATATCCCTAGACTTTGACTTCTCATCTTTGAATTCCCAATAAAATCAGACAAAAATAAGGTGGTAAGAATATCTGCTGAAGTATTTAGCAAATCTCTCTATAGGGGCTCTGAGAAATCCATCATACTTCTGCTGGCCACCAAGAAGTCTGTCCAGAGACTACCTCCTCCCACTTCCACTATTCAATAACCCCATGGGAGCTGGATACCTGGCTTTGCATGGAGATAAAAGTTTTCTTTCATTATACTTGCTAATCCTTCCCCCTTGCCCTCCTTGCCAACAGCACTCCCATCTTCTGAGATAACTGCCTTTTCCAAATGCTGCAGGGGCTTATTGCATTTCCAGAGTCCTGAAAGTGGGAAACACAAACCGTTCCTACAGAACTTGCCCCAATAAAGTCTAATTCTTTGTTATAAAGATTCTTACTTGTTTCTATCTTGTTCCCTGGTGGGAAAATAGAAATACTATTATGAGGACTGATATTAACTTCTGCTTGCTACTGCATGGACATAAATTGGACAAAAAGTAGAAATTAATTAAGAAAAAAATGAAAGAAAGGAAGAAATGGATGGAAGAGGGAAAGAAGAAAGGAAGGAAAGAAGGAAGGAAGGAAGGAAGGAAGGAAGGAAGGAAGGAAGGAAGGAAGGAAGACATAAAATGCTTGACTGGCCAACTTCATTTGTATCTCTTCAATACTATAAAGAATAAGAATACCAAATATTTTTCTGCGATGATTAGAAACATACCAAAGTTCTAATGTAATACAACACATGAGAAAATTTGGATGAAATTCTAAATTCTCTATTAATTTATTATCTATTGAAAGTCTCCTCCATTTCATTACTCTCCCCAGTCAAGAAACGTTTCCTGTGATTTACACTTCAATCACCACAATAAAAAATATGTTTGGATGCCCTATCTCTCAGGAAGTTGAAATCAATTTTTCATATAATTTCAGAATGTATTGTCAGAGCTATGGTGAATGAGATATAGTAACATTTTCTCCAAATTTTCCATGTTAAAATTGAATTTCAGGGACTGGAGAGATGGCTTAGCAGTTCAGGCACTTGCTTGCAAAAGCAAAAGACCCAGGTTTGATTCTCCAGGACCCACATTAGCCAGACGCACAGATGACACACACATCTAGGTTTTGCTTGCAATGGCTGGAAGCCCTGGCATGCGCATTTGCTCTCTCTCTCTCCACCTGCCTCTCTTCTCTCTCAAATACATAAATAATTTTTTAAATATTGAATTTCATGGATCTAACAGCCTGAGCAATGTCTGACATTCCCCATTCTTCCTTCATATTCTCTAGTTTCTGTGGCCACTGGAACAGTGCTTTGACCATGATTTCTCTCTGCTATCCTACAGGAGGAAATCCTGAAGTCTGTTCTAGGCAGTTACTGTGATGGGGAGGGTTTTGGGCAAATACACACAGAGATTAAAAGAGAAAGGCTGAATAATGAGAAATGCAAATCAGAATAAATCTATAGTAGTTCCATTCATATCTAACAAAGTAGACTTTAAGCCACAACTATTTAGAAGGGATAAACAAGGCCAATACATATTAATAAAATGAATACTCTATCCAAAAGATATAATAATTGGGGCTAGGGTGATGGCTCAGCTGTTCAAGGTACTTGTTTCACAAACCTGGCAACTGTAGTTCAGACCCATGTCAAGAAGATGCAAAGCAGTGCATGCTACTTTAATCCAATGGACCTACAACAGGAGGTGGAGTTTAAAGAATCCTAAACCTCATGGGCCACATAGTTAGGTCTTCTCAGTGGCATCAAACAGCAACTGTCTCAAACAAGGCTAAAGGAGAGAAACAACACTTTGAGGTATTCCTCTGACCTCCACATTCACGACATGGCATAAACATGCTCATAAATTCACATCACATACATATCACTCACACAGAGATAATTAAATAAAAAGAAGGTATAATAATTGTAACTATGTATGTACTGTCAACACACAGAAGTTCATAAACAAGCACTAGTGGACATGAAGGGACAGATAATTGTAGAAACAATAGTGTATGGTTTCATTTACACACACTCATCTATAAATAAATTATGCAGACCAAACAAAAAACCAAACAAAGAAAATAAGAAGGTAAATTTCAGAGCTAAAGTGCCCATAAATAAAACCAAATAACATTTTAAACAAAATAATAACAAACACAATTTTTTAAAGGAAAAAGCTATATTATGAAAAAGTAATATGAAAGATGAGAAGTTCTGGGACTAGCCCTCAATAGCAGTGCATGCAAGATGAGGTACGAAATCTTCCACTGGATTTAGTATGAGATACCTGGCACACTGGCATGGAGAATTCCAGAGAAGTCATGAAGTTGGAAACTTGATTGCAATAAAAGCAGCAAAATTGCTTAAATGCATCACTCTATAGCTCCTAGAATTTTAAGTTGAATTCAAACTTATAAACCTAATTCTTCATAGAATCAAAGTCACCAGAAAAGTGGTTATTTCCTGCAGAAGTCAGCAAAGACAGACATTTATTTTCTCCATGAGAATAACTTTAGCTACCTGGGACAGAATACAACATTGAATGCATCTGACATTAGTGATGATTTATCCTGCAAGACAACCTAAGCCACCCTAACAGAGTAGGTGACTACAATGTTAAATAGTTTTGATAATACATTCTGTAATGTTTCCTGAATTCTCTCTGCTAAGAAAAAACAATAAACCTTAAAGCATACACTGTAAGTGGTGAATTTGTTCTTTCTTTAAAATTGGTGCTGTGGTTTTATCAATTATTATATTCTAACCCCATTATGTGCTGCAAAGCTGCAGGAGAGGGAATTTCCTGACTAATTGTGTCCCCATGTATTCCTGGTAATATTCTTACCAACTATGGTCAACATTAAATCACAAAACAGCTGACAGGAGTATGAAGAAAAACAGTGATGTGCGTGTGTGTGTGTGTGTGTGTGTGTGTGTGTGTGTGTAGCAACAGATAGAGACTTAGGGTACAAAACAGCTGAAAATATAACTCACTAACCACATTATAATATAATAAACATAATAATACAATATAATAGTATCAGAATAAAAGTAATGTTGCTCAATAGACCTTCCACAGTTCTTTGATGCTGAGAATTTCAACAGTCAGGGGAGGACATTTGATCTATCTCACCTCCCTTGTGGAAGATAAACAGTTGACCAAAACATCATCCATAGTTCTTGGCACCTTGTGAATACTCAAGAGTTTTCTTCATTTATCAAAAAAAGAAAAAAACCTCATGAATACATCAGAGAAAATAGAGAAAAGTCACTAAATCAAATTCTTACATTATTAGAGTCATGCATAAGCAACCACCAGTTTACTGAAGCAGGTTCAGAAAACATTTAAGATTTAAAAAAAATATTAAACAAATAAAGTTGAAATTTAATCTATGAGTTTTCCAATTATTTTCCACCACAGTGTTTCATTGTTTCTTTTTAATTTTATTTATTTTGTTTTTTGGAGGTAGGGTCTCACTGTAGCTAAGGCTGACCTGGAATTTACTACATAGTTACAGGGTGGCCTTGCTTCATTGTTCCAATGCCTTATAGCCTAAAATAGTCTAAGTCCTCATTTAATGTACATTTCCATTTACAAACTGTACATATTCTCCTTGATACATTTTCCCATTCCTCCTTTTGACTCAGAACAATATACACATGTTTATCTGAGTTAAAAATCTTCCTCACTTTTAACTTTTATACTCACATAATTTGACTACTTTTAATCCATCTTCACTCTTGTTTTTACAATTCATTAATTCTTTCCAAAATTCCTATTTCTTCCATGTTCCATAAACATTTCTTGTATTAAGCAACTAAATTACCAAAATGTACTCCAGAATAAGATAAATGTTCATAAGTAAAATTATTCACATTTCATTTTATTTTTAAGAATTTAAGGTGAAACAATTAGATGCTTGCATTCATCTTTCTGCCAATTAGAAGACCATTGTCTGAAATGCCAGAAAAGGCAATGCACTATTTCACAATAAGAAAAAAGTTCAGCATTTTTGCTTCTACTTTCTCCTTGCAAACTAATCTTCAAAACAAATATTCATTTATTTATTAAATATTTATAGAGAAAGTCCAAAATTCTCAATACTGAGCAAGTGAGTGGATTTGAAAGGTATATTCTGTAACCCCTAAAGGAAATATGGCCTTTCTTTAAACTCATAAGGCATGAGTAAAAGGTCAACAATTATGCCTGAATTTTACAAGTGAAATCATATAGCTTATCAGTATCAAATGATCTATCATAGCTCATGTAGAATTATGGTAAGCAAAGCATTTTACTCATGAGCTGATTCCATCATTTCTATCTAGACATTTGTAATGATGAGGTTGGTGTTGGTAATAGTGATGGTGGTGATGGTAATGATCTTGATGCTGATAGTGACAGTGATGATGGTGGTGGTGATAGTGATGATGATGGTGATAAGGACTTGCTGAACAGTCCTTGTCTCCAGGTCCTATGCTCAGAGAGCTTGTATATATGAGTTCTGTATACATTTTACTATCCTTTGATCATAGAAAATAGTTCTTGGGGAGGATATACATGCCACTCACTGGTAGTCGTGATTTGATCCAGAATTAAAGCTCTCCTTCCTCTGGCTGCACACCATCCTCCCTCTATCAACACACTTAGGACAATAGGAAGATCCTCCTTACTCCTGCCCTTCAAATATGCACAATGTACCTTGCTCTCTATCTTTGAATCACAGATTTTATCCTCCCATGCACCTTCCTTTTATCTCACTTTCCCTTTTTATCTCCCTGAGGTTCTTTTTCTATTCTTTTTCCCCCAATTGTGTATGTTTTCATTGAAACAGAATATGCATAGGTAGCCTATTGTGACTTCAAATTCAGTATGCCCCTGCTTCCATCAGCCTTAGTGCTAGGATTATAGGTTTAAGCATCACCACACAACATCTACCTGTTTTGTTTGTAAGGTTTACTGTTTGGCTTTCTTTTTAAATATTTTTATTAATTTATTTTTATTAATTTATTTTACACACAGAGAGAGAGGCAGTTAGAGAGAATAGGGGCATGCCAAGGCCTTCAGCTACTGCAAAAGAAATGTAGATGCATGCAGCTCCTTGTGCAGCTGGCTTACTTGGGTCCTGGGGAATCAAACCTGGGTCTGTTGGCTTTGAAGGAAAGCACCTTAACCACTAAACAATCTCTCCAGCCCTACTGTTTGTCTTTCTACAGTATACTATTTTTTTGTGTGGTTTTTTGAGGTAGGGTCTCCCTCTATCCCAGGCTGACTTGTATATAATTCACTCTGTATTCTCAGGATGGCCTCAAACTCATGATGATCCTCCTACCTCTGCCTCTTGAGTGCTGGGATTAAAGGTGTGTGCCACCACACCTGGTATCTACAATCTACTCTTTTCCTGCCAGTTTATTCCCATTTACCTCTGCTGTCTCACTGCATGTCTGTTTATTACTCTTCTTCCACCTCTCTGTTAACATGCCTTCTTGCTTTAATTTCACTGTGTGTGTGTTTCTGTACTTTTGTTTTATTAAGTAGAAATGTAGTATGGATACATCATGTGTTAGTACCAATATTTCCTTCCTCCCTGCCTCCATTCCACGGGGAGCCATCCTCAATGATTTGCTGTCATTCATCATGGGGTTATAGTCAGCCAATGTGGGGTTGGGGGCCAATGACTCTGGATATTCCCTCCTACCCTGTGGCTCTTATAATCTTTCCACTCCCTCTTCTACAGACCTCCCTGAGCTGTGGTGGTGTTCTTTTTGCTCACCCTTCTCTAACTTTTATAGGCACATATCTCTCTCTGTTTCTAATTTGATAGTGTCACTGCTCCTGTTTCTGGTAGGGGGTACCCATCTGCCAGTGTATTCCTGAGACATCTCTTGTCTCTGTGAATCTCTTAGACTAAGGGATTAAGGCAACAGAAAACTCTCATCTAGTTCCAATGGTCCCTCTCTGGATTCCAGTGGTGTCTGGGAAGTTGAAGACATCAGTCCATTCAGTGATAAAGCATAAAGGAAAGTCACTGTTCTTGGATGAATAATTTGCATTTCCATAAGGACTCAGTGATGGTGAATCAGTAAAAGCTCATTCTGACACCTCCATGAACACCACAGTGAGAGCATTCATTAGAGAGCCTCTTTGTGAATGAGGCAGTTCATGCAACACACTGATGTCCTCTCACATTCCGGAAATGATGCACAGTGCTGCTTGAAACTGTCCTTTCACTGGGTATTAGAATGACTGACTTTCCAAAGTAACAGGAGCTATGCATCTGCCATGGCCCGAGAAGGCTTACACTTTAGAAGCCATACAGAAACTTACACCTCCTGCCGACTTCATGCTCATCATGCCGCATAATACATAAGCATTGAATTTTTCCACGTACCAGCCTGAATGAGGAAAGAATGCTTTATTTTCCTTTTGTTTCTTGAAATAATGACTGATGTGTCTTTTGCATTTGTAGGCTCGGTAGCCAAGATCTCATATCTAATGCTGAGTGCAACCTTTAAACTGCTTGAGATAAAAGGAAGTAGTTTGTCTGCTAAGTACCAACTAGAAACTTATCTTTAGAATGGAAAGTGTTGTTGCTTTTGTTATTTCACACATACACACACATGTGCAAACATAAACCATCTTAAGTGATCAGAATTGTATTATAGATTAGTTGGCATCTTGATTCCCCTTTTTCTCCTTCTTGACATCAACTCCAGTAGGATTAAGTATAGATGTAAACACTGAGAGATATATCGAGGTTCTGAAGACAGTTCTTAACTTTGGATGAGAATTTGAGGTTTCTTTTTACCTTTTATAAATAATACAGTGTGTGTGTGTGTGTGTGTGTGTGTGTGTGTGTGTGTAACTAGCATGTCAGACTGGGACTTATATTCTGACAAAATAGTTCACATTCATCCGCATTCTCCATCATCAGTTTAGTACTTTGAACAATGCATCCTAGGTGGAAACTCTACGAAGCAATGGTGATTACCTTCATATTCAGAATCGGATCCCAAAGAAGCACTTCCTGCATCAGTAATGTCTATGTATATTCACCATCCTTTTTCCCACTGTCAACTATGTGACCCCAAAATTAAATTTAAAAGAATATTTCACATTATCTCCGTCTCTTAGTTTTTTGACCTTTGGATTTGTATAGAGACTCTATAAGAGGACACAATCTTGCTATAAATTACTCATAGTAGCTCTTTGTTTTTGCTCTCAAATTTGATTATGGATTGTAATGAATCCCCCAAAATACTCAGTGTTATAAGAACCAATGCATGAAGCCCCATGGGTCATTATTAGTTTAAAATCTAGTCTGCTACATTATAAAGTGACAACACACAGCTTCTATTACAAAAGGAGCTGTGTGTTTACCCAAACTCAAGCTTGAGTTGGAAGTACTCAATACTTTATAGCTTGGAAAACATCTCTGTCTAAAGCACTCATTGGAATATTCAAATCAGACATGATTTTGATGTAAAAGCCAACTGTACCTTGAATGACAAAATGGTTCCCGTGTACCAGAGATTCCAGAAGGAGGGTAACACATTTAAAGATCCAAAACTAAAATAAGTAAAAGAAGCAAAACCTACACATATAGGTAATATTGGTTTCCAGGTAAAATGAAAGGTTTAGACAATATACACACCCCTTTAATTAAGAATTAATTCAGTATCTCTGTTTAGATTGTTATTGTTGCCAACTTTAATGTATTAATAGGTTTAAATCCTGAATGAAGCTTAAAACTTTGTATTTTGTCCAAGTGTTAGGACAAAGCTCAAATGTAAGTGTATATTAGGGATCCTATTAGAAAAAAAAAAGTTGAAATAATAGTGGGTTTATTTGGAATCTTGTGTAATTTTATAGCATATAACCTGGAAGGAAAGTTTCTACTGCCTGATATCATACCTGCACAATTACAACATGGACCAGTGAACACTTTAAGTCCTATAAAATGCTCACAGCTTGGGGTAGCTTCATTTCTTTAAAATTTTACTTTTTAATTTTTATGGAAAACCCTCATTATGAATTCATTAAACAAAAATTCTCATGATCAAGTGATAACAGAAAAGAATCACTAATTATTCAACCCATTTTGCTTGAAATATATTTTGTGATAAAATTTGTGATTCCTACTTTGAGAAAAATCTAATAATTGTCTTTTACACTTAATTTCAAGCTTAAGCTGTGCATCAGAACATCAGACTAGTGAAACATGTAAAAATTAGTGTTTACCTGACTGTCTTGATAATGTGTAAAAATTAGATAATAATGTCTTACAATCCACATTATGCAATATCTGAATGTGAAAAGACTAAGAAACAGCATAAACATTCAATTTTAAGGTGTTTTTAGAGTTAAACCTATCAATTTTTTGTGCAACTGATTTTATACTTCACATATTCACCAATCACATATCAATAGTAATAATGAACATGATATATATATATATAGGAAATTCCTAGAAAATAAAAGTTTTTTTTCAGGTCTTTTTATCATGAATATTCAAATTCTCTCCATAAGTTCCAACAGAGCAGCTTACAGTGGATTTCACAAAATTTGACTGGAACAAGTCATTTAGCAGGTAATGCTTAGAGTCACCATTGTGGGGCTTCACATTCCCTGCTGAGCACATTAGTACATCTGAGAGGTGAGCAAGTTGACACTCAGTGGAATTGAGCACCCATGAAATTGCAATTTTTTTTCCAATAGGAAAATGAGCCCAAGACAAGGGAAGCAAGTTGTTGAACTTGACAACTCTTGTGTACAGATAAATGCACATACTCAGCTAGCTACAACAGAATAAGCTGAAGAAATGATCAAAGAGAAAACCAAGTTCACATAAGCACACTTCTTTACATGCTTCCCATAGACTGTGCAAACTATAGCAATGTTCTGTGCTTAAACTATGCCTAAAGAAACCTTATTTTCTGCTCTAGTGCTAAGCAACACAGTATTAAGTATTTGGTTACTGTGCTTGACAACTGGCTCTTTTGTGAACATATGGGAGCATGATTGGAGTTAACCTTACAAAAGGCCACAGCATTTTTCTCCAGGGAACCTGGGCTCTCTGCATTCATGCTACAATTCACTCAGACTGAAGAGAAACATCCAAGTACCAACAGACTGTCTGAAACTTGTTAATTAGGTCCATATACACTGGAGCTGGCAAGGCATGTTGTTTAAAGCAAGAAAGCGACTAATACTGATATAGGATTAATTTTGTATTACCTGGATAAAGTGAACCTAAATTCAAACTCTATGTATTTAGTTTTCCCAGATACATTCCAGAAGGAATGCATACTTTTCACATTTATGAGTTTTGAGAACATCAGAGAACTTAACACCAAAAACAGAAACTATAACACTCTTGATTACTCATTTCAACATTAATGTTATTTAATTACACACTTAACCACTAGTACCATCACCAATGACCACCCATAAAATATCAGTATTTTCACACACCAAAAATGAAAAGCATCATATGAGTTCTGATGACATTTTCTGTTTTGTCTTTGGGAACAAAGAAGTAGAGAATGTGATAGAGGATTAATACTTTCGGTATATGCCATCCCTAAGCAGTTACAGTTCAAATGTGTGACCTTATCAATATGATAGTGCCATTTCAACAAAATTACAAGCCCACTCAGCCAACAAGAGACAAGGAGAGTAAGGAGTTATGTTTACTTTTTCACCAAATGATCGCTTGATCATGATCCTCCTGTGTTCTCTGAAGGAACATGCCTGAAAGTGATATTGTAACAAACTGCACTGAAATATGCTCTAACTTTCTGGGTAGATAACTCCTGTCTGATATTTTAAAAAGCAAGAAGAAGATTCGCAAAGCAAAACAACTTACTTGCAGTTTAAAGTTTCATCTTGAATGTATGTATGATCTCGAAGCAAATTTTCTTGCCAAGAATGCCTCTTGAACATCCGTTGAAAAAACAGTCCAGGTTCCGTAGATTCATTCACACATTACACCTCTTGTTTCTGGTGAGCCACTAATATCCACTTTCATATCATCATGAAAATGTGACTGGAGAAAAATAAAATCACAAGAAAACAAAAACCCTCAACATATTTACTCAAAAGGTGTACAGTCTCATCCCTCAGTCCTAGGTGTGTGCTAAATGCCTCAGTTACCACAGCGGCTAACTTTAAGCTGCTAGCAGGAATCTGTCTGCCCTCTATCTGTGACTATTAGCTCAGCACGTTAATTCACTGGCACAGTTAATTCACTGGCACAGACGCAGCAGCAATTAACTCTGAGCTCCTCACAGCTTATGCAGTAGGCAGCTGGGTGTGTTGAGCCACTGAGTTGACTGGTGAGCACCCTGCACCAATTAGTAGCAGGTGCTACAGCCCAAAGGACAATTCGACCTCCCATGGATCAGTTGCTGGTGGTTTTATTGGTCTGTGTCCTTCCAGCCTATCTGGTGGTTTTTTATTGTTTTACTTCAGTAGGACTAAGGAGTTTAGGAGCTTGTTTCCAATGACTATTATTGACTAGGCAAAATAATCTCTTAAGCTCCTTTTCCTATCTGCCCTTCCTTTTTATGTCTTCTCCTTTCCCTTTCACCTTTCCCTTTCATCAAATACACTTTCCAATATGAATTTTTCCACATCTTTGGGATATACCAAGGTTTTGCACAGTTTTTTAAGCTAACAGGATTTTATAAGCATATATGACTCATAAAACAATGTCATGCAGAAACATACATAAATTTCACCTGAGAATCTTATAAGGAAGGAGTTAGAAAAGCAAAAGGCTCAAGTCCCTCAGTGGGAGCCTTCTTCATAGGTGAGATGATTAGTCACCAGAATCATAACTCATCCCATTTAATGACATGTGATCACAAGGATGCCTACAGAACACTGGCATATTTTGACACATTCCCTGAGACATAGTGATGTTCCATTCAAAACAAAACTCATCTGCCATTCAAATTTAGCCTTACATTGGAACGAGAGAAGTCACTATGCATATGGGAGTCATATATGATCAGACTTCTGACAAAACAGTAACATGTGCAGAGGTAAACAGTAAGCAAAGGCTTATCACAATGAACTTGCATAGCCTCGGAGATTCCATGTGTTGTCATTGTATGTGGTAGTCAAACAAACCAAACTGTTCCCTTCCTTCCCAACACAGAGGATGGGGGTGTGTAAAGGACTGTCTTATGTAATATGTTATATAATTGTAAAAACTGACTAATGTTCTACCAAAGATGCTTTTAGGATAATGATTTATTTTATTTATTTTTATTTGCAAGGTAAGACAGACATAATATATAGTCAGTCAGTCAGACAGACAGACAGAAAATGGACACACTACACCAGAGCTTCTTGACACTGCAAATGATTTGCAGATGCATATACCACTTTGTGCATTTGGCTTTATGAGAATACTGGGGATTCAAACCTGGGTGGTAAGGCTTATAAGCAGGCACCTTAACCAATAAGTCATCTATCCAGCCTTGACATTTTTTCTTTTGAGTTGATATTATATATGCTGCACATAGTCCTGGAAGGGCCTGGAGTATATAGAATATAGAACTGTAACTAAGTTGGGAATTCCATATATGCAACTATGGGGATGTTGTCATCCATGCTATAGTGAGGCTTCAGGGATGCTATTGATTTGGGTCACCCATGCTCTGGATGCAAGTCCAATAAACTCTCCTTCACAAACTAGACTTGGGTGGAATCATCACTTTGGTCTGTACTTGGTGGCCTATCTGGAGTGAGTAGACATTTATACACATCTTCCCAGGAAAAAAGTAGCAACAGTTGCTAATATTTTAAGAAGATTCTCATTTAACTGAAATATCCCACATGTGGAATAACACACACATTAAGACTGTTGAATACACAGGGTGATAATTCTAATAATAACTAACTAAGTAGAACATGTTTTAAAATAAAGATGTGACCCTCATTCCAGAGGACATTCAGGACAAACCCTGATGACACATCACAAATATAGCTACAGCACAGAAAATTTCATTCTTCCTTGTTCTCATGAGAAATAGGTTTATCAGTGTGACTCCAAAAAATAGATTGTAGTTTTATTTAATTAAATATTTACCACATCTCCATACTTTAAAATTACCAAAATATATTAGGAGAATATAAGAAATTATAATAAAACATATGGAATAAGAAAGGTATAGAAAACAATTTAAAAACATATCATCAAAGAGAACCAGTGCACCTTAAAAAATCCACAACTCTGGCATAGTAATCCATAACTCAGTGAAACACGTGGTGTATGGTATTCTAAATTAATCTCTTCTTCTCCTTCTTTTTCCCCAGTCTCTTTCAAAATCTTCCTCACTCTCTGTCTCTCCTTCATTTTAAACACATACTGTGTGGTATTCTGTATTATTCTCCCCTCCTTTTTTCCAAGTCTCTCTCAATGTTTCCTTCACTCTGTTTTTCTCTCATTTTAAGGCCCAATTGAAACATAGTCTATAGATTTTCAACAAAGGTCATTATTTCACATATGTTAATAAATCTGAACTTAACATTGATATTTTGTTTTTAAATACTTTATTTAGGAGAGAGAGAAAAAGAGAGAAGGAATAAATATGAACAGGCCAGGGCCTCCTGCCACAGCAAATAAACTATAGAAGCATGTACCGCTTTCTGCATCTAGCTTTACATGGGTAACTGGGAAATTGAATCCAGGCCATGAGTCTTTCTTTGCAAGGAAGTGTCTTTAACCACTTAACAATTGCTTCATCAATATCTCCAGAACCATGGACACACACACATACACACACACACACACACACACACACACACACACACACACACATATTTATAATCTTTAAATATATATATTTTCGACATTAACATACTTTAGTTTTAGTTTGCTTATAGAATCTTGGTTTGATTCATTTAACCTCAGAATCCCATCATGCTAGCTGTGTTTGTTCATATTTATATGTGTTATTTTGAAAAATCATATAACTAATCCTAGCAGCATTTGTGAGAATTTTTCATAAAAATGTACTGTAATGCTTTCTATTTTACAGAGAAATGCAATAGAAACAGTAATATTCTGACTGCATTCCAACGTTCAGCTCCATCCTGGAAATAGCTGTAAGTATTACCATAAACATGTGTTTCTGTGCCAGTTCATCTGAACACCATCATTTAATGAACAAATATAAGAAGTAAAATGTCTAGTCAAGGAGGCAAATCTTGTTTCTGTATTTTATCATTTTTTACTTATGTTGACAAGAGATTTAGGTAAAGATTTTATTATTATGTGTAGCTACTTAGCTTGCTAACAAGAGACTGAAAGTCCAGTTTATTCCATTAAGTAGTTTGGGTGATTTCTTATACTAACCAAAAAATGTATTCCTTATATAGGGTTTTTGATTTGGTCTTCTGCTATGAAGCATTTAATAGCATCTAATTAAAGTTCAACATTCAGTACTAAGTTGTATAGTGTTCTGAAACATATCTTATAGAGAAAGCATGGCACAAGATTTTTATTTATTTCTTTGCAAAGTGAGAATTGAGTCCTTGAGTCTGTATGAATTGCAAAGTACAGAGAAACCAATTTTTTTGAATCCAGATTAAAGCGTTACTGCACAAAATCTCCTACAATAGTATCCAAATAGCTCTGCTTATTACAAGTGGGGTCTCATCCAGTTGCCTGGAATCAAGCTATTTCAGTACATTACTATTATTATATTATACATTATATTATATGTTATATTGTTATTTAGTTCCAAAGCTGTTGGGAAGACTTCCTCTAGCTACCTGGGGCTAAGGGATTATCTTCATTCACTTTGCCATGATTTCCTGGTATATTCATTATTATTTATTGTAACATCACTTTATTGTCAGGATCTTGGTAGTCCAATTTAACTTAGCTTATTGTCAGCAATATTTATTTCACTCTAGTTTTTAACTCAGCACTTGTACCACTTAACAGTGATAACTCAAGGGATAAGAAGAGAATGATCTTCAGGGAATACTTAGGTCTATCAAGTTTTCCAGCAAGCAGCTTGTAATCTTACAAGAGCAATTTGGGGATAAAGTGCAATAAAGGACAGTTCTCATAGGAATAGCTTTCTTTTGTTCATCTACAGGGAATACATACACAACAATGCAATTTAGCTACAATATATGAATAAGCTGAACTCTTCATATCATCTTTGGAAATTCATACTTTTGCAAGATTATTGAATTTATAGTGAGAAAATGACCTTCATTTACATTTAATGGAGTTTCAAATATCGAAGTTAACTTTAATCTTGTGGGTTAGTCATTGTAAAATCATATTATTTACTATTTCTTTTTTTGGTTTTTCGAGGTAGCATCTTGCTCTAGCTAGCCCAGGGTGACCTGGAATTCACTAGGTAGTGTCAGGGTGGTATCCTCGAACTCACAGTGATCCTCCTACCTCTGCCTCCCGACTTCTGGGATTAAAGGCATGCACCACCATACCTGGCTTACTACTTCATATAATAAAAATCATTTCAAACCAGGACAATTAAACAAAGAAGTCATAAGGAAGGTAATGGTGATTAAATATTTATTAGATTCCATGTTCTCTATAAATATTTCATACTATCTATGGGCACCTCACCTTCACAACATAGAAGGTATTCAAAATTAACAAAATAGTTTAGACAGGAAAAAATTGTGATGCTACCACTTTAGTGTTACAGTTCATATATGCTAGATGTATCAGTAAGGCAAAAGAAACCAACAAAAATCTAGCAGCTTGGGCTGGTGAGGTTAAGTGCTTGCCTGCGAAGCCTACAGATCCCAGTTAGAGGCTCAATTCCCCAGGACACACATAAGCCAGATGTACAAGGTGGTACATGTATCTGGAGTTCGTTTGCAATGGCTGGAGGCCCTGGCTTGCCCATTCTCTCTCTGTCTGCCTCATTCTCTCTCTCTTTGTCTGTCGCTCTCAAATAAACAAAAATAAACAATTTTTTTTTTTTTAGTTTTTTGAGGTAGGGTCTCACTCTAGCCCAGGCTGACCTGGAATTCACTACAGAGTCTCAGGGTGGCCTTGAACTCACGGCGATCCTCCTACCTCTGCCTCCCGAGTGCTGGGATTAAAGGCGTGCACCACCACGCCCGGCTTCAATTTTTTTTTTTTTAAATTTTATTTATTTGAGAGCAACAGACACAGAGAGAAAGACAGAGAGAGGGAGAGAGAGAGAATGGGCGCGCCAGGGCTTCCAGCCTCTGCAAACGAACTCCAGATGCGTGCGCCCCCTTGTGCATCTGGCTAACGTGGGACCTGGGGAACCGAGCCTCGAACCGGGGTTCTTAGGCTTCACAGGCAAGCGCTTAACCGCTAAGCCATCTCTCCAGCCCCAATTTTTTTTTTTTTTTTTAACTGTAGCAGTTTAACACAACAGAAAGCTGGGTCCTACAAGTAGTGGTCAGAATGCTGCTGAACTGAACTACTTTCCCCACTGGCTTGGATAAGGAAAGATTATTTTTGTAAGATCATTCAAGCTGTTTGTAGAAATCATTTGTTTATAACTGTGTGTGTAGTGACCTTGATTTGACTTTTTAAAAAAATTTTTTGTTTATTTTTATTTATTTGAAAGTGACAAAGAGGAAGATTATAGATAGATAGATGATAGATAGATAGATAGATAGATAGATAGATAGATAGATAGATAGATAGATGATAGATAGAGAATGGGCATGCCAGGGCCTCCAGCCACTGCAAACGAATTCCAAACACGTGCACCCCCTTCTGCATCTGGCTAACGTGGATCCTGGGGAATCGAGCTTCAAACCAGAGTCCTTAGGCTTCACAGGCAAGCGCTTAACTGCTAAACCATCTCTTCAGCCCTTGATTTGACTTTTAATGACTGTGCTGGAAGATGCTTTTAGTCACTAGAAGCTGCCCCAGTTCTCTCCTATGCCTGCTAGTTGGCAATTTATAACAGAACTCAATACCCCCAGTAGGAGCTGTGCATGTGAGAATAGGAACATTATCCATGCACTACTACATAATCACAAGGCTGATGAATGGTCCCCTCCACCATATCCTGCTGACTGTAGAAAGTTAGGTTTCTCCATGGTTGTCAGGTTAGGGGACTGACAGTTCTCACAGCCTACATCACCAGCCATCTTGGAACAAAGCCCTTAAATTATATCAACTCCCAATGCATTTAATATATTCAGTCACAGATCAAATAATCACTATACATGCATAAATTTTTATATGTATGTATGCATATATGTATGTATGTATGCATTTGTGTTGTAAATGTGCATAGTTGTACATATTCATATGTGGGTTCATGTGAGTGTGCACCAGCATGTGGATGCCAGATGTCAAGATTGGGTGTCTTCCTGAGTCACTCTCAGCCTCTGCTTTTACATCAGTTCTCTCACTGAACATAGAGTTCACTGATTCATCTAGTCCAGCTAGTCATCTGGTCCCAGGGACCCTTCTGACAATGGGATTGTAGGCACACGCCACTGCATCTCTGAGTGGATCCTGAGGATCCAAACTCAAGTTCACATGATTATTCTGCAAGCATGTTTTAAACGGAGCCATCTGCTCAGGTCCCAAAATAATAATGTCATAAGATAAAGTAGTTGATGATTTTCAACATTTTTTTTAATATGGTTGAAAACTGTAGAGGATGTTTGCATGAAAAACTATGCCTTTACATTTTTTATTTACTTATTTACATGTAATATGTGATAGTGTATGAGTGTATGCATGTCATTGTGTGTTTGTGTGTGCTAGATTCTCTTGCCAGTACACATTAATGTCAGATATTTGTGCTACTTTTTGCACATGGTTTTCTGTGAATGTCTGAAAAATTGAACCTGGCCCAGCAGGCTTTGCAAGGGGTGCCTTTTAACTACTGAGCAAAATCCCCTACACCAAACTATATATTTTTATTGGAAGAAAAAAACTCATGATATCAATTTTCTATTACTACTCTGACCAAATCAAAACCAGAACAAATAGAAATGTTTACAAAATGAAACAACAGAAAATAGTCAAAAGGCTTTCATTACAAATGTAAGCTTTATACATTGGAAATATTCCACACATAATTGGACCACCTGCTATGAAGCTGCCTTCTATACTGTTTGTTAAGAACTAGAGAATTTTTTTCATTAACAATGAAAAATTTCAATCTTACTTTGTGTTCTCTGCTTGCTTTTAATAGAATAATCCTAAAGATTACTGAGATATCCTTTTAGGTAGTTTAGCTAGGCCCACTGCACAGGATTTTGTATGCATGTCATTTGATATAAAAATAGAATCACAAATCTATTTAACATGAAATATGTTAAGTTAGTCATTTAAATTTTAATTGTTAAAATTCATAATAATAGGGCTGGAGAGATGGCTCAGTGGTTAAGCGCTTTCCTGTGAAGCCTAAGGACCCTGGTTCGAGGCTCGGTTCCCCAGGTCTCACATTAGCCAGATGCACAAGGGGGCGCACGCATCTGGAGTTCGTTTGCAGAGGCTGGAAGCCCTAGCGTGCCCATTCTCTCTCTCTCCCTCTATCTGTCTTTCTCTCTGTGTCTGTCGCTCTCAAACAAATTAATTAATTAATTTAAAAAATTAATAATAATAAAAATATTTCTAAAAATTACTATTATAATTTTGCTGTATTGTGAGTTAATGAACAAATTCCAATATTGTATTTTATGTTCTTTGAAACAGCATCAGTTATAGATTTTTGTTTATTTTAATGTTTGCCCTTCATAAGCCCTCTTCTCAGCAGCCTTATTTGAGGATTTATATACTAAAGCCATAAGTACAGTCATTTATACAAATGTCATTTTTAGATAAAATATGGAATATTATCAAATGTTTACTATGACAACTAAATATTGCTTCAATTTTACTTATGGTGGTTTCCTTTTGACTTAATTTCTACTCATTTTAAAAACAGAATCAAGGACATTTTTCTTAAATAAATTTACTAATAAGTATCTTTTGACTCTGTCCTTTGTCTGTTGCTCTCTTCTACAAAGGAGTCATTAGAAAATGTGGTAAGAGAGTAGTTGCATTTGCTCAAAATGTGGAAAGAGAGGAGTTGCATTTGCTCAAAATGTGGTAAGAGAGGAGTTGCATTTACTCAAAAGCCCAGTGTACACATGTCAAATAAAAACCATGTCCACAGATAAAGGGAACACAGAGCTGGAGTTGTTCTGGGGCCAAAGAGCACCCTCTCATGGGATAGCAGATTGAAATGTGTGCACAACTTAAGACCAAATACATGGACCTGATGCAATGAGTCATGGATAAAGAGAGGCTTCACTGGGTTCAGAGTCATGGGTCAGATGAAGAAAGTCATAGATCAAATGAAGAGAATTATAGGCTGCATGCACAGAGGTATGAACCAGATGAAAGAGATTCATGTCCTAGGTGCAAAAGGCCACAGACGAGATGGATAAAGTCACTTCCCAGATAAGAGAGAGACAAGCCATAGGAGTGTCATGGAACAGATGCAGAATTCTATACAAGATACAGAAAGGCATAGACCAGATGCAGAAAGTTATTGACCTGATTCATGGAAAGTGTCAATGTGGAATGTCAAGGACAAGAGGCAGAGCCATAGATTGGATGTGGTCATTTTATTCATTTGCATTGTATCAAGTCACTTAGTAACCCAGACAAACTGTTTCATTGTTTAGACCTTACAAGCACCGCCAGCAACTAACTGAAAGATGAGGAACAGCTGATTGAGTTTTCAATAATTTTCAGATGTATGTGCAATATTTGATCTTCAAATTTATGTCCTTCTTGGAGTAAAGAAATCTATTCTTTTGCTATAGCTCTGTTTATAACATTTTATAATTTCCTCACAACACAGTTGTCACCTATTATGAGACAAGATCCAGTTGCATTACAGGCTCAAAGTGCTAGGATAGCCTAGTACTGTAGATAATGGTAACAGGTAGAAATCTAGAAGCAGCGATACCTGGCAAAACATCCATCTTTAACTATAGTAAAGTTCACTTTTATGTTAATTTAGCTCTAAAGAAAGGTTAAGTGGTTAGAAACATGTACACAGAACTAGACAGAGAGACAGAGAGAAGTGGAGGGAGGGAGTGAGAGAGAAACACACACACATAAAGAGAGACAGAGAGGGAGAGAGAGAGAGGAAGTACTGAGAATTTACTCCCAACGCAAGATCTGAGTAAAAGCATTCTTCCTGATCATAATGATAAAAGCTGTCCATATAAGAAAGTATATATTAAAATGGTGAACACTTTTTGTATATTGTTAAGACATGAATATTATTTGCAAGGTAGACAGTGTGCTGATACTTCATGAAAGGCAAGACGTGAGACCCAGTTATTTTCATCATTTTTACAATTTTAATCCAGTCCTCAGACTAATCAATATTCTGCTAGTCATAATCTTCCTTTGACTTTGGTTTCAATAGGTGGAAAAGCAAGGAAACAAATATACACATCGTTATCATCACTGAACAGATTCCTGCTATAATCCACATAGTCTCCCAGAAAGAATGTCCATAAAGCCAAGGAGTTTCAAAAGGATCATCCTAACAATTCTTATAACGTTTATAGATTTGTAGAGTAAGACAAGAGGAAGTAGAAAAGTAGAGAGCATCTGCAGTAGTCCATAAGTAGAACTATCTAAGATTCATGTTTGAAGACTAATTTCTACATAACACCTTATTGGTTTTATACATATATATAATATACAATAACAGTATCTCAACATTTATGTATAAATATATATGTATATATATACATACATATATATGTAATAATTTATATATGCATACATATAAACACTAATTGCCCTATTGTATGTATGTATGTATGTATGTATGTATGTATGTATATAAAACCTAATTGCAGCATTTTATATGTGCACACATATAAATGCTAATAGCATATTCTTGATGACATAAAGAAATATGGATATTGTCTTTGGGCATTTGCTTCCAGTAACATGTTTATATAACCAAATAAAAAGGTTTAAATCTGGGAAAACTATGTTAAAGGTGCTTTCTTGCAAAGCCTAAGGGCTCAGGTTCATTTCCCCAATACCCACCTAAAACCAGATGTACAAAGTGGCACATGTATCTGGAATTCTTTTGCAGTGGCAAGAAACCCTGGCACATTCATTCTTATTCTCTCTCTCTCCTCTCTCATAAATAAATAAATAAATAAATAAATAAATAAATATATTTTTAAGAAACAATTAAACTTCAGTGAGCAAATGTGTTTAAGAGACACGTTGGTGACTCCAGGCATGAGCCCTACTTACATTTTAGTACATATTTTCAAAATACTTTTATTTGTTAATTTGTGAAGAGAGAAAGAGAGAGAGAAAGAGAGAGCATGGGCACACCAGTATGTCTCGTGTTTAAAAAGAACTACAGATGTATGTTTCAGGTTTTTATTTTTGGTTGTTTTTTTATGGTTATGTCAGAATCAAACCCATCCTGGAAAGCTTTGTATTCAAGTGCATTTAACTGTTGAGCCATTCCCCTAATCCCTACAATAGAACCCCCACACACACACACATTACATTATGGAATGACTTTGTTTCTTGTTCTTATACTTGCTGTATGGTATTATTATTCTCTACAAAATAATAAATTTAATGATTTAAATTTTTTTGTTTATTGTTTATTTATTTGAGAGTGATAGAGAAAGGATAGAGAGAGAGAGAGAGAGA
This sequence comes from Jaculus jaculus, assembly GCF_020740685.1. Classification (NCBI taxonomy): domain Eukaryota; kingdom Metazoa; phylum Chordata; class Mammalia; order Rodentia; family Dipodidae; genus Jaculus; species Jaculus jaculus. The sequence continues at coordinate 632,612 of NC_059119.1, forward strand.
GAGAGAGAGAGAGAGAGAGAGAGAGAATGGATTTGCCAGGGCTTCTACCCACTGCAAACAAACTCCAGATGCCTGCGCCCCCTTGTGCATCTAGCTAACATGGGTCCTGGGGAATCGAGCCTCAAACCAGGCTCCTTAGGATTCACAGGCAAGCGCTTAACCACTAAGCCATCTCTCCAGCTCAAATTTAATGATTTTTAAAAGCAGCACCCTCCCTATATGAACACATGAACTGTATGCTAGTATCAGTGTATAGTATATAGTTAGTGAGAGTGGCAGGCACTGACTCCATATATAATCTTTATTTATGTTTATTTAAATGCTTATTTGTACTAATTTTAAAGAATAGTTTTACTTTGGATAAATTAAAGACATTTGTCCAACTTCTTAACCTTATGCACTGTTTCATTCAATTTTTAAAATAACCTTCATATAATTACAATTTCCATTTTAAAGATGTATGGGTCCTGCAAAGTTAAATTATCTTAAGATACCTCTCTGCTAACAAATTGCCAATTCCTTAGCATAAGTGAAGAACTCCTTCTGACCTTGTTACCACTTCCTTCAGCAAAATGAAGTCTTTCTGTGCTTCCTTTCATAGTCAACTACATCAACTACAGTACTTTTGTACAACTCTCCATTAATTATATTCATACTTCAGTCATTTGTTTCCCCATTCTGCCCCGGGCACATTTTCTGTCTTTATCTTTCCAAATCCCAAACAGTGATTTTTTTTTTCTCTTAAACTTTTCTGTAGCTCAACAAAAGAATTAAAAATGTGGCTATTACTTTATATCCTAATTCTAGCACAGTGCCCCTCATTTTTACCAGTAGATCCAGTGCTGGTCTTTTCCCTAACATATATCTTTGCATGTAAATCATTTTTTTGTCTCCACCTTAAACTAGAAGTACCTACAGGTCAGAGGCTATGTACTGCTAAATATTATATTCCTGTTATCTAAGAGCTTGGCTAGCACGTGAATGATACATACTGTATATATTTATGCAGCATTGAGTCAATGCCAGAACTAGGAAGTGTTCCCTTCAGAGCTCACAACTGCAGTGTGAGCTGCTCATTCGCCATAAATAAACCTATCTGAAACTTGCAGAATGAGGTAGGCTGTGCAAGAGGCTGATTGTAAAAGAAATCCATGATTATTAATTGAGAAGCATTTCAAGGCACTTTATTAGATGTTTCAGACGCAACTATAAACCTCAATATCAAAACCCAAGCAAGGCTGTGGGTATGATGTTCTTCCAAAAAGAAAATAAATAAGCACTGCAGTTTATGCTCTTTTATTTGCATTTTTAAAGTGAATTTTGTCAACATGATAATCTATTTGATTGCTTTGGAATATTAAAAAGTTCACTTTGGTTAGTTCAAAATCAATTAAATTAATGGTAGGTAAATTTGAATGTTTCACCAATGATTGTCTTATTTCATATTTGCTACAGGCCCAGAGTTGCAAAAAGAAAATGAATTTTTCCTATGTAATTTTCATCTAGAAATACTCATGTAAGATTAATTCTGAATTAATTAATTAATTCTTAAATAAAGACATGCCTACTGCTACCAAATCCAGCAACCTAAGAGGAAAAATCTGATCTTGTAGTATCTGTGAGTGAACTCTGACCCTGAAAGTGTACCTCTTCCTACTTCAGGATTTGAGGAAGATTTTCTTATACATTGATGTACATCTTAATAAAGTTAATTTGTTTTTTCTGTTTGTTCTTTGAGTAAGATTATGGCTACTGTGTTAATTTTTCAGCCAGGATCAATCTTTGTTGTAGTTGTGGTCTCTCTCTCTCTCCATATATATATATATATATATATATATATATATATATATATATATATAAATGTATATGATGATATATTAACTTATGCAACACATTAAAAATGATATTAAATATCTATAATATGGTATAAGAATTTTCATAAAAAAATCAATCTGTGATTCTAATGTAGTAATACTTTTAAGTGGTATACCACATTGGAAGGAGTCTTACACTCTATAGTAATAAAAGCTTGTCTCATTTTAAGTAGGAAGAAAGTAAATTTTTAGGATTGTATAGCTACCAAAAGCAAGACTATCAACCCCATCTCTAAAAACCATGTAAAGTCATGTCTATCAATTGCCTCAATGACATGAAATCAAAAATATTTCACAATTATTAAGTTGGAAAAGACAAATCTTGTGATCTAACACATCACCACAACAGCGCTGTCCTGAATTTTTACCACAGAGATGATTCTTCTTTTTAAATTGTGAGTGACATAGATTCATGATGACCATCTTTGTAATTTAATTCAGAATATCCTCTCTGAAACTGTCTTTCAATGACTAGCATGCTGTTCAGGTGGGGTTTCTATGGGGACACATGCATCATTAGCACCATACGTTTTGATGGGTCATGCTCTACCTCCCTGCCCAAACCTGCTGAAGGAAATGAGAAAAACTGAGAGTTACAAGATGCATAATGCTATTGCTATCTGCAAGTTCCCATCATTGCAGTGTCCTGTCAATTTTTGGCAATACTGCAAGCCAACAATTGTTACTAATACTATAATCCAAAATGTGGTTATATGTCTTCAAATATGAATTTAATTCTGCCTTATATGGGTTATAATTACATACACTCAAAAGGATATTATCTCAGGAAATCTCATTTTTTTACTGTCTTTTTACATCCTATCAAAAACAGTTCATAGTTAGCTGCTCTACAATTTGCTTCAAAGTAGTCTGTAATATCCATTTTCCCACTCTATTTCCCTCCTCCTTACTTGTCCATTCACCTATTTACCTGGATATCCATATTATTATTATTATTACTATTGGTCTTTTTTTTAAGTATAGTCTCACTCTAGTCCAGGCTGATCTGGAATTCACTCTGCAGTCTCAAGGTGGTCTTGAACTGGCAGTGATCCTCCTACCTCTGCTTCCCAAGTGCTAGGATTAAAGGTATGCGCCACCATGTCCAACTCATATTATTTTTATTTAATGTCATCTATATATTCAAGCAATTCATGAGTTAATATTAAGTTCATATCTCAATGTGGTAAGTATCCATCTAGTGTAGATCAGTTAGTAAGGAAAGCTCTTTAAGAAGAAAATAAAAATGATCCATTACTGACTCATAATGATTATTTATTTATTCATAATGATTCATAAATAAAAATAACTTCATTATGGCTAAATGTGGCAAAACTTTCTATGTTTATCAGAAATGCCATATCAATCCCATTTGTCCCATGTCCTCTTCTTACAATGTGTCTGTGTCACCCTTCCCAGAAAGAAGCAGTGTGTGAGATCTCTTCCCTCAATCTATGCTGGTGCTTCATTCAGTCTCCAGCTAAGTGACATTGTGATATCTAAACTATGGTGATGAAGTGCTAAGCACAATTGTAGCAGCTTGAATGGATGTCTCCCAGTAGATTCAGGAGTTTTACCCAAGCTTGTAACTTGGATTTCCAGTTGCCTGGCTGGAGGAGGTGTCACTGTAGGTGGATCCTAGGGTCCTGTCCTAAGGCATATTTGGGGACTGATCTGGAATTCCAGTTTAAGGTATGCAGAGAACAGTTTGATCTCTGCCTGGCATTTTGGTATTGTGCTAGTGGTGCTGGTCATGGTATTTCTCTCTGGGTGGACTTGTGAAAGGAGGTCATCTTTTTCCCCTATAATGGAACATCTCCTGGATCTGTGAAGTTCAATAAAACCCTTCTTCTCATAAACTGTGCCTGGTTTGTTAGTGGTAAGACCCTACTGCTGAAGACACCATATGCAGTTGACAGGTAAAATGGAATGGCATGGCTGGAAGCTAGAAGAGAGTCAGTCCCCAGACAGTCATTGTTTCTAGTGCCAGAAGGTACTACATGGACGACTGGGGGAAAATGACCAATATCTCTCCAAGCAACTCATGATCTAACATACTTAGCAGCAAACAACCTGTTGTGATGCCCACACAAGTGCAATAGTGGCACACAGCCATGGTGGGGAACCAACTGCTCTTGGATTTGTTAACTGATCCCCTCAGCGGTATGGGACCCATAGCTGGAGCTGGGAAACAAGTCAGAACCATATCCAAAAATTATCCCACTCTCCAATATCAAGCTACCATCAATCATGGGCTACAAGAGGGCCTACACCTATTAAATGCTCTATTTAAAAAAAGTAAGGGTTATCTCATTTGTCCTGGTGCTAACTTATATTCTGTTGGAGAATCTGCTTCTCTTTTCCAGATAGATGTATATCCTAAGGAGAGAGCCCCATCCCCATCACACCTCAGAAGGGCCCCAGCTGAAACTAAGAAAAATTGGTGAAACAGGCAAGGGTGTTGTTTTCCTGATGAACAGGATGCCAGCACAAGGGGGAAGGAAACCAACACAGAGAAAAATCAGCTCCTACCAAATCAGAGAGCCAGAGCCTCAGAGGCCCCCAACACCTCATCACTGAAGCAGACCAAAAATGAAACCAACATAGCTCAAGGAAATTTTGTGGAAGAGGGGGTGGAAAGAATGTCAGAGCCACATGTTGGGTCATGATATGCAGAGACATTTATCTTACCCAAGCCATATACCTCAACAAGGAGGGGCCAGTGGGGAGGGGGTAGGTCATGGATGAGCCTAATAATGGTACCAAACTGACTGACTGTATTTGGTGAATACAAAACTAATTAATAAAAAAATATTCAAAAAGACCTGTGCCTGGTTTAGAAATTCATCCCAGCAATATGAAGATAAAACTACGGTTTAGTTCTCTTGAGGGGCTCACAGGTTCCTGAATGACCACTTCAGTTGTCTGACTTGTGCATTCAGCAAAGATTACCAAATTTGGTCAAGAAGACAGAGTATTTAAAGAGAATGTACAATTACAATTACACCAACAGCAATATGGGCCTGAATATTTTTCTGGGTTTTTCTTTCCCTGATATTTTGGCTCTACAAGCTGTCTGATCATAATGGCATCAGGGATCTTGAGCAAAAATGCTAGCAGAGCACTTTCCAAGTTCCTTGACCCATGAAATTTTGGGAAGTAATAACATTTTATTGTTTACTTAAGGAACTGAATTATGAGTATTTTTGCATATCCATAACTGGAACACTGATGTTTCTTAGCTTATAACAACTTCAGAACATTATCAAGGAACATAATTACATACTTTCAGGTACTAAGTATATACTTGCTGGTGGCTTGATAAAATACTTCTGATTTTGTACCTGCGGGGTCCTTAATAGTGCATTTTAAAAATTCATGATCACTTATATAATAAGGAAATGCCCCATCTCCAAATACTATATGCCAAATATCAAATTATCATATCTTATCTCCTAGATTCATATTGTGAGTCTTTAACTTGTAATGCTTATTCATATTCAGTCATATCAAATTAGCTGACACATAGAAAATTCAAATAATATTCTCATTCTTAGAAAAACTTTCATTTTATGTAATTTATTAAAAAAAAAATCCAAGGTGTCTCTCTGTCTCTCATTTTACAAACTATAGATTACTCACATGCATCATTTGTGAGTCTATTTTCTTATAAAAAGTGAAAAGTAACATAGACTGCATTATATTTATATGAATATTTATATTTATATGAAGATTTGCTAGATTTCTTTTTTCACTAAGGTTTCCCTGCCTGTCTTTTATTTATTTATTTTATTTGTTATTTTGAGATAATGCCTCACTCTATCTCAGGCTGGCCTGGAATTCACTATATAGCATTAGGGTTGCCTCAAATTCACTGAGATCATCCTACCTCTGCCTCCCAATTGCTGGAATTAAAGATGTACATTACCATACTAAGCTTTCCTGCCATTTAGGCTGTCAGAATGGCACACAAAAATATGATACAGAAGTGTACTTGTGGATTGTAGCAGGATACCACAGACATAGTCTGGGGTACCTTACACTACAGTGTGCCATGATTGCCCTGGGGAGTGGCAAATTCAATATATTTTAATCACAGCATTTCTAAATCTAGAGCAATTGCTCATTTCTTTTCAGAGAAATTAGTACTACTGTTTTTCCTAGATATCCTTTCTTCCTTCTTTTTACTTTAAGTTGTTATCAGCTAATACATACTGCTTATCCTTGTGAGAAAGCATACCTTGGCAAGAAACTGCTAAAAACTTATCTTGGAGTGACAGTCAAAAATCACCATCCAGCTTCCACTGTTCTTTGGCTAAAAGGAAAGGTTATGCCCATTGAAGAAATTTATAGGTGTCAATGTTTATCTCCTTTGATCCATGCTGTTCCCACTCTTAGCTTAGAGGATCTAGTTTTTACAGGTGTCTGTGAATATCCAGGAGACCCAAGATCTACCAAAATAACAAGAAAAGAAAGCCCACTACCTGCCATGAAAGGAGTCATCTCTATCACATTTTCCTAAGCCCTGGTAACATTATAGAGGAAGTAGCAGATTAAATGAGTTCTGTTCTTATTGCAAGCCTGAGAGAACTTCCTTCAGAGAGATGACAGTAAATAATGAGAAGACTCAAAGCACATCAAAGCAGAAAATCAAGAGGCTACTAAAAGCTCAAAGTTAATGGAGATTATTAGCATTCACTCTAGAAATTCAGGGAACATTGTGGAAAAGGCAGTGGAAAGAATGAAAGAACCACAGGTTGGTAAGGCATATTCTGAGGCATTGTCTCCCCCCACCTCCAGAGACTAGTGCATTCATGATTTCACAGTGATTATTGATATCCCTACTAAGGTGCTTGGTGGAATGGGGGAGAAAGACATAAAGGTATAACACAATGAGAATATCACCAGTTTTCACTATATTCATAAGTTAGACTCTCAATTAAAAATAAAAGCACAGACAAGGTCTTAATGTGCCTAATGTGGGACAAGTTCTGGTCTCTTCCCCGTAGAAATCATCCCACAGAAAGAAGGTGGACAAAGAAACATAATCATCAGGCTGCAGAGCTGAAGAAGCTGTAGCAGAGCATCGGCAATGCACAAACACAGTATATTCACACTCCACAAAGCCTCACATGCCCTCTCCACTCATATTTTTTCCACGTGAAATGATCCACTAATTGGGGTCTTCTCTTCTTTAGGGCACATTTGACATTACTTTTGATTTCCACCTAAATATATCTAGATATTCACATTAGATCTTCTAGGAAGAAGGATCACAGGCTCTCTTACTCTTTCCTTTAATCTCAGAGTTATTCTTAAAATTGACAGAATCATATTGATTAGAATTGGCCTGGCCTGGCTAAGTAATCTTTAAAGAAATCTTCAGGCAAAAAAAGAATTTTAACATTCTTCATTTTGAATTCCATGCACTATCTTTTTATTATGTAACATTGCTTTAAACATAGAACATAATTTTTTTCTTTTATTATTATTACTATCAACAACATATTTTATATGGATACATCATATGTTGGTACCCTCTTTTTTCTCCTTCCTGCCCCCATTCCACTGGGGACCCTCCTCAGTGGGGTTGCAGATCTTCACTTTGGGGTTCTAGGTTATGTGTTGTGGGAGCAGTAGTCAATTATTTTTTGGGAGAGGGAATGCATCTGGACAAGATGTCTTAACCTGTGGCTCTTAAAATCTTTCCATATCCTCTTCTGCAAAATTCCCTGACTCATGGTGGGTGAAATTTAACTTTATTTGAGTGCTGAGCTCTTAGGAGCCTCTGTATCTCTTCTTTGGTAGTTGTTGAGTATCCTCAGGATCTATCTTCTTCACTGTGGTGCTAATTGTCAGGTTCAGCATGGAAGCTGCACTCCAGTTCATATCTCCAGTTCCTCTGTGGTTTCAGTTGTGGCTTGGCTGAAGTGCAAGGGGTAGTCTATCTCCCCTGGTTTCACTACCTTCTGAAAAAACAGATTCTCCAATGGAGAGTGGAGTCAGCATAGTTTAAGTGGGATAAACATTATTAATTTAGGGAAAATTTGATGCTTGTAACCTCTCTTTTAGCAAAGGCTAGTGAGAGCTGGACACTGGAGAGAATAATCTTTGTCTCTATAAGCTTCTGATCTGGTTCTCAATTCCTTTACATTGATCAGATCTCTTATCCAATCACAGAGCTATTGGTACCCAACAAGGCTATGTGCCATTATTGCACAGTCAGGATGTTTGCTTCTGTGTAGCTTAGGACTCTGGTTGCTCACACCATTGTTTGACACTTTCACTCAGTAGCTCATGTAGCTCTTTCCAGCACTAGAAAGGATAACTGTCTGGGGACTGGTTTTCTTCCAGATTCCAGCCAGGTCTCTCCATGCTCTGTATAGGCAACATATGGTTTCTTGCAAAATAGGGTCATATGTTTTGCCTCAGGCAAGTAATCAGATGCTTTGACAGAAGTCATTTTTGTTTTGGGGACCTCATAGGTCTGTTTGATTAACAACTCATTGTGGTTAGCAACTGATTTCTGATACTTGGAGCTATTAGTCAGAGACAAAACAATAATAATTAATAATACTAACTATAAGCTTAAATTTTATCCCACCCTTTCCAGGGCCCTTCTTTTCAGGTGCCCCCCAAACCAAACTCCTTTTTAGGGTTATGTCTTTTAATCTATCTCCAAGGATTTTGGATTTAGTTTTGCATTTGTTTTCCCCACCTCCCTTCCCCTTCCCACAAACCCTTCATCCTTATGGTCTGGGCCTTGACTTACTGATAAGGTATGTTAGCAACTCAAGCAGGGATAATATAGGAAAAAAGATAACTGACACTATGTGGTATTTGTCTTTCTGCTATTGTGTGAGTTTGCTGAGTATGATCTGTTCCAAGACTGTCCATTTTTCTACAAATTTCATTGTATTATTTTTTTCTTACTCCTGAGTAGAATTCCATTGTGTAAATGTACTACAAATTTGTTATCAATTAATCCAGTGATGAGCACTTGGGTTTATTTCAGTTCTTAGATATAATTAATTGAGCAATTGTAAACATAGTTGAGCAAATATCTTTGTAGTGAAGCATGGAAAATTTAGGATAAATTTCTAGTCAGGGAATAACTGGGTCTGTTGGTAGCTCTATGTTCATCCTTTCCAGGAATCTCCACATTGATTTCCATAGGGGTTGGACAAGTTTACCTTCCCACCAACAGTGGATGATGGTTCCTCTTTCTCCACATCCTCACCAACATTTGTTGTTAGATTGTTTAGTGATTTCCATCCTTACTGAAGTATGGTAGAATCTCATAGTTGTTTTAATTTGCATTTCCCTAATGGTTAGGGATGTTGAACATTTTCTTAAGTGTATGTTAGCTATTTGTATTTCTTCCTTTAAAAACTCTCTATTCAGTTCTTTGCCCCATTTTTGAAATGGGTTGTTTGATTTTTTATTGCTTAGCTTTGAGTTCTTTGTTGATACTAGATATTAGGCTTCTGTCAGTGGTATAGCTGGCAATGATTTTCTCCCATTCAGTGGGTAATCTATTGGATCTGCTTCTAGTATGTTTGTCTGTGAAAAAGATTTTTAGCTTCATGAGATCCCATTGGTTGAGTGATTGTGGAATTTCCCAGGCTACTGGAGATTTGTTCAGAATATCTTTCCCCATTCCCATATATATATGTGTGTGTGTGTGTGTGTGTGTGTGTGTGTGTGTGTATGTATATATATTGCTCCAATCAAATAAGAAAGGCCAAGTACCCCCAGGGTTGTCACAAAGGAAGCTGAGGAACAAAGATTGTTTCAGATTGAAGAGCAATCTGGGCTATGTTATGTCTCAGAAAGAAAATAATAAGGTCAGAATTTTATAACACCAAAAGATCTTCTAAAGATAGTTTTCTAATGTTTCTTAGCCACATTAAATTTCTTAGCCACATTAAATGAAATAACTGAAATACATTCATGGAAAATGCAACAACAGATTATGAAATGTCCCAAGCAAATTCATCCTGTTAATATCATTAATTCTTCCTCTTTCTGCTTTGTTAATCTCATTTATTTGGAGAAAAAAGTAATTGCTTATAATGCTCATTTTCTATTATTTCCACTTAAGGAAAGAGCCAGAGAGTATGATGTCGTTAAGGAACCTATAGCCTGTGGTTGATAAATTTGTGCTAAACCGGGCGAGGTGGCTCACGCCTTTAATCCCAGTACTAGGGAGGCAGAGGTAGGAGGATTGCCATGAGTTTGAGGCCACCCTGAGACACCATAGTGAATTCCAGATCAGCCTGGGCTAGAGTGAAACCCTACCTGGAAAAACCCCAAAAAAAAAAAAAAAAAAAAAAAAAGTTTGTGCTAGTTATTCACTTGTGCATATTTACAGTAGAGATGAATAACAAAATGTGTTTCGCTTTATATAAAACCCCATGTCAAACACCAGTCTATGCATGTTAGACCTCAATGTCTTTGGCACAGTGACAACCATAATTGCACAATTTTATTAGGAAAAATTAATAAAATCCAACAACATAGAATTTTGAGCAAACATAAATATTTATTTAAAATAAGGAAATAGATGCTGGAGAGATGGCTTAGCAGTTAAGACACTTACCTGAGAAGCCTAAGAGCTCATGTTCAAATCCCCAGATGCACAGTGATGCAAGTGCACAATGTCGCACTTTCGAACAAGAGGTTTGGGCATCTGAAGTTCGTTGGCAGTGGCTGAAGGCCTTGGCATACCCATTATCTCTCTCTCTCTCTCTCTCTCTCTCTCTCTCTCTCAAAATATTTTTTTCGAAAGAATAAGATGACTGAGGTAGGAGGATGGCGGTGAGTTTGAGGCAATACTAGAACTACAGAGTATGTTCTGCACCAGCACAGGCTAGAGTGAGCCCCTACCTCAAAAGCAGATAAAAAGATAATAAATCATGACTATTTATATTTTTTTAGTTGGCAAGTACCACAAACATCATGATACTTAGAAACACTCCTTTTTCAAAATAAACAACTCATGACACATACCTATAATATATATTTTCTAACATGTCTTGGCTATACAATGGATGTATACTCTGAGGTGAATAGCAATTTTGTAATCAATAGCACTAGTGAGAATGGACATATAAAGAAGTTTTACAAATTGCTCAGTTTGCTTGGCTCAGCAAGTGTCAATTATGAGTATTGTTAAATTTTATAAATTTTCTATCAAGTTTCATTTTGTATGAACTGTAATATTTTAATTTATTTAAAGGTTTCTGTTTGGGGCATGGTGGAATAATTTAAATATATTTTGAATTGCTGGTTTTATCCTATATTCTTCTACTTGCCCTCCTTAAGGCATAGGAGGAACCTTAAGACAAGGCTTCTTATTAATTGCAGTGAGACATATACTTTAATTTCAGAACTTAAAGGA